>NW_023340246.1:8485764-8493695 GCF_004916995.1 Morone saxatilis
ACAGTAGCCCAGAATGGGCAAACCAAATATTGGCTGTAGATAGTGCCTTTCGCCAGGTCTGTGGCCACCGTAGTTTCTCCTGCACGCTTGGAAGGCTGAGCTGTTTGGTTGGATGGTTGTAACACACACTGGACGCACTGGTCTTTTAACAAATCGAAATTTTTTAGGGGGACATGAATGCGTGTACCAAATTTCATGAAAATACATTACAAAAAGTTGTTGAGACATTTCACTCAAATCCACAAAGGTCAACCTCTAGGCACTAGAGGAAAAGTTAGGGGATCACCAAAGACAATAGGCTATGTCTGTACAAAGTTTCATGGCAATCCATCCCAATTTGTGGACCCACCTACTTCCCTGAAGCCATTTTAAAAATGCAGTTGCGTGCTACTTAGTTGCGAAACAGGCAAGAGACATGGAAATGAAAAATTAAGAAAAAAGTTGCTGGATCCAGTTGAGGAGGGAGCGGAAGACGTATCAGGTGTTTTTCTTTCTTTGCATTAGAGATGACAAAATGATAAAACACTTTCCAACTCACGACAAGTGATTCACTTCCAAATGTTCCTCAATCTCTCCTATGACTGATTGATCTCTTGGGGCTTTAGACGCAAACCATTTTTCTTTGCTCAGCTTGTTATTTAAGACGGCTTTTGTTGCCTGAGTTGCAGCGGCTCTTATTTGGCCAGGTTGCTTAACAAGCGATGAGAGCTGAAACGCATGCTGGCGCATCATATCTATCATGTTACTATGGTTAGGCGCAGGTCACTGTACAGCTCAAACACTGTGTGTAAAAGTCAAGTTGGTACCTTTCTTTTTTAAGTTCAGAAAAACAAGAAGCAGACTTTTCTTACTGTATGATCACTGAACTTAACACAACTTTCCCCAAAAATAAGTCACTGATCTTAAAAGAAGTGGTCTCATCCAAGGGAGAATATTGACCTGTGCTGTTACTTTAAACAGCTTTAAAAGGCTTATGATTTCCAGACGTCAGCTTTAGTCTGTAGGATCAAACAATGCTGTATGTCTAGCTCTATAAGCCACCTGAGCTCCTTTTTGCTAAGCTTCCCATCTGTGAGTCCCCGCTCTTTTACAATGTAAAGAGCTTCAAGGGGCTGGAAAAGAGCTATATAAATTCACTCCATTATTGTCTGCATATGTCGGCACCATTGTGTCTCCCTGCGCTTATTGTACTCTACCACATTTCTAGACTAATGGTTTAAACAGAAGGAGAGCCACCTGAAGTAGAGGAGAAGGTGTTTCGGTCTTGCTACCACATTATAGACCCCGAAAAGTGAACGAACGTGAGAGTAAATGAGCTCAATTTTACCCAAGAACGGTTCTGTAAAGAGAAAGGAAGTGCAATAAAAAGGTTTTTAAGGGAAAAATTTTATGATGTGTGTATATTGTTAAGATTTTAATCCACCTCACAGATTTGCTGAGAATGCGCAAGCTGAAACCCAATCATCGGTCCTGAAGCCAAAGACGCTAAATTCTCTATTGACTGAGGAGTTGCATCGTGGCTGTTTGATGGAGCGGAACATTTTCACGCTTCATCCTCTCCTCCTCCCCTCCTGTTTTTTTTTTCTTCCAGGTGCCTGCCTGTGTTTTCACTTTCCGAGTACGAGCAAAGAGCATTCTCTGCAGCCCCGAGCTCTATTGACAATAAAATAGTGGAAAAATAAACTCTGCTTTGACCTGTCATTTTGTCATCACCGTCAACAGGTTGAGCCTTTCTACTCTTGCCATGGGGGGACTGGTGTACAGTACACACGCAGACATTCACAGACACATACACACACTGTAATATATGCTCAAAAACAGTAATACAGTACACAGAAAAACTTATACACACACACAGAAACGGTTTTCAAGGGCAGCCAAAGATCACATTTGTTTCCACTCTATATTTTTTTTTTTTTTTTAATTCTCATTGTGCCATGGTCTGTTTGTTACAGGGGCACGGTGTCAGGAAGATAAGAACAACAATGCATGAGGGAACACAAGTGGCAGAAAACAGTTTATGAGAGTGTTTCGAAAATGTGCATGCGATATTCCGATAAGGGACAATGTAAACTATTTGGACTGTTCTCAATAAACATGCATCCATACAGCGACGTCAAGTGATGGTAGCTGTGGTTAGCTCACAAAGCAGCATGCTGCATCTTCAAAGAATAATGTGCTAAAACTATTACTAGTTTGTTTTTTTTAAATCAGCCACTGGAAACCGGTGTGTCACTGGAAATTAGTGAGACCAGAACAAAGTACCAGACTGCCAGGATTCAGGATCTGATCCACAGTGCTGTAACGTGGTTTAGATAAAGTGTATACTGTAAACACCAACTCATAATTTCCACTTCACCAATAAAAAGTAGCCCCTAAAAATATTAATAAATATTTGAGCCAACCCCAACTCAAGAGCTCTGGGCAGCTGTGTTCGCCTACAAGGAAATTCCTTTAATATTTCCTCCAAACATGTGAAATATTTTGGCCACTGATAATAGATTCAAGCTGAAAACAACGTTTAAATGGATGGTTCCCACTGCACAGAGCGACACGCTGTGTATCGCTTATTTGTGAAAAGCATTTATTGTCACGCAGGCAAAAAAAAGGACATTCGCGAATTCTTCTCTCCAAGAAGGAATTTTATTTATTTATCTCAAAGGAGTAATGTTTAACTTTTCTGTACATTAAACACATGATGTATATAGTATGATGTATATTGCATGTGACTGTGAATTTCCAAAAACAGCACGCTTTTTTTTCTTTTTCTCTCTCCATCTAATGAGAAATCTGCATTTTGAGGGTTCCTCCCTTGTTGCTCTTTTGGCCTGCTATGTTTTTCTCTCTCCTCCACTCAAAATCCAGATCCAGACAATCACCAGGCGAGCTGTCATTCTTCCAGCCTCTGGAATGTCTAAAAACCTCCCGCTGATTTCACACGTTCATCAAAAAAAAAAAAAGAAAGAAACATTGAGGGTAGAGGGGAAACAAAAATGGCACGGCTTTGTTTGTGACTTTTTGGCATCAATTCAAATGGACATGTAGTTCAGGCTCGATTGATTAGGAGACGATGTCATACACATTACTGTGTGAAATGCCGCTACAGAAAACACATTGGGAGACAGGAAGGGGACTTATCGCTTTGACTTTGGCTGATTCAGGCCAGAGGCAGCTCTATGGGACTGCAGACGAGGCTCTGCTGCCACACACGATTCATTTACACTTTTTTTCCAGTCGGCCTGCTGCTGTGACACACTACTTCTCCACTGCAAGCCTAGAAATACGTGCACTATGCATCACGAATCAATGCCTGGCAAAAATGATGGATAACATTATTCTCAAGGCTTTGTTTGAATGTCTCCACTGGCAGAAGTTCGATACAATAAAATATCATCTGTGTATGGGCAAATACAGCTGTTTTTCTATTTGTTTGTGTGAGGCTAATTATACTATTGAAGCTTTCTAAACCGGACTGCAGCAAACCAGATAGAAATAAACAAACTATCAATCTTCCTGTCATGCCAGCTTTAATAGGGACATGCATTGCTCGAGTAGTCAAACTACACAGTGCAGTCCATGCACTTCTCCTTGGGAAAATACATTGAACTCCACAGAATCCCTCAAGCTGTGTGCAGATTGTAGATCTGTGCAGTACGTGGTTTGGGAGGCACAGATAAGAATGCTCCAGAACAAGATCACACACGCAGGACAAGAGATAAGAAGAGTGTCCATATTGTGCTGTATGTGTAGGACTTTAACAAAGTAGGCAATAAGAAAAGTACCCTGACACTGATCTATGATCAATCAGATAGAAATGACGCTGTGCAGACACAGTGCAAGTCAGTGCAGGATAGCAGCAGTGATGTTGAAACTGAAAGAAGAAAAAAAAAAGATAAAATGAAGCAAGCATGGGGGATAAAACATTTTTTTTTATTATATAAATTTTTTCAGACTTTATCCAATCTTTGTTCACTGGATGGTTTAAGACATTTAAAAAATTATTTAAACAAAACAAGGACACTTTTTACAATTCTCTTCACAATTACATTACATACACAACTACAATTCATTGCTTGAACTGGTCTCAACTGGTGCACCTATGCAACTGGTAATGGGGGGACACGGTTTTATTTAAGGATAAACTGGCCAAAAAGTTAGGGTCAGTTAACTACTTATCTACTAAGTTAAGGTATTAAAATGTATCGTGAATATTATATTAACTTCTGTGATATCCCATGAAAATGTTTTCATTTATACAGTTTTTATACAGTTCATGTTTTATAGAATTAAATTATTCTTGGCCAACTTTGGTGTTATTTTATATATTTTATAGAACAATTTCACAGTTCCTGGGAAAAATAAGTCTAAGTCTTAACTTTATTTTTCAATTTTAAAAGTGCATCAAAATTGTCTGGGTGGAATTTGAATTTGCAGAGGATCACAATGACAAATTGTCGGTGGTGTATGTGGTTAGTATTGTAAACACAATGAGAGGTATCCTGTGACCTGAAAGCTCCAGGAATACCTATAGTAAGTAAGTCCACCTTGCATTTAGAATATTTGCTACATACAGTATATGTTCCCAAGGTCATGAATAAATCGCCATAATATCATCATACTTAGTGCAAAGACACATTGCAACTGGTGTGCCCCTGGTGGCTTCAGGGTTAAGGTAGCAAGTGTGAACTGCAACATCCCAGAATCGTGTCCGGCCAGAGACCTTTGTTGCATTCTCCATCTCTCTTTCCCCTCATTTCCTGTCTTCCGCCTAATAAAGGCACACAATGCCCTTACAAAAGACACAGTGCAACAATGCACAGAAGTATATCTATAGATATGAGTCTACATTTCCTGTAAATAAAAAAGGGTGTATGTATTTTCTGTATAAAAAGCCATATAGGGCATCATTAAAAGTCCTGACCTTAGAGTTATCTTGATTTTGATCTATTGAGCAAAAAAATATGCAGACATTCAACTTAAAGTACATCTTAAGACTGTAATTTATTCAAATATTAATAATCAAATTAGATTAAAAATAGGCCTACTACAGTTTGTGGAGTTCAGATGAATGAAGATCACTTCTCTGTTCGAAACCCCCATGGCCATTTATAAGGAAACTGCTCCTCAGTGGCATTCATCACCAGGCTGTACTGCTCATAGGGTTTGTTTAATCTCCACTGACATAATTCAAATGAATTTGCGTCACCAAATTACCCATGAACAAGACGGGCTGCAGGTCTCAACAACTCCACAAGCTTTAGATGTAGTACATTCCCCAGAACATGCATGTTTACCTCTGCATACATAATTCTGACATTGCGAAGCTGGAGAAATATTTTTTTCTCACAGTTGGATCATTTTGAGATAATTGAGCCCATATATCAGCAAGTACAGTTTCTCCACTGACATACAGAGGCGAGGCTGAAGACTGACGCACCATTCATCTAAGTGGACTAACAATCACCACATTTTTATGTTTTTCTGTTAGTGTTAGAGGAGGCGTCTTTTATGTTTGGCAAGTAAGCTGATAACAAATGTGCTGCTCATTTGTCTCCACAATATTTCACTGCACTACTGTAGTATGATTGTTTTAATGATACTGCTCTATGACTTCAGTTCTTGAGTGACATGAGGTGAATTGGATATAATTGACGTTTGCCTTGCCCAGATGGCTGTGTGTGTATGAGAGGCCCTGTGTTCCACTGTATGATGTAGGGGCTGTGTTTCTCCCACCAAATCACACTCTGGCCAATGTCACTCTTCTGCCTCGGGGAGTAAATATCCCTGGGAACCAAGCCCCTGATGAGAAAACCTCTGCAACTGCACTAACATATGTATACATAACACCAAACCTTGTACCAAATGTCACAGAGACAAAAACAGCCTGTGCAAAGACACAAGTGACACAAATATTGGTTTATTATGTCAAACTTGACAAGGAGATTGATCAGAGGCAGTCCAAACCTCACTCCTTCTGCAATTCAAGACTAATCATAGACAACACAAAGCTTCAGATGCAGAGGTGACCACCTTGACTCTTAATCAGCTTGCATTGAAATCTGATCCAAAGCCAAGTCTACGCACACGCTGCAACATTTGTTGTTGTCCCACTTGGGTATACAGCCCAGCTTTAAATTAGACTTTTTTTTTTAACTTAAGCCCTCTCAGGATCTGAAGATCACTTGGGACTTAAGAGAAAGGGGGAGGGTCCTTTCACAGAGAGAACATTAAGGGCACATGCCATTTACCAAACAAATGGCATCAAACCGTTGGCCATTAAAAAGGAAATTACTCGAAAATTACCCCCAAGTCAATTAGGCTCATTATTTTTCCTTCAGCACTGGGGGGATGGGGTACCATAAGGGAACGAGCCACCTTTAACAGTTACTTGTTTCAGTCAGTGTGTCAAGGGAGGTCAAAATAGGAGGATTTGAAGAGGAGGGGGGGGGTTGAAACACCTGCTGGATAAGAACCTGGACAATACGCTGAATGCTGTGGAAAGTACCAGAAAAGAGGCCAGTTTACGAGAAGGAAGCAACCTGCTTGTTGTCGTAGAAGGTATCCCTGTTGTTGACGAGAAACAGAGAGTAACATGGTGACAAAGATCAGGGCTGGTGTGATCGTGGTGCAAGATTTTGTGAGGTTTTGTTACAAACCAGACTATACTGACAACATCAGAATCTATCTAGATATGATAAGGCTTTGCACGGCCTCTGCCCCAAATATTTCCTACTCTCGTGTCTGTTATCTACATCAGGCTGTTTGAGGTCACTATTATTATACTTCATGTATTTGTGTCAAGTGGAAGGAAATACAAAGACTGACAGTTGTACCTCCTTAAAGGAACAGTTCAACATTTACCAAAATACTATCATTAGCTTTCTTGCCAAGAGTTGGATGAATCAAGACACACAAGGAATTAGCATTTGCTTTTCTTTAAAAGGAGATATATGGCTGCGGGCACTTTAGACTATTGAAAAGCACTCTGTGGTTCCCAAATATAGATCCCACAGCTCTCCTTAAGTGCATGACGGAGCTATTCGGACTGCATTCTTTACAGGCACCATACCATTAGACTAAGAGAAAAAAGAGAGGGCACGCCGTGTCACACACAAAAGTAATTGAATCACTTCCTTTAAGCCATATTCGATTACTGCCACTCATAAATGCACTTAGGTTAGCTGTCCTATGGGTCCATTTATCATGTCAGAGCGGCAGTCGGGATGCTCTTAAGGAATAACATAAGTAAGTAATAAGTAATTTAGCAATGCAGGGTTGTCAGGGAACAGTTATTGTCAAAATACAGTGTCACAGTGGCATTTTATATATCGCTAGTTGGTGAAAGGGAGGATTTGTCCTTGTCCAGGCAAGGACAGTGAAGAAAAAGTGCTTTTTCAACCAAATTATTATTACTTTCTCACATCTGCTCTTCTATGCTAGTCTGACCTTGACGTTAACATGATGACAGCTTCAAGCTACAGCGCCTGCTTGGAATCCATGCATCACAAACAGTCTGCAGCTCTTTGTATAGCTCAAGAACCTAAGGGCTGAGGTTAATATTTATATATTCTGAGAGCCAATGAAGGCACAGTAGAAGTGAGTTTGTTCTACAAAAGAAAGTTTTACAATATCCTGAGAGACTTTACAAATTCCTACTGCTCCTAGTGTGTAGGATTGGTCATACGCACATTTCCATTCAATCTATGTAAAAAATACTGAGAATATGACAATAACGAAGGCCTGAAAGGCTCTGATTCTTCTTCTTCAAATCTGAATGCTCTTCAAGGAAATTGATTTATTTAGTTAGCAGCAATTCAATATTTAAGTGTCCTTGAGTAGGTAAATGGCAAGAGAACCTCATTATTGGAATCAATAATGTATCACGTTAGTAAGCAGAGTTTCTTCTTGTTTCTGGGAAAAAAAAAAACACA
>NW_023340246.1:8493795-8519261 GCF_004916995.1 Morone saxatilis
GGTGGTGGCGGCGGTGGGGGTCTGTTGAGTCTGTTTGCTGTTTCTGTTCTCCCACCATCATTTAATTCCCCAAATGATGTGTGCAGTAACCCAGCTGGTCTCATCCTGGGCTTGGATCAGAGAATACAGTAGGCTGCCTTTGAAGGGATCAAGGAAAAAGACTCCTGCTGGTAAACAAACAGAGTTCAAAACCCTCACTGGCTAGAGGTTAAAAAACAGGGTAGAATTGTTCTAAGCAGGACTAATTTAAAAAAAAAAAAAACTGTGGTGACTTTCATAGATCAATGTGTATAGGACTAATATAACGATAAGGCAGACACAGAGAGTGAGAGAAAGAGGGAAGAGTACACAAGAGAAATAAAGAGTGTAGGAAAGATATTACTGGGCCTTCCATTTGTTTGATCAGAGACACACTCAACTACATTTATAATGTTTAATATAATAAAAGTGCAAAAAAAAAAACAAGACCAATGCCTCTAATGAACAATTTTCTGCATTAGACGGTCGAGAAGTCTAGCATACAGTAGATTATTACATTCCTTATGGGAAACAGCACTCTGGGGGATCAGAAAGGCATAATATGGGAAAGAGCCAGCGGGGCAGACAGAGCAATCAACAGAAGGATGAGAATAGGACACGAGTGTCCTGTTTACCAGGTAAAGACAGACTTTGATGAAGGTTGTAAAATTCAGTGAGCACAGGGGTCGAGGAAGTCGCCGGGTTTTAAAGTGACTATGGTCAGAGAAAGACTATAAAGAGTGTGAAATATCTCTATAGTGCCATTTAGTTTGCCTTAAATCCTTATTAGAAATAAAATATACAAAATATGCCGTAAAACGACAGGCTCATTTCTAGCCAGAAACCATCGATTTTCCCAGCTGAAATGACAGCTGTTCCTAACATAATTTACGAGCTGTATACCTAGTTTATTAAGCTATTGTTGGCTCTATGAGTTGGTTGAAAACACAATCTCTGGCTTTTAAAATAAACTTTTTTTAATGTAATGCCCCTTTTTTATGCACTTAATGGCTACATACATCATACTGTTCCAAACCAATGAGGCTAAAGCTGCAAGTCCCTGGCAAAAAAGAGCAGCAATTTTTCGGTATTGTAGTCAAACTGCTTCTTTTGTTATAACCCAGTTTACTCAAAAATTTAACATTTTAACAGTAATTAAGGCTTTTAGGATGACAACTAACTGATGTATTTGGCAAACATAACACTGTCTCAGGTAATGCTGGCTGGAGTGTAAACTTTCCCAAAGAGTACAAGGGTTGCTAACATTACCCTCTCTGATAGCAGCCTCTGAACTCTGATAGCATGCAGGATTAGCTGCCACACAGTGGGGAAATGTTACACAGTTGTGAAACTGGGCCTTTTTATACATAACCTGTAACCCTGTAAAATCTGCACGAGTAATTTGAGTGGCGGCAAATCAGCCCCAGGCTCCCTTTAAAAATCGAGTTTTGTGAGTTGTTGAGTTAGGGGAAACTTGATCAACTTTGCGAAACTTTGTCTATGCAAATTCCTTATTAATTAATGATCTTGTAAATTCGGCAAATGTAATACAGTAAGTTATTCCTCTCTTTGTAAAAAATATTGTGTCAGTTTGTCTCTGTGTGTTGCAATACCGGTGTGTAGGCTAATCTGTGACTAAATAAAATATATGCCTTGTTAACAGGAGACCATGCCTCTTTTTTTGTGTTAGCTAAAAACAAATACAGATTGCTTTTACACCTACTTAAGATCCATATATTATACAAGCAGAGTACCTCCATATGTGGTCAGGCAGATCTTATCACATTCCCATTTTTGCCTTATGCATTTTAATACCTGGTGTAAACGGGGCCTCTTTTATATTCAGATACTAGAAAATGATTGCTCTAGCTAAATGCATTAAAACTAACCATGTTCCATTCATAAAACAGTTTCAATATTGTGAATAATGAGTTTAAAAAAAAGCCTCTTAGTTGTGTCTAATGTTGGGCCTTGGAAGAAGTGTGAGGGAGGCAGTAACCCTCTAAAGATCAATGAACAGCAGCAGGAGGAACAGGAGGAGCTTGTGTCAACCAATCCCAGCAGGCCTTGGGGAGCACCATCTGACGCAAACCAGGAAGCCACCTGATGTGAGAGGGGTCAGATAAACGCAACAGAACTGACGGTCACACGGGACAGGTGCTTCCTTAATGGTACACATCACACTCGCACATACACACAAATACAAACACACACACACACACACTTGCAAACTATATTAGGCCTGTTGCTCATCTCCTCCCTCAGCTGTGTCAGAGGCTTTCCCAGACATCCAGCCCACGCACACACACACACACACACACACATGCATCCTCAGACAGGAGAAGGCGGGGTGGGGAGGACAAGCAGGCCAAGGAGGACGGAGGACAGGGCACGCACGCAGACAAGCCTGACAACAGGCAGGAAACTCTAGAGAGCAGCCACAGCTATTTTCTTCTCCTCCTCCTCCTCAATGCTCTCGGTTTCCATTTTGGACAAAACAGGTAGGAAAAAAACAACACAGTCACAAAAAAAAAAAAAACTCCACAAGGTAAACATGGGCGCTCTGAAAAAGTCAAATAAACCTTGAAGAAAGTATTAAAAGGAAACTGAACACCAAAATAGGAATGTCTCCTGTTTTACGTATGAGAGGGATTTGGATGGCTCATCCTTCCTATTGTGTTTCCTCCTTGCAGTCTACAGGAAAGCATACATCGAATACAGAGTTAGGGACTCCTGCCAGGCCGCTCTGTATCAGCTCTATACTGTTAATTAAGTATGATAAGGCTGGGAGGAATGTGGCTTGTGAGGTGTCCATACGTGCAGATTGCATAGCATAAAACAATGGGACCATCACTGCTCTCGAGGGGGTCGTGAGAGGGGACAGCTGGGGTTACGGATGAGACTAGGGAGGAGTCTGAGTCAGAGCCGAGAGGTGCACGTATGCAAGGCTGCATCCCCCATTAAATACACAGCACACACAGACACACATTTGGAACTTATTAAACTTCTGACCTGAGGAGGGCTGCAACCAAAGACGAGCAACTGCTCATTCAGACCTAAACTTGGCTAGATGTCTTCCTGGCTTCATTGACAATAAGAAACCATTGCTGCAATTTACAAAATCATGGGAAATAACTAATTATGTATGATAACAGAAGTGCATCCTTTTGTTGAAACAGGGCTTGGACCTTTAGTTTTGGGTTATGGTGATGTATCTAAAATATGATTACATCAAATGTTTTGGCTTTCCAAGGACTATTTAAAGCAAAATGGGGCAAAAAACTAAATTTTCAGTCAAAGAGGCCAACACCAAAAAGTTGAAGATGCTCTGGAAAGCTCCTTTTAAATATTCTCATACACACTCCCACGCATGCATAATCTTCTCCAACACATGTTGAATTTCATCAAAGTTTACCCAGAGGAACAATTACACAGATTCATTTTTATGAGAATGTGGGTGACAAGAAAAGATGAAAAACCCATGGCCACTGGAGCAGCAATCATGTTTAATGACAATAATGTTTCATTGTTTTTACAACAAAACAGATTATGCTGAGACCCTGGCGGGCGGGCTAACAGCCGTCTGTTCAGGCCCACTTAGAGTGATATAATGTCAGCCCACCGTTTGTTTGAGCGAGTGTCAGTTGGGCACAGTGGGATCTTTTTTTCCCCCTTTTGTTTGTTTTCAATGGCCCATAAACAGTCTGGATAAACCAACAGAAGAAAAAAAAAGACCTCTTTCTCCTCCTCTTTTAATTTAATTTTTCTGCGTCTCCCTCTGTTCGCTTGTTCTCTGGCCTGTGTCGCTGTGCCTCGTACCCACAAACACTCTGGGATTGTTTTGAGCTGTCTGGCGGAGGAAGGAAAGCGGTGTGAGAAAGTGGCTGTTTTTTTGGAGCGGACAGGAATTGGCCTCACGGCGCACGGTTCCTCTCCTCGCAGCGGGAACAATGCCGTGGCGTCACACCCCTGCACTGACCCTCGCTGTTTCACATGGAAAAATGTTCCCAGAATTCCGCTCCCAGGCTTGGACCGGTTATGAAGCCAACGAGCAGGAGGACGAGACGAGAAGTGAACCGGAGAGGACGAGAGACGAGAGAAGAGAGAGAGAGAGAGAGAGAGAGAGTATGTCAGAGAAGGTAAAGGGGGGGAGGTGGGGGAGAGGAAACCTATGCTTACTAGGAGCATTGTAGCCATGCGAACCTTAGCTACGACTCCTGTAAGCTGATTAGCTTACGTGAAGAAAGAGAGCCGTGCCTCTTCAAATCATGGGTCCAGCAACCAGTCACATCATTCTAGCTGGGACACAGGACTGGGTAAACTGTAGTTAAACTAACAGCTTCAACTTCTGCCATTGTCACTATGGCCGCGCGCCTTCGCTCCCCTGCTCATACTACCATGTTGCCCCTTCCCGCTCTTTGGTTTAAAACTAATCAGACTGAGCAGCTGATGTAACAGGGGAAGTATATAACATAGGATATTGCACGCAAATGCTTTACTCAAGTGCCGCAAAAGAGAACCCACATTCGTAAGAGCCACAGCAAAAGCAGTTAGCTGCACTTCTGCTGTGTGGATCTTGGGCCCTGGCAAGCCGGCTAACGAGGTTTAGCGTTGGCCCAATCAGCAGATACGCAAACAGGGAGGGACCAGGGTGGCCTCCTGCAAGCTGATTTATGTAAGGTGTGAAGCTAAGGCAGAGTGTGCACTAGAGAGGCGCGGGTAAGGTTTTGGATTAAGCTTTATGGAAAAATAGCGTGGCTTGCTGATTTCCTCTCTTTGAAAATTTATTTGGGAGAGTAAAAAGCAAAGCGAAAGATGAAAATTTTGCCATACTGTCTGTTGTAAACCATCAACCCGGCTAATAGACTTCCTTAGAGCAATCACTTTCAGTTTTTACCTCCAAATAGTGGTTTTAGATGATCTGGCAAAACGTTATCACATCATCTGACACCTTTGTGTTTCTTGCCGGGTCAGACTTTATTGTAGCAATCTCGACGCAGTCCCAGAATTTACACAATACTGGTGGAACTGTTGAGTATAATCTTATCATAACTGATAGAAATGACGGCCAAAACTTCATAAATAAGACTCAAGTTGAAACAAATCATTATACCAGGGACTATAAACACCCCAAAATATGGTGTATATTGTGCTAAAATAAATTAAATTATACCATACTACACTTTAATTTTACAAACTGCACTTTCAACATGTATGAATTCCACGAGAACCTCAGACAAACCACAAGCACCTTTTCAACTCCAGAATTCACACTCCCATAAGGTTCCTCAACTGAATGCATTGATTGCTTATCTCCTTTTAGACCAATTCATTTTAAGTTCAACATACAGTCTAGATGCGGTGAAAACTAAAAGCAGCTGATTCATGTCACACTGCAGAGAGGGAGAGGTAAAAAGCATCAGGCAATAATTCATTTACAGCAACCACAAAACTATGCATTTGTGCTGCTTTAATAGCATTGCCAGTAACATTATACCCCTAGTGCAGTATATGCTGCTTGCTTCACACAATAACCATTTTATATGCCCTTGTGAACCTGGAGTGTTTGCGTAAAACTCCAGTAAAATCTGTGCTGATCTTGTAGAAAGATCATAAAGAATGCAGAGAAAACGTGGCACTGTGTGTTCATGGCTCTCTCGAGGATTTGGCATCGTAACTTACATTCTAGACAACGATTAAAAATATGATTTGTAGAAATTACTTATGTAGAATGAGGTGTTGTTTTCCATACCCTGCTGTACAGAGTTACTACTGGGAATAGGTTATTTGTAGTAACATCACTTAGTATAATTTACTGTATACTGCATAAAAATCAATATATCTGTGTTTACTTTTCCATGGAGAAAGTGACCTGAACAACAGGGGTAGAACAGGTTCTGTGAGTTTGCTGCCCATCTCTTGAAAGATACGCTTCAGAGGCAGACAACGAAACATGCTGATTAGAGCAATAATACGGGTAATAAGGGTGGCACGGTCAAGAAATGTAAGAGGGCGCCTTGGTATTTTGATTTGTTGAACATTGAATCTTCAAACTCAAGGATGACTGCTACTGAAAGGGCAGTTCTGCTGAGCTCATCACTGCACAAAAAATAACTGACAACTCTATTCTCATCACGCTGAACCACAAAAAAAAATCTCCCAAAAGATCAGTTAACCAGCACTGTTCTTCCTGCCCGTGCATTAGCAGAGGTGGATGAGATCAGGACGAGGCAAGAGATGAAAGAGGAAGTTGGCTGCGATCTTAGAGGAAATGGGGTGAGGAATGAAAGCAGGACATTGAAGGAGGGAGAGGAGGAAAATGGGGGGCTGCCTGCGTCCCCCTCCTCTGTTTTGTTTTAACAGTAGTTGGCAGCGCAGCGCCCGGCCTGGTTGGCACTGATGCAGCAAACAGTCTCCACCCTGCACAGTGACTCACCCCGTTGGAGCCTCAGAATGAACGCTGTGCTGCCAAACTTTCTCTCATTACCTCTGTCTTTTCTCTGCTGCACCCCACTCTCATCCTATCTTTTGCAACTGCACAGCTGTACAGCCTTGCCTCTTGGGACATTTGTTAATTTATCACTGATTCATGTGGTAACCAGAGACAGATTTGTCTTTTTCGGAAAAAAGCTAATTTGCTTTCTTGCCAGTTAGGTTAGCACAAAGACTTGCAACCGAAGGGAAAAAGCTTGCCTGGCTCTAGCCGAAAGGAAACCAAATCTGCTTATAAATACGTCTACAGCTTCATAAGTAACACGTCGACCTATATCTCGTTTATTAAATCCATACAAAAGCCAAGGTGTGAAGCCAACAAGTGGTGGTTTTACGGGGAGGTTATGTGCAAGGCTATTGTCAGGCAACCAGCGGTGACTCTAGGAAGTGACTGCGACCTCCACAGAAACAGTCTGGCACATAAACCCCTATAAAACCATAACATGTAGTCAAATATGTTCATTTCCAAGCTTTCGAAGTGCTTTTGTTACCTTTCAAAAGACACAGTCTAGCCAGGCTTTGTGATAAGCTAAGCTAAGCTAACTAACTGCTGGCAGTAGCAACAGATTTAGCCGACAGACATGGCATCAATCTTCTCATCTAACTCTTGGCCAGAAAGTGAATAAGCTTTATTCCCCAAATTTTTCAAACTATTCCTTTAAATTGAACTGCACAAAACCTTCCATAAAGGTCAAAGCAGCTAAATTACATTTCTCTTAGGGTCGATAGCAGGCTGTATGCTTGTGTCCTTACACACTTGGGCTGTACATTTTTGCCTCCCTCTACATTTTTGGAGAACACTCATACAGATTCCAAACTCTGAGGTGACTGACCCCTGTCAAAATAATATTTAGGCTATACGTTTGGTTTTACAATGGCTAGCAGGCTTCTTATGCAAAGTGATAGTTTTCTAGACTTTTAACTTCGTCATACAGTATACATACATATGTTAGAAAATACATTATAAAAGTGTTATCTTTGCCAAAAGAGGATGTGGTCAGAGGTCTATAAACTGTACTGAAGCGTGCCAAATAGACAAGCTTGTTGTTTATATATGTTGTACTACAGTTTATGAGGGTTGCAGACACCAGACAGAGACAGTGTCTGAACAGGATTCAGACATGTAAAATATGTTGCTCTGGGATATTCTAATAAAATCCAACTGACATGCCGTTGCTTGGCTACAAGTGTATGAAAGGTGTGAATGATGAATAAAAACAGTCCAGTTTTAGTCGATGTTCTCAGATCCATAAGGATGGGGTGTATATGGGAATGAAGCGTGCACATGTAAACAGAAACTGCAGACCAAATCTGCTGAACATGTGTCTCTACTCATCTTCACCCCTGCTTTAATATCAAAAATACTACGGCTGATTTCTGTAAGGTCAAAGGTTGAGAGATGGCTTCAACCTCCTGGTAAATATAGCTTACCTTGGTTCCCACACCGTAAACAACCTTGTGATGTCAGTGATGATCCCGGGGCCAGGATGAGGACAATAAACAGGAAGTGGCTCAGCAGCAAGCTGCATCCCATAATAATCAGGACAAAAACACAGACAAACAATCCCAAATCACAGCAAGACACAAAGTGACAGATAACACGGACGAGAGACTCCGAATATCTGCACACACTCCCACCTACCCCAAAAGCAGCACGCTGGAGAAATGCAAACAACCTGACTCACACAGAGAGCCTCACGGTGAGAGGAGAGAACATCAAATGCACCAATTTACAAAATCAAAGACTTGTAAACCTAAACAATCCAGTAAACAGAGAATCCGACATGTAGAAACAACTTGAGATGTGTGCAGGAAGGATCCAAACAGGCATAAACAAAGGGATAGTGTGACAAACTTTGTAGATTTGACTGTGAGCCAATATTGCATCTTTTAGACTTGAAAAAGATTCATGTTGCGATTTATCATACTTGAATCCAATATATTAAATGAGAGCATCGCATTTGTATATTGTTAAAAGCAAATAGTAGCGTAGACTGCCTTTGTGCCTCATTTGAACAGCAAGACTCCCTCTTTTGCCATCCGATCTGCGTCAGGGCCACATAAATCCACAATGAACCTCTCACTCTGCCTGTAAACAGCTGGAATCAATGTTTTAATGCACTACAAACACACAGGGACAGGAACATACTGTAGGGATACCCTGACTTGCTCCGCCCTGAGGACAACAGCAACTTGAGATAAACCATCTGCACACAATTTCTCTCAGTACTTGTTATGTTTGGTCCCACCTCCTCATCTTGGAAATATGAAATAGCCTCACAAGTTGTGTATGCCGGGTAGCATTTACAGCTAACGTATAAAATAGCTTCGGACAACGCTGGAAGTGCACCAAAACTAAAGGATTGTAGATTATGCCAAGTCTGGCTGTGTGTGGGCAAAAGTGACCTTTTTAATATGCTTACTAACTGGCCTGCAGTGCAATGGCAATTAGCATTAATCTGAAAAGCCCGATGGTAAATGAAAGGCCGACATATCAGCAATATGTATTATGCTCTATGGATAGATAGATGGTCAGTCAGCAGTGAAAAGTCTCAACAACTAACGGATGGATTGTCATGAAACTTGGCACGTACATTGATGTCCCCCTAACAATGAAGTCTAATAACTTTGGTGATCCCTAGACTTTTGAATCAGCGCCATCATCAGGTCAAAGTTATCAAATTATTATTCAATACTTTGGTTTATGAAGAAAATACCTGCAAAACTAATGACATCCACATTAGCCTCAGCTGTATATAAAATATTTTCACATATCTGTCTAATATATAATCACGTCTGCTCAGGTCAACTTTATCATCTGTCCCTTAAGTGACATCACGCTACACCCTTCTGCTGGCAGACACAGTCCTAGGATGAACTCTGGTTACGAGCCTGCTCGCTGGAGTAGACCTTCCTTCATCTGAGGCCGACAGACTCTCCGAGCCTGTGCAGCTGTTAATCCTGTTCCCTCCCAACTCTGACTACCGACCACAGTCGCAGGGGGAAGGAGAACTTGAAAGGCAACCTCGGTGACTGTACTTCACACCTATTTCTCTGCCTCCACACACAATATGCGCCTACACACATGGATGCACACACAATTTGTCTGTTCCTCCCCTTTCGCACACACACACGCGCACACACACAGACAAACACGCAGCTGCCTGGACGCTTAAGATAAGGAGCTGGAGCTGTGAGAGAGAAGAAGGAGGAGGAGGAGGAGGAGGAGGAGGGGGTCGCTCGAATGAAGTATGTGTGTGTATCTTTGTGTCCGTTTGTGTCTGTTTGTATGTGGTTTTCTTTTTTCGGTGGAGGGGGGAGGGGGACTACACTACAGGACGTCCTGAGAATGGAGAGCTTCTGAAACCGGGGGAACAAGCCGCAACCAGGACTCATATCCTAAAAACCCCTGAAGGCGAACATAACAGCATGACAGCTGATGGGAAAATGAATGTCCCATCCATCAAAACAGGCATTAAATATCAATAAGTTAATGACAAGGGTATTGTGACAGTTAAATCTTCCTCTGGCAGATATTCAAAAAGCAGCTGTTTATGCTAATGGAGGGAGGGGGGTTTACTATATGGGTGATGCTTTAACCATTGCCAGTGGTTGGAGAAACAGCAGCAGCAGCTACACAGCGGCAAAGAGGCCTAAAGATGTCGTTAGCAGCAGGCGAATGCAGATGGAACTACCTCTCCATTTCCCTAACGACTGCACCATAGGAAGAGAAGCAAGGTCTTCTCAGCATTGATTTTCCTCCTGGGTCCATGCTGTGTGTGCATGTGTGTGTGTGAAAGAGGTCTCCACAGCAGCAGCCTTCCTAATGGGATGTGTTGTATACAGGGGGGGCCTGGGAAACAACAGTGTAACCAAAGGGAAGAGCAGAAGGAAAACAAGGACCCCTCCCTGTCCGAGTATGGGACAAACATGTTCGACACACACACACACGAACACACACACAAACACACATGTCTCCTCGCTCTCCTTTCAGGCTGATCTGGAGGGGCGCCAAGTTCCTTTTGGACACCTTTCTCTTTAGTGTGCTTGGTTGGCTACGTCTCACATTTGAAGAATATGTTTTGATGTAAGATCAGACACAGCGCGGTGCAGCTCAGCTCGTGCGTCCACAGCTTTAAGTTTCAAATTAGGAAGGAAGATGAGAGCCACGTCTATCTCTGTGTACACTTGCTTTTCATCTTGTTTATTGGCCAACATGCCCCGTGGACCCGAGAGCTGCCAGCCAATGACAGGCCCCGGAATGAGAGCTGGCATGGTGCCCCCACTGGAGCAGGTGCAGCCAGAACAGGAGATAAGGAGAACATGCTGACAGATATGCCGATCAACTTAAAAACACTGATTGAGACGGTTGATGGGAGGCTAGTTTTTGGCTGAGGGGACACTGCTGTATTACACGGCACCCATGTGGGCGTGGGTGGCCCTGTTTGCGTGGGATTAGAGGTTGGGTGGGGGGTGGGGAAGGGGTAAAATAATGTGTGTGTGTGTTGGTCGGTTTTAGTGCCAGGGCTCCTGTGCGACATCGTGGAAAATCCTCCTCAGCGGTTTCCTGTGGGTCTCCATTATCAGGCCTCGTTGATAGACCAGCTTTTCCCCCCTACTTCCTGCCTCTCTTCCTCCCCTTCCACCCCACTTCCCCTCCCACACTCTTCTCAATCACATGAATCACCGCTGCCACAGAGAGGGCGAGGGGCTGGAAAGCAGCTATAAACTGCACTCCTAACTCACGTATAGTCAAATTACTCAGTATACTTTTTACTGTACTGTGAGCTCATTTCTTCCCCTTGATGTAAAGCAATGCCGGGCAGTCGAATGCATCACCGCACAATTCCGGATCTTATTTCAGTTTTATTTCATTCCTATGCACATGCAACGAGTATTACTTGAGACAAATGTTGAGTCACTGGAACGTGAGGTCATTCCTCCCCTTCCCTGTTGGATATGAAACCAAGATGCCAGTCAGGACGGAACTTGTCCTATTGGCACATCTTTGGCAAGCCCTAACAACTTGTATCTCGCAGTAAAAGCATTTGTCAGGACGTCAACAAAAAAAAAAGACAGCTCAGAATAATGTGCCACTTGAGCTTGAGTAATGAGACTGTCCTGGATGTGTCTGTGCAACCTCAGGAAGCGCTCACCAAATCTTTCAATCTGAATGTTTCTTCAGTGTCCTTGAGTTATTCGTAGTTTGAGATTAAATAAAAAAATAAAAAAATAAAAATATGTTATTATTATAGATAATAACATATTTTTAAAACACAAAGCTTTGGGGTCTTGCTCCTTGTCAACAGCGGTCAGACGACTCTTGGCAACCCATGTTGTTACCAAGACAACATCAACAAACACAGTCCTACCTGATGATGATGGGGGCTGAAAGATGGCTGCTGGTCAATTAACCCACAGAAAGAGGTGAAATGAGCTTCAAATACTCATTTAACGCATTAATTTCAGTTTGAATTACTGGGGGATGGGAAAGTGAGAATGAAAAAAAAATAGATGTGTCATTGTATGTGTGAAAGAGAAGGGAAAGGGTGGAGAGTGAGAGAGATGGCAGAGGATAAAACACGACTAATCTCGCTGTCTTCCCAAAAAACGTCCAGAGTAAATCTTTTTCTCCAAGCATTTACGCATGTAGAAGATTGATCCATGGCAGCGATCACTGTGCCTTCCAGGGAAGGCAGGGCTGTTGTTTGGTACAGGACGTGACACAGAGCATGTGTGGGGGGCCTGATAGAGAGGCAGAGGCCGATGAGAAAAGGAAAGAAAATAAAGAGAGGGAGGAAAGGGAAGCACTTAGGTGTGCTTGATATCCTATCAGCGCCCAATACCCATCTCAGGAATGGAAAAACACCATGAATGGGATTCACTATTCACTTAAAATGAGAGATCTGGAGCAGGCTGAGCACATTTTGGACTGTGGATGGGAGCAGAGATCAAATGGTGGATGGATAAAAGCTTGGAAACAATACCCAGTTCCCCGTGTGTCCGAGAGCCAAATATGCAGCGGCAATACGAGTTCCTTTTTGTTCTTGAAAATGCTCTTCAGATGTTTGACGCAACACCGAGAGTGGAAGGGAGGGTGGAGGGAGACAAAACAAACAGCAATTAAGGTAGTTTGTGAATCCGTTTGAAAGGCCTCATGATCCATCCTTTAGGAAACATCTGCCATATTGATGTATGAGTCCAGGAAAAGACAAATTCCTTCTATCCCTGTAAAACAAACCTTAGCAATGGTGAGTTGCCTATCTATCCATTTCTAACCTGACTGTGTAACTCTGGCCTTCAGGCACGCTTACATACAATGAAACACACACACACACACACACACACACACGGTCTGTTTTTTTGCTACACTGAAAAATATATCCCTGATAAACATTTATAGTCTAAACACAGATAACACCACCCCTATCATTTTGCTTCAGCTGGAAATTCCAGACAAACCGTCCAATGGGGAAAGAGGATAAGAACATATCTTTTAAAGCGGAGAGCCCTTGTCTAGGGCAGAAACATTTTTCATAATCCCCAGCAAAATGCTACAATGTCTATCTCCCGTCTAGATATAACTGGAATGAAAAAATTGTTTAAGTGTCTCAGCTGTCAGGGGAAATATCCCTGAAAGTCCCTGAGAGGAAGCAGACAAAGAGCAAAATATAAGATTTACTGTGTGAGATTGATGGGAAAGATGCAAACAATGCTTTTACTAATTTACCGTGCACTTTCCTGAACACGACCGCCAAATGATAGTAAAAGCGAAACTGAGGGAAACACCACCGTGCTGTTTACCTCGCAAGTCTTAAGGGGAAATATCCCCTTTGGGAGTACTGGAGAGATTCGTCAACCTATAAATCTGATAAACCGAGCCCGCATAAAACACTCAAGTGAAGTTTGGAGAATTTGGAGTCTGCTATAGTGTGTTTATGCGTGTGTTCACGTACATGTCAGTGTGTTTACACTCTTCGAATCTTGGGCATGAAGCTAAAAACTGCAGACAGAGGACAAAATCCAAGATGGCGGTGGTTTGGGCGGCTTGTTGTGCAATAAACAGAGGAGCAGGCTGCAGTCTGACTTTGTTTTTATGTCAACACTAAGCTGTTCATCCAGAGGACCAGAGGACACACATACATGTCTTTTTGTCTTTCCCCTTTGACCTACTACTGTATGTCACCTGCTCCCAATGTGCCTGACTCTAGTAGGAATCATTTAATAGTTTGACACATACTCAGAGTCCCGGCTAGCACACCTGGGAGAACATGAAATGGGTTTGAATCTGAACCCATGGCCTTTGCTGCGTGTCATCCCCCTCTCTCTATCCCCCATTTTGTGTCACTCTTGAGCTGTCACTGTTATTGCCTTAATTAAAAAGTGCACGTAACTCCCCATAAAATAGGTTTTTGTATGGATTAAACAAAGGAGATATAACATGTTAATTAGTGAGCCTTAGAGGTGCTGGTAGAAGGACTTTACCTTTGGACAGTTTAAGGCTAGCTCTTTCCCCCCTGTCTCCAGTCTTTGTGCTAAGCTAAGCTAACCAACTGCTGGCGATAGCTTCATACTTACAGACATACAGATATGAGAGTGGTATCAATCTTGTCATCTAACACTTGGGAGGAAAGTAGATAAGCATATTTACCAAAACGTTGAACTTTTCCTCTAAGTATATCATAATACTAAAAATCCTTTAGTTAAGAAGAAAGAGAAAGAAGGCATAGCATGATTATACAATAAAAACAAATTATAAGAGTTGGCTTGTGGAATGAATGGTTGCACTTCAGGTTTATTTCCCTGAAACTCAAATACAAAGTCAATTGTACTTTGTCCAGTATTATGTACAACATGAGTCATGAATTACTCTCATTGGACCGTGCAATGGGAGAAATATATCATTCTTTGTTTCTGTGCTGTAAAAGGACAGAGACAGAAAAGCTAAAGTGACAGTTTTGGACTAGATTTGATTCTTTTACATGTTTACAACAGCATCTAACAATCAAGACCCAAGGCCACACAGCAATGGCTGGACAAAATATTACATTTTCCAGTGTAAACATTTCCAATTGTGAGAAAAATTCTCAAGATAACAACAACAAGAAGATTTTATTTGTTTTTTGGACCTTGCCTGACACAAATACAGATATTCGCCCTCCTTTTATAACTTTTCAGAGTTTATAAACTAGTAAAAGGCACCAAATGAACACATCAGCAGATAAGATGTCAGTCTAATAACCCTGTTCCAAAGTGTCAAATAAAATTTCATTACCGAGATTAATGTTGTATCAACATGTGTGATTGCATGGCAACCAAGCAGCCACAAAGTAAATGCAGCATGTTGTTTATGTGATGCTTTTTGCTCGACTTGCAACCACATGAAATAAGTGCAAAGTAAATATCACAAAGCTCAAACACAGTTAGAGAAACCTGACTTTGATCACACTATGCTGTATGGACGCAAACGTTGTATTTATATGGATTTATCCTTTTCCTCTGCTGGTTTAGATAAAAGCAGGTTAATTTACAGAGTGATTTGGCCTGCAGCAGGACTGTACAGTTAGATCAGAAGCCAGACTCAGACAACATTGGCCAAAGCAAAGATCCATCTGTCTGTTCCTTGCTGAGAGGAGCGTGCAGGGCATAGAGTGCACACACACATACACACAAACACAAACACACACACACACGCGTACAAATACACACACCTCCCATCACCAGCTGGATCGGAGAAAGCAGCACTTGGGGAACAGTTGACACGCTGATCTCTTTAATGGTTACATCCTCCACACCCAACACCCGAGACACTCAGACACACAGACACACACACATGCTTTCATTAGTTTAAACCGACTGACTGAAAAAATACATATTGCAACATTCCTTCCCCCAGATTCACAACAGACACACGCACACCTCCCTCCTGCTTTTGCACACATATACACACTATCCTGTTAACCACCCCCACCTCCATGCAATCAGAGGCTCAGAATAGGAAGGAGGGAGAGGAAGCGGCCCTGCATTCACAGGCTGGGAACAAGGAGAAGGAAAAACAGCCGGAACCTGGAATTTACGGAGGAAAAAACAACAGCCATCCAAAAATACCTTAGGACCATCTCCGCAGATAAACAGAAATATCATTACTCTCATCCTCTAGCTCAGGACAGTTTTCCTTACATACTTCCTTCATCTCATCCTCTGCTCCCTGACTCTGCTATTGGCTGCTCAACATCGAGGAAACCTTCACTTAAGTAGCTGTTTTTTTTTAAATTTGCCCAGTATGATTGCTCCTCAGCTTCCTCTGTTTCACACAGGTCAGGAAAGCCACACAGAACTATGAACCTCATTAGGCCCTGAGCTAATCAGTGCTAAGTGGAGCTGCTGAGTCCGTCAACAGCTGAACCCCTCACCACAGCCAGTGGTTCACCCTGCTGGTGGGGGGATGAGCCCAGTCTCTTGTCTTGTCGTTGTACCCTCTTGCTTCCTTGCATTTCATTCACTTTTAGCTTCCTCGAGTGGTGTAAAAAGATTTGACATTACAGTCACACAAGCAGGATGAAACCCGCTATCAGACACTCCTTCTGAAATTTGTCAGCATGCAAATTATGTATATATGGAAAAAAAAGGGGGTGCAAAACCTCTTTAGAAAGGCTGGACCATCCATTATGGACATACGAGATATAAGTTAATGTAAGTTTTTTGTAAAGACATGCTCCTTATAGCAGATATAAATTAACCAAGTTGTCAGATCCACTGGGCATCACTGTGACAGAGCCCTTCCTGTGGTTAAGAGGTGGGGTCCACTGACCCTGAGGTCATTTACACTGACCTCTTCTTCCTAATTGATTCAATTTCCTAGCCATTGGTATCCTATTAGGATGTTCTAATAGACCCGTACGTCCTTTCCAATATCCCCTTCCTTTGTCTCCAAAAAAGGGCAAATCTTCACGCTGTCCAATTTGCCTTACTAAACTCTGTCATCCTATCCACATGTGATGTCAGTTAAATGCACAAATTCATCCCTTCTCGTTTGTTCCTGACTCTAAAAAGCCAATAACCTTTAAATTACATAATTAACCTTTCAGTGACATAGTGACGTCGACTGTTGAACTGTTGAATGTGGGATTGCAAAACATCTGATGACTGAGTCCTGTCCAGTTTACATGGGCTAAATGACAACATACAGGAACAATGTCCTTTGCTATACTGCAACTGTATAGATCTGATTTTTACTGCTTAACTGACTTGACACAAACAATTTTATAAGGTTAAGAAGAAAATTAGGCTAGGCAATTCAGTACAATTTATAGCCTGTAATATTTCCTGTGTCATGATCAGCATGCAACTAATATAAAATACACAAAGGGCGCATTTTAATCATGTCTTTAAAACTAAGAAGTTAACTGTAAAAGTTATCAAACTGTAAGTTTTTTTTAACTATGTAATATATTTCAGCAATGTCATGAGATTACTGTAAAGCTAACCACCAAACCCTGTGTCATATGCTGCAGACAAATCAGTGGTGGACACCATGTGACCACTATTTTGCCATGAGGCACTGCCTGTTGAAGGCTCCAGGCCGACTGCACAAGACAGGCACAGGGTAGATAACAGTACAGCTTCTTGAGTAACACGTATATGTAGTTACAATTTAACACTGCACAGTTACATCCTGTTAATGATGCTTATTTGTTTTCCTAATTGTGAAAAACTTCAATATTCACACTAAGACATGCAAACATCACTGCAGAGATATATACTGTATAAGGGAAACGTGTCAAATGGGTGCTAATATCCATTAACATCTCAGCCCAAGTCACTTTCTGTGTGCATGTAAACACAATATGACATTGGGGTAATTAAACTACTTACAAGGACTCCAGATTGGTCTCCTTCTGTTTGTTTATTCTCTCATTTACTTTGTACATTTTTTTTTTGTTCATGCAACCACTGATCGAATTTTACAAAACCTCTACATCCCACTACTGCACTGGAGAATTGCATAATAGGGCCCATGGCGAGGTGTTTTGTTTTGCATTTGCAAGTCAACATGCTTTAAACAACATGGATTTTGAAATTTGGTTGAGTGATGCATTTCATCATTGCATTCCTGAATATTATAAACTTCACTTTTAGTTCATATCAAAGCAGTATTGGACAAGGTTTCGTTCTATTGGTCTTTCGTTTCACTAAAGCAGAATTTTTTGTAATAGAATTTGGCAAACAGTAGCATTAATAAAAGTACACTGATACAGATAATCCTTCATGAAAATTCCTTCACTGGTAAAACTTGTTGTGCAGTTGTTTGGCAAAAACTACCGACTACAAGCTGCCAAAAATAAACAAAATATTTAATTTGCTTGTTCTCTCCTTCACAGTACTGGCGCTTGGCCTGAAGTGGGCGAAAGAATTTCTGGGTTTTTGGAAATTACAGTTCAGGGGATGCTTTATAAAATAACTAAATCTTATGTTTGCTTAGATACACTGGGGTTAACAAACATCTCCAGGATTGCTGATTAACTCTGTGACTTCAAGTAAGCCATGACCAGTTGCTGATGCAGCAGTTCCTCTGATTGCGCTGTCCAGCTCTCACTAAGTGGTGTCTTCATCTGCAGCAGTTACTGTTTATTAGTTTTAGTGTTTGACATTTTCCCAACACAACGTCTTATTCAAACAAGCCTGCTCCGAGCACGCTGCTTTAATCACAAACTCCTCTTTTAAGGTAAATACAACTGGAGAGCTTGTCAGATAGGCATTCCACAAAACTAAGTTTGTGGTTGTTAAGTATGCCATTTCAGATGTGTATGTGCACACACACATGCACATGTTCATACGTGTTTGTGTATGTGTGTGCGCGTGCGCGTGTATGAGTGTGTATGTGATTTAGCCCTACTTTGAGCGTTATTACAAAGAGCCAATAGGAGCGAAGGACCACACTCTAGCACATCCTGTTTGACTTGACCTCAGAGGATATTCTCCTTTCCCAAGCAAACAAACCGCCGGGCTTTTGGATCGTACCAACGTCGGAGGGGAAGGGAGGGGACGGGAGCCTGGGGATGTCTCTGGTGGGGAATCAGTGGGTAGAACAGAGTTTCTGCAAAAGAGTTGCTGCTTTGCCAAAAGAGCAGAACAGGTTTAATCTCTGAAAAAAACAGATAGGTGTGTTTCTAAGGTCACCAGCACTGGCTAAAACTTAAAGCACTTTTTATAAGCATACATTCTTACACTAGTAATATATAGTATAAATATATTGGTGAATTCTTGCTGTTTGGTGAAAATATAACAAAATAATCTAACTGCAAACAAATATCAGTACATTAAATAGTAATTAGTGCTATTCAAAGCAAAGAATCAGACTCAAGACACATTACAGACTAAACAGATGCCAGTAGGGCTGCAACTGAAAATTATTTTCAATCAATCATTTTCTCGATTAATTAATTATATGCTTAGTTTTGTCTATAAAAGATAATAAAATAGTGAAAAATGCAGGTTATAATTCCCTACAGCTCAAGGAAGATGTATTCAGATGGCATGTTTTACTTGACCAACACTCCAAAACCCAAAGACATTCACTTTAACGTTTACTGTCATATATGACAAAGAAAAGCAGAAAATCTTCACATTTGAGAAGCTGAAAGTAGTAATTGTTTGGAATTGTTGCTTGAAAATCAATCTTACAATCGATTTGACTAATCATTGCAGAAACACTCACAGAAAAAACATAAGGCATTATATCTAAAAAAGACGCCAACTGGCCACAAATCGGACAGTATTCTAGTCAGGATTGTGGGATGGGATTTGTTAACCCTATTTTAGGATCACACCCTTTAGAACTGGAACCTAATTAAAAAGTAGGATTTAACCAAACCAAACTCAGCCTGCCCCATCTGACACTATTGTATCTCTGACATCCCAGAATTTGTTTTGCTTTAGACATTATGCAAAAAGACGTCTCCTCGTCTAGCTGTATCTGATTAATCCATTATTTGGTTAAGTCGCAACAGCCCACTCCCTCTGGTCTCCCCATGGTGTTTTCCTCGGCTAACGGTGGGCCAGCTTGGTGCTGCTGCTGGGAGACTATTGGGATTAATGCTGCCGACTGACACTAATCTCATTGTGGTTAAAGCTTTGGAGAGACTGTGTACACCCACTTCACTCTCACTACTAAACACTCGCATTTGTGGCACCAATCCGCTGGGACATTTATGCCCGAGGAGGGATTTGTGTAGTGGATTCTCTCACTCACTGCTCATCTTATGGGTGGTTTGATTTGATTTTTAAATGACTGATATATAAACTTGTGAAGAACTACCATTTGAGCTAAAAAAGGATGCAGATAAGCACATGGAAAGAATCATATCACTGGCTAATTATTTATCTTTTAATATTAAACACACAAAACAAGGAGTAACTGTGGTTGAGTTTGATATTAACTGTTACTTTTTATTCACTACATGATCATCATCACTACTGATCCTGGACTACATGCTCATAAATTCATACTGAGCATTAATTATCAGAGAGTGGTGCAAGTCCTTCCACTTATCTGAATGAATAATGAAAGTTCTCTGTTCATGGTGAATGATATTCAATGCTTTTATCAACTTTAGGAGCTGCTTTCACTAAATTTAGCCTATATAGCCTGTGTTTCCATGGCTACAAGAGTTGAAGTGCAGAGAAAGCAGCAAATTTATACAATCTATATACTCTGAGATCATGTCAGTAATCACAGCATGTGTGTCTGACTGCTGAATCATTTCCACCTGGGTCCCATAATACGATCCTACCTAAATGTTATTAACTTACCCGCGTTCTGCATCCAATATAAAGGGAATTTCCAAAATTCTCTCAGTCCACTTTGACCAATTTTCAGAAAGCCTTTTTTTTTTTTTTTAGATTGCAATTGAAACATACACTTAGCCCATAAAAAGGCAGTAGCCTTTTCGGAATTCACTACAATCATGAGTGCTTTGTGCTTGGTTTGATTTTCACTAAAAGTGGGCTGAGTGAATTCTGCAAAGCCCCTCTTCAGTTACACTCAAACTCAATCCATTATTCATAGCCTGACAACCAAGACAACTTAAATTCTTATCTAACCCTTATTGTGCACGGCATTATCAGGCTAAAAGATCACCTCACACCTTTAAAAAAAAAAAAAGCCATATGTACCCCATGTGAACTTAGTCAAGTTGAACTCAACCCCCTCCTCCAGATCATGATGTCCTCAGAAAAGGTGAGTTTTGATGACGATGACGACACCTTCCCTGTAAGTTTGCAGCACAGCTAAACAACCCTGTTGGTTCATGTTGCCAGTGTACTTGTCAAAAGGACAGGTGAGTGCTGGTGCACTGCTGTTTGTAGTAAACACTGAAAAGTCAGAGAAAGGAGAGGAACGTTCCAAAACAGAGCATGGGGGGCATTATGTCCCTGTGAAGCCTAAATGTCAATAGCAAAGTAATGAACATGAGAATTGTTCCTGGTTTTATGTGCACGGTCATACTAACCTTTGAGTTTAAATACTAATTCATGGATTTATCTATAGTATGTTTCAGTTTCTCAAATTAAAATGGCAGGACTTTTATTGTGTTGGAACCCAGTAACAGAAAACTAGAAACATATTTCCATCAGATCAAACACAACATAAAGGACTTTAGGTTTCAGAACGCTTTACAATATTTAACTTGGCTTTCATCAAAGAGTGCAGCAAATCTTAACTACTCCACCTCTGCAGGTCATTTCCTTCACCTGCAACTGGAGCAAATGAGAAATCCAGAGAGACTCCAACCTGATGACGGATTCTCTCTGACCTTCTTTTATGTAGGTCACCAGTGACTTCCTTAAGGGAGCTCTTTCAGGTGTGGCTCAGAGGGACCCGGCGTACAGCCCAAAAACTGAACCTGTGCCTCTGAAGAGCAGGTCATAAATCAACCTTCCTCCTCTGGTCTTACTGCCGATGTCACTGTCAATCTGCTACAACATATTGGCCTCCCTTCACTTAAATTGAGATTTATAATACTTTTACGATAAAGCCCAGCTGGACTTCAAACATAAGCTGCATTAAGGAGAGCAAATATGGCCGGGGCCTCCTGATCAATATAACAGGTGTCCCACCAGCCAGCTTAACAGGATCAGATAAATATGACAGACATGTAGTGTATAGCGCCAACTCAATCTGCTGTCATATTCCCATAATGTGAAGACTAAATCCATTTCACCTGGTGTGCTTCTGTTACTTATTCCAAATACTGCATCCAAGTCATGTCTGCAGTTAAGACATGTAAAAACTGTCATGGCTTTAAATGAATCCATGTGTTACCTGATAACAGCAGAATCTGTTACTTTCCTCTTTTGACTGTCTACAGCCAGCACTGAACATCTTATGGCTTCATGTCTATGAAAAAGAGTTGAATTAAGTCTAGACAATTAGATTATGTGTTATGAAAGAAGAGTAATACAAAAAAAAACCAAATGATTAGGTCAGAACAGAATTCTTTCATTTTACTATTAGAAAATTTGTTGTATTTTGATCTCTTTGTGAAGTATTTTGTGTCACATGCATGCAAAAATAACAACTCTAAAGATGGAAAACTAGAGTTTGGACTGGCATTGTTCTTCTGATTGCATAAGATCATTTTGTTCTTTATTTTGTCTCATGTCTCTTGAAACAATGTCCAAGCTGGTGTTGACTTTAAAACCACTACCTACCTCCTCAACTTTTTAAAGATCGCTGGCTGTTTCTGGGACCTACATAGCTGAATATTTATTACTCCTGACTGGTACTGTTCCCACCAGTTTACTGCCGTGGTTGAACATCTCCTAAATTTTTGTTTTTCCTTATCATAATTGAGGGTCTGGCGATAGAGGGTGCTGCATGCTGTACAGTTGCACTGCAATGTGTTTATGAGTTATTGACTTGGCTTGACAATGAATGGCTTTATGTTTTTCATTTCAAGCTGCATTACAGATGTGTTTGCGTATACAAGAGGTTTCACTGTTCTTTTTCAGATGACTCATAAAAAGCTAAAAAATGATGATGATGATGATGGTGATAAAATGAGAGGATGACATCATGGCAGCATTCTTGCTTCATATTTAATATGGCAGCATTCTCCGCATTCCATCGACAACAATAGATATTCTCGTGTCCGCTCTCTGACCAATCAACCTGTTTACACTTCCTTGTCAGAAGATCACGGTTCATCCGTGAGAATGAACCAGGCCAGAATGGTGAGAACAGGAACTGTGGCTTTCTCAAACAGCGTCCCACAAAATCCCCAAACAATTGAGAAGGCATCCGTCAAGCAGACGGAACAATCAGAAGTGGACCTGCAAGCCTGCGGTTTTTCTCCTTGAGGAGTACGAGGCAAAGGGGAAGTAGAGGAGACATGAGACGAGATGCCTTCTTCATTTTCCGTGACACCCACATACAAGCACATCAAAGCCTTTGGATGAAGACTGGAGTATGAACTAAAGTCTGGTCGCTCTAACCCTGCTGTGTTGCTGGAAAGCAAAGAGCTTTGATGCGACATCTTAATATATGCAGGGTCCCAGCTTGTGGTTTAGTGAATGGGTCCAAATAAGCATCGGTATGAGCAGCGCCAGAGCAGTTGGTTTGTTGTAGGCTCCAGTTGCTGCCTGGCATTGCACAAGAGTGTAATAATACAATGCTTTTTCAGCGAGGCATGTTATAAATAAAACCACAGAAAGCATCTGTTGACAGCGGCTCAGCTCTCCCTCAGCTCCTACACTGGAAATGTTGGTGACTGCATACACCGTGTTTTTAAAGTTTATAAACGGTGCTCTAACATTTGCTTGCTTTTGGTTTTTCCACACTTTTATTCAAATGAAGGATTCTAGACCACTTTACCCTCATCCATTTATATTTCCTTCTGACAAAACACATAGTTTTCTAAGAATGAAGAGGCCGTCAGGGTGAATCAATATGTGAGATGTGTGTCTAGGGCAAGCAGTATAATAAAAGCAGAGGCCATCTGACAGCATTATGATAAAGTATAGCCGGTGGTGTATGCTTTGTTTCAGCTGTGTGGAAAAGAACATACGGCTCACATGTCATTCACTTTTTTTCATAGTGGAGAGAGTTTTGTGTTATCAGCTGTGCTCACCTGTTAACCCTACCATAAATTGCAATTGTCACCCTTTTTATGGCAGTTTCATGGTAGCTGGACTGGAGACATATGGCTATAAAAAGAGATAAGCTGGGTAATATTCACCATTAGAAACCATTACTGGCAGGACAGGCGGTGTGATAATGAGGGCCAACCCTGAAATCTGCATTCACCCATCCAAGACAGGAGTGCCCTTAACCAACACCCAAAAGATTCTGTTTTCAGTCTGAGATTTCATTTGATTAAACTACAAAGAATCATAAACACTGTAAAGTCAACAAGTAACCGAATTAGTAGCTGAGGGCAAATAGACACAGAGAGGAGCCACACGGCATACGAGCCAACACCATTGTGTCTCTGTGGACCCATTGGAGACACAACAGGTGTGTCAATATGACAAGCATTCAACCGATCCACCGTGTCTGCCTCGCATAAACACTGAATAAATATAGATACTTTCCATTTTCACTCTCAGCCGTGCGCAGCTACCATTCGAAAAAACAACAGATGAAACGCAAACATTCAGAGATTGGGTAGAGTTCAAGGGAAATTCACCGATGGTAACGGCATTATTTTCTCTTCAGAAGCATTTGTGCATCAGCTTTCTAAGCATTGTGCCATCAGTTAATTCACAGACAGTAATGTGAGGAGGGAAAGCATGTCTGATAAAAAAACTTTTAGAGAACTGTTAGAGGCACTAGCTGTTTTTTTTTTCTAATCACAACAATCAGTCAACAGCACAATACCAATTGTGCAAAATGAATGGTTGTACTATTCTCTCACCCGGACAGATTGGTGTTATGAATACGACAAGTTTTCACATACAGACATTAAGGTATGATTCATAAAATAATTAACATGAATCATTTTAACATTATTAAAAGTTAATTGCACAGTTTATAACACTAATTTTAAAAAAGGACTGTAGCACTATTCAGTGTTTTGGTACTTAATCTCTTCAGTGACCTTATTATCATATTTCACAGGAGCCTCTTCATGTGGCATAGTTGTGGACAAATGGTGTTGCTGCATGATATTTCCAGTTTCTTACAACATGGGGAATAGCACGTCCCTCTGAATGTTATTACGGGATTACTGTAGTTTCTTCTCCATAAACGCACAACGTGATGCCAGAAAGAATTTAGATGAACAGGTTGGAGAAAATTGGCTTGTCCCCTCCGTGAACAGACGATACAAAACGGTGCGTCGGGCTGCCAGTCTCCCACCAGATGGTAAATGAGAGAGACACGGGCGATCGAGTAACAAATACAACCAATCAGATGATCAAAAACAAGCCATGCACATAGGGAAAAACTCTCAGGCAAAGCGACTGAATACAGTTCAAAGCCCTAACCACAGCATGTATGTCATTTCATGTGTTTATATTTAAAGCATTCATTTGATTTCTACTTTAATTTCTTTAGGGAGTATTTGGTTTCATCATATTCATTTGTGAGGGAAATTAAATTAATTAATTTAAGGGGATAGGCCAATTAATCATTTTGTGTGTTTTAGCAGCTAATATATCCTTCAATATTTAAGAGTGTGTAAAGTTATTTGTCGTCGTGACAAACTGATTCAGGGAGGGAGAAATTGTCCGTTTATTAGTCACTTCGCCGTCGTCAATTTCAGGCCATCAAATTAAATCTTTTATCTCAATCCTGGGAACCTCGCTGCGCCCGGGCACTGTGTCATTCCTATTAGCTGTTAAAGGCCACAGGGAAGAATAAACCAATTTTACGGATGCAGGTGATTTTGTGTGTGTGTGTGTGTGTGTGTGTGTGTGTGTGAGTGTGTGAGTGTGAGTGAGTGAGTGAGTGAGTG
>NW_023340246.1:8519361-8532299 GCF_004916995.1 Morone saxatilis
AAAAAAAAAAAAAAAAGGAATAAGCTATATGTAACCACACCCGACGTTTTCCTAAATCATATCTCCTTCTCTTTTAGGTATTTGGATCCGGTGTTTTTGAGCTCGATCTCCACGAATTTAAAAATCACAAAGGTTTGCTGGCGAACGGGAACGCATGCAAACCCAACTGCAGGACTTATTTCAGAATTTGCTTGAAGAACTATCAGGCTGTGGTCTCGCCAGGTGACTGCATCTTTGGAAGTACAATGACAGCAGTGCTGGGGACAAACTCTTTCAGCGCCAAGGACAGTGGCACTTTACCTAGACCGATTCAAATACCGTTCAACTTTGGATGGCCGGTAAGAGCGCGGAGCAGTGCCTCCACTTTATTTGTTTTATAACAGCGAGCGCTATTCTGTTGTGCTAGGGAGCTGCTATGCATTTTGGGAGCGCACCGGTTATTGGTCAGCTCATCTAATCCATATCATTAGGTAACACTCGGTCGACAAACACATTGGACTGCCACGACGTCGCTCATTTCAAAATTTCGAAGGCCATGCATTTAAATGTAACATTTATTTCTTCATGAAGTGTCATTGAGAGAGCTCTTGTCAACAATCAGTCTATCAAATACAGCAGAAAGAGAAACAATGTCGGGTTTCCTCCCTAAATTGGCTCTGTAAAAAAAATGAAAATAGTACAATGCATATTGATTAACTGTGTGTTTTCTCCTTAGGGGTCATTTTCATTAATAATTGAAGCCTGGCATTCACCTTATGGAAATCTACCTGTAGGTAAGTGCAACATTTTTTACCACAGGAGGGAGCTCTGTCTGTACATTTAACACATGAGGCTGTCCAACTAGTTTCCCGTTTTTGCACAAATACATGCACAAAAAAAGCAAAAATATTTTAGGCAATTAAATACTGCCCAGTCACTCAACATGTCCCTCTCCTCCTCTTGTTAATTGTTCACAATTTCACACATTTTCACGCCTATTCACTTCTTTGTTATGAACTTCAGAACACCTTTTTCATTCTTATACCCAATACAATTGAACTTCCTCTGGTTTATTTTTGGCGTGGGAAAGAGCCGTGGGCTTTGGTGAGAATACACAGTGCCTGCCAAAAACCCCTGACTACATCTTCCTGTATTTTACACCTTACTCTGTTCCGCCCTTTGGAAGAGGGGACTGGGCCTGGGAATGTTTTTGCTGACGGAAAGAAAGAGGAAATTTCAACCTGAGTTTATCTTTCATCTAAGCTGTATGGGATTTGATAAGGGATGCAGCTTGGTGCTGGGCAGATTATTAAAGCGAAAGTGAATGACTTTTGAACCCACAAGCCATTTATGATGCAGCTCTTGACATAAAACCATAATCATCTCAGGACATAAACAAGCTAGATTAATTCTGACTTCCTCCTCCGTCTCTTTTTTTCTTTTTGTTTCCTCTTTACAGATACCAACAACCCAGACTTTCAGATTAGCTTTTTTGCCATCCAAAGACAGATGGGTGTGGGGACTGACTGGTCTCAGGATGTGCAGACTGGAAAACAGACAGAGCTAAGATATTCTTACCGGTTCATCTGCAACGAAAGTTACTACGGAGAAAGCTGTTCCAAAAAATGCACGCCCAGGGACGACCGATTCGGCCACTACACCTGCAACCGCGATGGACAGTTATCCTGTCTGCCTGGCTGGAAGGGGAAATACTGCGAAGAACGTAAGCAATCAACAAACTATACACTATCAGGCCTGTTCACGCCTGGTTGACTTACTGTGTATCAGCAGTCTGGCCTTTGCTCTTTTTTTTTTGCCAGTTCACAGCGGAAGTTTGTTGTTCAGGGTTGCTTGTGTGTGTGTGTATTGTTCTAACATGAGAGGCTCTTCCAGATGTTTGAATATGACTTATAGACAGGGGAATCTGTTTTCGGGTCTAGCTGTAGAGCTTGGTATGATAAAAATTGACGGTCCTGACCTCAAAAGATGTATTATTTCTGCAGTTCTCCTCATGCTGTATGACCTTTGCCCTTCATCATTATGGTTTAGGTCCTTGAGAAAAAAAATGCACACAGGATATTAGCAGTCATTAAGTTGCAAGATTACTCATTTTAAGGCCACAAGATGTTGAGGACTATAACAAGACATGACGTAATGACATCGAGCAAATCTGAGGAGCAATTTCGGTGTAGAAAGCATTTTTCAGAGATACTTGCCATGTACTCTGTAATCATATAATTCCGATGTGTAATTGGTTGTGGGGTTTTGCGAACACTCATTGAATATGGGTTGAGGGACAGACGGCTTAGCATGACAACAGGCACATTATACTCGTGCAAACCCACTTGGCCAGATCATAGACCAACACTCCCATGTTTTGGACAGCTCTGAATGGGCCCACGAGGAGGCCCGATGCCATTTGGCTCCACAATACCGAGGGCCCTTTTCACCAAAACAAATTAATCAAAGAGTAGATTGGAAGGAGGCACCGTGAGAGTAATAGTTACCATGTGCTGGATATGCGACCACAGGGGTGACAGCGGATCTGTCATCCATGTCACTTGGTCGGTGGTGAAAGAGAAATTGGCATGTGCTATTTCGACCGTGGCGCCAAATTCTAACCAGATGGGCTCACGTGTTGCAATTACAGACACATCAATCGTCTGGTGACTACAGAAAATATACATGAGAAAGATAGATTAGGCATCTTTCAGACACTATAATTTCCCCTCTCTCTCACTCACTCACTCCATACAGCAAGTTGAAACAAAGGCTGTCATTTGGACCTACACATTTGAAGAATGAGGTTATTAAAGCACAACAGGTACATTTGAGATAATTCCAATTCACTGAAACCGTGGCTAATTGAGCACCTGTGAGGGTCGGGTGGGGGGCGGTGGGGGGGTGGCCGTGATTCACTTAGCTTTGTCCTAATAGCATTACCAAGTGGCGCTTGGTGGCGTTTTTTCACAATTCAGTGTAAAGGAAGTCACGTCCACACTGGAACTGAAAATGAGTGCAAAAACTCATAAAGTAACTTCTGTACCCGCGCTGCCGGTAACTTAATCCTAAAGCGCGATGTGTTGTCGTGCTGCGTGTGGTGTGGCGTGCGTGTAGGTGGTGGTGGGGTGGGGTTGGGGTGCGCGCAGGCATTGATAGGAGGAGCAGCCGACTGCACGCGCCCAAGTTAATGCGGCATTTTTATCCGCCACGGCCATCGATGTTTACGGTACCTTCCAGTTGTCTGAGCGCCTGCGGTAGTAGCAGCGGCAAATATGGTGTGGCAGGACCCACAAACAACAATAGTGACAGCTGTTCTGCTATTGAGAGCAAGCATCTGTTTCGTGGAACTAAACGGGCAGCTTACCGTCCCAGTCGCCTGATATTGCGCCCTGCGATCTCAAGTGTCATGCAAAGACGCGTACAACTTAAACAGACAAACAAACCTCAACCGACCCCCCCCCCAGTGGCAGCTGGGGGTGTGGCGGACAGGTTTAGATCAAACGGAGGCTTCTGAGGAAAGTTGAGACAGATGTACTTCAGCATACTGTACAGTCGGCTATTTCAAGAAAATGGGGGCTCTTATAGGCCTTGGTTGTTATTTTAAAGACTTTTATCACCTTGTGGATTTCATTTCAATAGTATCTCGTTTTTTATTTTATTAGAGCCAGTGTTTTGCTTCTTATAATTTTTAGTTGTTGTGAAAGTTGTGCAACTTAATATTCAATTTGTCAGCAGGCCCAGTTATGCTAAAACCACCAGATTGGAGCATTATAGTGGGAAAAAAAAAGAGCAGCAGACTGACTGTTTTGTTTGTGCTTTTCCTTCTCTGCTTTAGCTATCTGTCTGGAGGGCTGCAGCGAGAATAACGGAAACTGCTCCAAACCTGGCGAGTGTGTGTAAGTATTAATAATTATGAAGTGTTGAAATAGGTGTTGGCCGGTGTGTAGGAAGGAACACATATGGGAGCAATGCGAGTTCATTGTCATATTAACATCAGCAACTCGGTTTGCTGCAAATTGTGTTTATATACAATTCATCGGAGTGTGATATTTCATCCCATTACGGTTCACACAGGCTGTTCTTGCTTCCATAGAATTTATTAAAAGGTTGGAGTTCACTAAATCAACGTCATTTCAGTATATCCCCCCTTGTCGTCTCCCTGCGCCATTCACTGACTTCTCTGCTTCCCATGTTCCTTTCCTGTCACTACCCTGTCTCACTCGCTCACTCACCAAAAAGGATAATTCACACACTCACCCACTCGCTGTGAGAAATTCCTCCTGAAACCCCTTTTTTTTTTTTTTTTCTTTAAAGACACAAATCCATCATTCCCAGCACTAAAACTGACCCAAATTGCAGTTAAATCCAGTAGATACCAAACACTGTAAAGCTGAGCCCATGCCTCTGCTTAGTCAGCAAAGAATGTTGGAACCTTAAAAGTACATCTTAAGTCCCACAATCATAGTCTGAGAAGTTTGCTGGACACTGTGCTGAGAAACAGATATTCATGGGAAACCAAAAAAAAAAAGAATTTGATTGTTGGCTGGCTGCCAGAAATCTTTGACGCAATATTTCACCTTTGCTTTACTATATTATCAGTATTTAGCCTTAATATACTGCACATACCTCCATGAAAAAACACAATTACCAGTGCTCATGTGTGATGTGACTCTGCACTCATCATATGACTTCTGAATTAAATCATATTTTTCGTGATTGATTTATACAAGCATTTAATGATCGTATCCAACTCTGGCGCAGCTATTAATGTCTTCTTACATGATTAATGATTTCATATTGCAACCATCAGCTAATCTATGGCAGGCCTATAAAGCGTAGATGTCTGCTCTCTCTCTTAATCGAAGTCGACTGACTGCGTGTTTAATAGAGCCGAAATCAAATCAGCTCAAAGAACCAGATTCAGATATGTTATTCTTGGCAATTATACGATACACAAAAAGAGGAACGAGCGGTTAATCAAAGATGCTGTTTTGTCATTTTGCAGATGCCGAGACGGCTGGCAGGGCACATTCTGCGACGAGTGTAAGAAGTACCCGGCCTGTAAGCACGGTACCTGCCAGCTGCCATGGCAGTGTAACTGTCAGGAGGGCTGGGGAGGCCTATTATGTGACCAAGGTACACCACACAACTTGGACCACTGCTGCTGTTCCTTTTTAAAAGATGTTCTCGTATTACTTGCACACTGTTTTCATTTGAATTAACTTGAAAGCATTAGTAAATTAGGTTTCCTCTGAAGTGTTCCATTCATAGCTTTGTGCACATCCGGGGTAGACAGGTTTTTGGCTGCCTGTAAACAAAGACTCTTCTCTCCCCCAGATCTGAACTTCTGCACCCATCACCATCCCTGTGTGAATGGCGCCACCTGTATGAACACAGGACAGGGCAGCTATACGTGTACTTGCCTGCCGGGTTTCACAGGGGTCAACTGCGAGCTGGAGATGCAGGAGTGTGACAGCAACCCCTGCAGGAATGGAGGGAAATGCACAGTAAGTTGGAAACGGATACAGCCTTATATTTCGATGCAATTTTCTTTTTGGCTGATGCTCTAGGTTTGTACTGTCCGACTAACTTTTCCTCTCTTTTTCCCAAGAATTTGGAAAGTGGCTACACATGCACGTGCCCCCAAGGTTTTGAGGGCTCCCACTGTGAGCACAGCCTGCTGACGTGCGCCGACTCCCCCTGTTTCCACAGTGGCAAGTGCTGGGAGAAGGACAATGGCCGCAGCTACATGTGCGAGTGTCCCCGCGGCTACACCGGACTCAACTGCGAGAAGAGAGTGGACAAGTGCACGTCGCTTCCCTGCGCTAATGGTATGGTCTTCCTCCCCTCTTTGCCCCCCCCTTTCTGAACTTCCCCTCGCTCTTTCTCCCCCCTTCAAATTCCTGCAACTGGAAGCAGCGAGGAACAACAGGAATTGGTGGGAACTTGGTGTCTATTGTCCTACATATAAACACTCAGGCAGCTCAGAGCAGCAGCTTGTAAATGTCGCCACAGCTCGCTGCGGTTGTTGATGAAAGGGGACAAATATCCAGCTCAGCTCGATTTCTGTCTTCTTGTAAACACGGGGGGGCTTCTGGGATTGGTCTGTGTTAGGAGAACAATACTCAGCGCTGTGGTCACACTGTGAATTTGATGGAGATGTGTGAACCGAAGGGGCCTCGTGGGAGGGTCTGTGGCGATTGTGCTCGCTCTAATGTTGAAATCATTTTGGATGCTAATGTTGGCTGTGTTCATTGATGCTAACCATCCTCCTCCTCTTCTGTAGGTGGTCTGTGTCTGATCCACGGCGGCATGCGTGTGTGTAGCTGCCGTGCGGGATTTACAGGCCAGCGCTGCGAAATCAACATCAATGAGTGTGCCGGTAACCCTTGCCTCAACGCTGGCACCTGCCAAGACCGAATCAACGACTACACCTGTGTCTGTCCTGCGGGCTACGGCGGACGCAACTGTGACAGAATCTTAGACGAGTGCTCCCTTCGCCCCTGCCTCAACGGGGGTCTTTGCACCGGGGGCGGCGGGCCGGGCAAGCCTCCAGCAACCTGCATCTGCACATCAGGCTTCACCGGGCCCCGCTGCGAGTTCTTCGCATCCGTCACCTCTCCCGTGACCAAAGGAGAGATTCAGGACGGCTTCCAGTGGGCGGCAGTTTCTCTGGCTGTGGGGCTGGTGGCGCTGCTGGTGCTGTTGTGCATGGTGGGCTTGGCTTTGAGGCACATCCACAGGCAGGCCCGAAGAGAGAGGGGAGACGCAGAGACGATGAACAACTTGTCCAACGTTCAGAGAGATAACCTGATCCCAGCCTCCCAGCTGAAAAATACCAACCAGAAAATCGGCCTGGAGGTGGACTGTGATTCGGAGAAATCGAACTTTATCCACAAAAACTATCACTTGGACTCTTACAACTCTAAATCAAAGGAGTTCAAGGATGAAAAGTCGCAAGAGGATAAAAGTCTTATTTATGACAAATGTTTAGAAGACAAAATGCCCTTGAGTCGAATGTACAGGTAAGAGCATCCATATTGAAGCTGATTGTACTAAACCATAATGTGTGTCAAAGTGCTTGGACATTTCCATACATTTCTTCTATTGATTGTGTTTACACAGTGTGGAAATGACTGTTAATTGGTGCTCTCGCTCATGCACTGCATCCTTTCTGTTGTTTGAACCCAACAACGAGCCCCAGTTGTTTATTTTTTCTCAAATCATTCCTCATTTACACAGTTTATACGTATTTGACAATTATTGCTTTGCTACACATCCTGTCTGCTGCCTCACTGTATACGTGTGCACCTAATGCATAGCTCTGCCATGTGCTTCTAGTTTGTGTTTAACACAACGTGTGATTTGTGCTTGCAGTGAAAAGCCAGAGTGTAGGATATCAACGATATGTTCCTCAAGAGACTCCATGTACCAGTCGGTATTTGTTATAGCAGAGGAGAGGAGGGAATGCGTCATAGCAACTGAGGTAAGCCAAAAAAAATCACATCTTCATCAGCATTTCCGCAGATCTTGCACTACATTACATGAGACTGCGTCATGTCATCCCAAGTGCACAATCCCTCACTGGTGCGCCAGTATTTATGACAAGGGGATGGTGCTATAGGTAGAAAGACTGTTAGGGTATCTGGAACTAAACTGGGGAAAGCCCAATCAACTGCATTATTGATTTCTGTAAATTACACTGGCTATTCTTTATCTTGGCCATGTGATGACCTTAAGTCCGAACTTACACTGATTCCTCACACATGTTTGGCTCCGCTCAGTCTCAAAGGTGCTATGTTTTACTGCTGTGGCATTTAGTGGAATTTTTAAGGTGTTCATTTCCAAGGAAAATATAATGTTGATGCTGGAGCATGTGACCTATTAGAGTTCAAACAGCACTGTGAAAACACTTAAGAGAGTTTTTAGCTTTGGGATTATTGTGTTATTTCATTTTGTTACAATTTCTTCCTCTTCTCTTCTTCCCACAGGTATAAACTGTGAGGGGTCTGAAAGCGAGGGAAGGAGAAAAAAGACACAATCGAGGCAGAATATAATATTCTGGATTGTTTACAAATGCTGAGAAGAGACTGGAGATTGTTTAAGATGTCCACTGCTGCTCTGGAACACTTGAGAACTGGAGAGGGCAGACACCTCTGCTCTGCAAAAAAAGAAAAAAAAGAACAGAACTGAGAAACCTTATGTTGACCGAGTGTTTGTATGCAAAACATGTACAGTGAAGGACCTCTCTCAGTTGTGACAGTGGTTAAACGGACTGGCGAATAGACTGACTACACAAGGTGTGAAGACTGACAGAGCATCGGTGAAATATTAATTTATAATCTCGGCCATCCTGGACAGTAGAAGGAGGTGAAGGTGGATCATTGCCCCTCGTATCTGACCCGGCCTTGTGTGATAATCATGAAGACTTTGATAGCCAACCAATCAGTAAAAAAAGGTGCCTAAGATTTGACCCCTTCAAATCCCCCAACCCCCCCTCCCCCCCAGCTCACAAACTCACTCCTGCCATCTTCGCCTGCTATGCAAGACTCAGGGTCGAGACGAGTGAACTCACCCACCGTCACAATCCAACCTCACAAACACTGAGAGTTATGAATGTCTGAAACTAATCTTCAACTGTCAATCACGTGAAAATGACTGGTTGGACTTTTCCATGCAACGGTGAAGATTGTATGCAGCCCAAATTCACTAGAAGCCTTAAAAGAGGGGGTTAAATTTGTGCCCTTGTCTGTTCTTGGATCATTTGCACTACAAAAATAAATTGGGGGGGGGGGGGGGAAACTTATTTAACTCACAGGGCATTTTGAAGAGAAAACCACAGAGCGCAATAGTCAGTGCTGTGACCAGCAAGATCCAAGAGACAAGGAACTCGTTCTCCATAGAAGAGTGTTTTTTTTTTTTGTTTTTTTTTAATGCAAACCCAACCGAGAAAAACAAAGACTCAAAACAAGGAGAAAAGACTGTCACACCACTGCCTGCCTATAATAAATTTCAAAAATACAGAACCAATAATGTAATTTTTTAAAAATGATTATTTCCAGAGTTTAATTTAAATATGACACACTGCTCTTTATATGTTTTATAATATTATTTTGTATATAATGCATATTTATAAGGACCAAACTTCTGAAGAATAAAACTTCCTTGAAAACTGTTTAATTTGATGTCAGTGAATGGAAAAGGAAATTATTTTTGAGGGTGTTTTTAAAATAACAATTGAGCACAAATGATGACCAAATGTGTGCTGCATTTGTTTTTGATCTGGGATTCATTTAAGGGGAGACTGTTTCATCCTGTACTCAATTTATATTGCTCAGCTAGATCTTTTAAATTGCGAGCAGCTTTATGAATATGAAATCCAGCTGCTCTCCTACATTCACACATCATATTTAATGTTTTGGACATTAGGTAGAGACATAAAGCCCCCTGACTGTGCCATCACTACTTCGAGTAATTCCTGGAAACGCCTTTGGCTCCCACCCCACTCACCCACTCCTCGTTCTCTCTCTGGCCCTAAATTGGCTTGAAATTCAAATCCGTTTCCACGGATACCACCCCCTCAAGCTGGAAATGGCGAAACAAAGCCAGGCGCAGGGCAAAGGGGAACGCCCCCCACCCCACCCCACCCCATGTCTCATAATGCTCACACACACGCGTCCACGAACACACACACAGCCAACCAAACAGATGCCGTGGGGGGAGCATGGAGTGAGTCTGTGGTGCCATAAAAACAGCAGCATATGCCAGGCCTCTCGCCCCGTGTGCATGACACACAGAGTGCACAGACCCCCTCCCCATAAAAAACACACATGAGCACTTACAGGCTCCCCAACTGCCTGCCTCCCCTTCAGGGTTAAGAGCAATATTTCACTGCCCGGTTCTGTGCTACCCACTCCTGCGAACAAAGCTGGGGAAGAGGGCCTGGCACTGGGGCTGGGAGGGGAAACCAGATGGGAGCCAGTGGATCTGCTACGAATCCACATAAATAAAAAAAAAAGAAGAAAAGTTGACTTGCCAGAGCAATCTGGTCAGTCTTACTGCCCCTTGAGATATCAGCCTTAAAATATGTTCCAGTGTGTCTAAAAAAATCCATTTTGAGGAAATGTGTCATCTGCATTATCAAATGCAAAACCTCTCCTGCCTCCAGTTAACAGAAATCCTGCGACAGTCAACACCCCCTAATCAGCAGCAATCAACACTCGGCAGAGAATCTGGATGGCTTTTCCCTTCACATACATCCTGTTAGCCTGTTGACCTAGGCATCCTCATCTAAGGGTTAGTGTTGTGTGTGTTAAAAAAAAAAGAAAAAATAGTTTGGAAAAGGGTGCTTCCGGCCTAGCTCAAGAAAAACACACATGTTATCACAACAATTAATCATCTAGTTAAAGCCCCCCACCCCCACCCCATGGTTTGGTCTGTTACCTGACCCAGCCTGAAGAGTTTCTTCCCACCATCATCATACTCACACCTATAACCAGACACACACCCTCATTCGCTCTTGATCCCAGTGGCAAACACATGCTAGGGCTTTGCTCTTTGGCCTCTGGGTCTCCATAGCATGGCCAGGCATTTTCATTGTGTTATAATCACAGCATCCTGTTTGTGACCCTGTGACATCAGTTCCTGTTTCCTCCTTGATTAAAAAATGCAGAACATGCCGGCGCGGGCCAACGCTTTTTCTCACGCATCGCTTTCTTCAAACCGCAATCACTCGCGCAGATGACTTTGGGTTTTCAGGAAACAAACTTCAAAACAACCGAGAGCGCAGACAAACACACTAATCAGCACTATTTATTCTGAAGGAGGAAGTGGGGGAAATCTGTGATATTGATGTCATGAATGGGGAATCAGGAAGCAGATTTGAAATTCAAATCTTCCAATCTCTCTATGTGGAAAGTGAAAAGTCCCTCTACATCAAACTTGTGACACTCAATCACAATCAAGAGTGCAAAACTGCTACTTAGCTCTGGCTTTCTCTCCTTTGCCGCATCTCTTTTCATTTAAAGCCTCATTAAAGCATGTTTCTGCACATGCATGTGCAGGCAGATTATACTGATACATCATGATGCTGTCACTCTCACAGTGTACTGTAATGTTTCCCCACGCTGCACTTGTAGTCGTCTCATTAATTAACACTAGGTGTCAGTAAGAAACCCACACAGGAAATGAGTGGTCAGTCCCTGCCCAAACAAAACCTCAGGCACACTCAAGTTCAAGTTTAAAGCAACATGATTAAAAGAGCAGTATGTAACCCAAATACCTATAATAATAGAGCATTCGATTATAAATACATGATCTATAGAGGGGTAGGACTGGGGGAAAGGGACTGATTATACAGGGGCCCTGGTGTGATAAGGGCCCACAGAGATACTAGAATGAATAGCTGTGGATGCTGGGAGGAGCCTATAGAGAATGCGTATGTACACGGTCCAGGACTATGTGCTACATCCCTGACAATGCATCCAATAATTCAGACAAAGCTACTGAAAGAATCTGAGACAAATCATTTCAGTGTTATGCATGCAGTGTTATGCAAGTACAGTCACATTCTTTAGGATACCGAAGAATGTTTCCACATACAACCTCCGCCTTCACTGCCGCAGGACCTATACATGCAGTCTATCTTGTTTATCTGCATACACTATATACTGTATCCTGTGAGCCATAAAAACAAGCATGGACACGATGATATTAGTCACAATATAAGTTGATATTTTACTATGGGCCTTCTATTTCAAATTGTTTGACAGCAAAGACAAATAGTGAATATTTGAGAAATCGACAAGTCAAAACATTGAATCAGTGCACTAGATTAGATTACAGGCATCGGTGTCAGTGTGGCTTAGTTGAAGCCTTTAGTGGCCTTGGAGCAAGCGGCCCAGAGATACTGTAGCAGCAGGCTCGAGGAGTGGACGGACATGAAAGGCCTTGAAAGGCGTAATGGGATGGAGGCTTGTGCATGACACAGGGTCGCTCAAAGGCCTGGATTGTGTGGTGCTTTAGATTTATGAAGAGCTGATACAGTTGTCTGGCCTCTTATCAAGGCAGATAATGCCCGCTATTTATAGATAATCTATCTATTGAGCACAGATGAGCCGCTGCTATTACACTATATCAGATCCAGCAGGAGTGGTGGGCATTTTGGTACATTTGATTAGGACCATCTTTCTGATCACTGCTCTACCTTGTGTCTCTGCTGAGTGCAAGCATCTGGTTTATTAGGAGTGTACATTAGGGTTGTGTCGACAAACAGTCTAAACCTGGGGTGGTTATCAAACAGCATGCATGTGGCTGCCAAAGCAGCATGTTTGCTGAGTAAAGTGTATAAAAAGAGACGTATGTGTGTGTTTACAAAGTTGGAATAACTCTGCAAGAGTAGGATTTCTGATAACAGGCTGACCCTGAGCCAGCCAATCACATGTCGTGGCATGTCAAAATGACCATACCTGCTAGAAGTGACAACAAAAAACGAAACTGTGATTAAACACAAAACAGCAAATTTAAAAAGAAAAGTACGTGTTCACCTCCCTTCAACAGGCATTGAGATGAATGTGGTGGTGAGGGATCTTCAGCTGTCAGTGGCCTTTGTTGTGCCATTGGATCTTTGATCTGGGACTAGATTACAGCCCTCACTTGCCCTGACTCATTTAAACATCCATGTAGGGTGCTTATTTACTTGCTCACAGAGATTTCCATCCATACTGTGTTCAGGTCATGTTATTTCAAGGGGGATAATTATTTATTATTTATTGTTTTTCTTTATTCTTTATCTTTTTTTTATTTTTATTTTTTTTGGTGGCATATCTTGTGAAATACATTGCCCTATGTAGGCCTCTCTCTTTAAAATCACGACTGATGCAATGTCTTGGTATGTTGCCTGGTTGCTGCTATGGCCCTGAAATGCTGTGGGAAGTTGCATCAGCCACATCAAGTCT
>NW_023340246.1:8532399-8538717 GCF_004916995.1 Morone saxatilis
GTATAAATACGTGAGCGCCGCTTCGCCATGTTATCGAGGAAACGCTTCTCGGCCCGGGAGAAGATTAACCGAAGGCAGCCTGAAACACCGACAACATCAAATCAAAACCTCGATCTTTTTAATTCCTAAACTTTGAACTCGAACTTTAACCAGGCCGGCGAAGCAGCGGGCCTGAACGGTTTTTAATCTCTCCCCATTGATCACAAGGCCGAAGCGGCTGCCATGGATTTTTAAGGCATAATGCGGCACCTTTAATGCAAAGGCAATGCATAGTGCAAGGCAAAACCAAGCGCGAAACTCCATCTTCGCAACTGCCAAGCAGTTGGGCTCAAATACCGTCCGCGGTATCCCTGCGAGCCAACCGGTACCGCTGCTGCTGGACCGGAGGAAGCTAACGCTAGCTAGCTAGTCACCTTAGCCGGTAACGTCGAACTGAAAGAGCGGTCCCCATCGATTCAATCAACCCCGCCAACACTATCGATCAACATGAAGCCTCAAGACATCGTCGCCGGGAAGACGAGCCTGTGGATCTTCGGGTACGGCTCGCTGGTGTGGAAGCCCGACTTCAAGTACAAGAGGAGCAAGGTCGGCTACATTCAAGGCTACAAGAGACGTTTCTGGCACGGAGACAACTTCCACCGCGGGAACGAGCAGTTGGTAAGATGTTTAATGTTTATGTTTATGTTTATCTACATGTTGTTTTGCTTACACCGGCACAGCTGGCTGCTGTTTGTCGACTGTTTGGCTCACACTGCATTAGGCGTTGTCCATGACGTGACCCATTTCTCTTCCTCCCCTCTGCAGCCCGGAAGAGTGGTGACGCTGATCGAAGATGATGACGTAAGTGGAAAGCCCTACTTCCTATTGGTTGCTATGCGGTGCTAAGGAAACTGCAGTGGAGTTTCCAGGCTTAAGAAAACTACCTGGGGGAAATAACAGAACATGTTTTTTTTTTTTCTTTCCTCTTCTCACAGGCGAGCACTTGGGGTGTGGCGTTCGAGGTGACGGGATCTCAAGTGGAGGAGTCCCTGAAGTACCTGAACGTGCGTGAGACGGTCTGCGGCGGCTACGTCACCAAGATGGTGGATTTCTTCGCCGAGGGGGAAAGCCAGCCCCCGGTCCAGGCGCTGCTGTACATAGCCACCACAGACAACCCCCTCTACCTGGGGCCTGCCAGCCCGGAGGAGATCGGCGTCCAGATCGCCCTGTGCAGAGGGAAGACGGGCCACAACCTGGAGTATCTGCTCCGGCTGGCCGAGTTCATGAGGAGCAGCTGCCCGCAAGTGGAAGACCATCACCTGTTCTCCATCGAGGCCGCAGCGCTCACCGTGGTGTCCTATCTGTTGGCAGCCCAGTAGCTCGTACCCTCTGTCTCACTAGCTCATAAAGTGGATGAATACACACTACACACAACACTGAGGCTTTTCACCTGTCATGCCAGTTTACTTATGTTTTATGTTGTGAGATGTTGCTTCACACTCTACCATCCAGTGTACTTGAATCCATTGAATGTTACTGAAATGATAATGAAAGGGAAGCATGATAAGTGTTAAAAGACAAAGCTAGAACATGACCTCATGTTAACGGTGCAATGTTACATGCTACATGTTTGTATATTTTACAAAATGTAGAACTGAATTGTTGACTGTAAACATCTGTAATTTTTTAAATGCACATTTCTGTTTTGTTTTGCACAGTTCAGATTCCATCCATTCAGACGGTAAAGTAATTAACTGGTAGTTGAACCTGAAACGGCTGCTGTGATGTGAAGTTATAGACCTGGTTTTTAAAAAGTTAAAAATGGAGACTTTTTCACCCAGTGTAAAAGAAAATGCCAATAAAAAGTGAAAATAATTTTTGTGTTTCGTGCCTTCCAGTTACTCTGTGAGCCAGTGGGATGAGAGTTCTCAGGACCAAGAAATATATCAGTTAGTGCCAGCTGCCATCACATTCACTGATTGCGGGGAGGAAAATGCTGGCAAAATGAAATGGTGCAATGCCTCTAATGTGCCAAATATGGAAAGGCACGAAATAAATGTCTGACTTTTCTCTACTTTATTGAACGGTTAACTCCTTGGACCTTTAACAACAAATTCTCTCCACACTGAGGTCATATAACTTGTGAGGACGGAGACTTTGATTAGTATAGTCACACTAAAAGGTTTGGGAACCACCAACAGAAAATATGGTTATAGATATCACATAGTGGGATATATCACCTGCATACGTACATGCAACATTTGACCACCGAAAAGGGCCTGAGGCTCATTCCTAGAAGCAGGTTCACAAAGTTACAACTGGCTAGATAACTTTCCCGAGCAAAACCTGGCACAGTCCATGTTCCAGGTTTGACTGGGTTGCAGATAGTGCTTTTTGGCACAAGCCCCTCGAGTATACACATACACAAACATACATAGGACGCTCCCAAACATTGGTCGGAGCAGATTGTACCTTGGACGTGATTCAAGTCAAGAGTCTAGGTGCAGAGGCTTATATAACGGCTGGCCGGGAACAAGCCCAGACCTGGAAGTCCTGTGTTTACAGTCTGCTCCGTGGTCATGTCAGAGGGCACCAGGAGGAACATGCTGCTGAGGGGGCTCATCGAGATGAAATCTGAGCCGGCCATGCACCGAACCATGTGAAAATATACTGACGTTAGTTCAGGTGCGCGTCAGAGTCTTGACTGCTCATATCTTTCGCAATGCTCAAAATGTCAAATACATAGCTTCGACTGGGTTGTTTCTGTACATTTCACTCAGGTCATTATGTACAGTGGTCAGTTCACCCAAATTACAAAAAAAAAAAAAATACTTTCTCACAAATGCATTGCTGCTACTGAGCCTTGCATTTCCACCATCCCCAATACAATGGAGGTGAATGGAATTTGGTTTCATGCTGCTCGTAACAATGAAAGAACTATTTGAAAACTCAATAACAACATGTCTTTCCAAAAACAATGTCTCAGTTATTGAGCTCTCACTGCAGTTTTCATGGGGACTTTTACTTAAGCAGAAAGTGGTTCCAATGAAAACCGTCAGCAGCGAGGTCTGTAGATTATTTTGAGTGACAGGGAAATTGTTTCTGGAAAGACTACAGTTGATTTTTTGAATGCTGAGAGCAAACAAAATTAGGACTGGATGTGACCTGCGGGTGCATAGGGAGGCCTTCCAAATGAGATCTTATTTTTGAATGTTGAATGTCTAATATAGAGAAGCATTTGCAGTATTTTATTAAAAAAGTGTAATTTTGAATTGTAAACCAAAGCGAAAATGTGGTCGGTGAAGAGATTGACCTTGAAATTTCAGTGACTTTTTATATCTCAGGTTCCAAAATAAGTGTAAACATTTCTAAAGATCTATGATTGCAGATGTTATTGGGTGTCAGGAGTCAGTGCAATATTATTTAACATGGCAAAGGGAACAGAACAGGGGCCCTGGAGCTTTACAGGACAGCGGCCAAAGACCACAGAATTATGGTTTAAGAAAAGCAAGTTGATTTAATACCTCTGCGATAGTCTCAACAATAACTGTGCAAAGCTGCGTAATCTGGAGTATGAAACACAAAACCTGCACCAGCATGCAATAGGAGAAAGTAATATAGTCTGAAGTGTTGCACGCAGAAGGGTCAAAGGATTCCTTTCAGCCCTACTGGTCAGGTTTCCATTATTTTATCCATCTTTTACATACCTCGTACTAATGTATTGTCCCGAACAGCCATGCAGATTACTATAATGAACACAAAAAATAACTAGAAATAAACAGAAAGACTGATTTAGCACTCCTTTATTTTCATTTGGCTCCTCCTGTTAGTAAAATGGCTGATGCATTTCTTCATATGTACACATGACCTATAAAAATAGACAGGCAAATGAGGGAAAAGCCAGAGGAAATGTCGCTCTCATCATTATGTACATCAATATAGAACAGCATATTTTAATCACACTATTAACACAAAACAAACAAAACCTATAACAGATGTAGTGCTCAACTCAGGACACTGATGCAAATCTTTTTTTTTGTTTTTTTTCCTAAAACATCAATGACATCAAAGAGAACCACAGACTTCTCATCACAAAAACAATTTCTGAAAAGTAAAAAATGGCTTCAATACAATTTACACTGTTTAACAGCTGAACATCCCATTCGCAACTATCGTGAATTGCCCATTTTTAACATAACTCAAATAACTTAAATATTAGACAACCAAATAATCTGAGTGAATTCATAGATTTACTGTTAGCAGCATCAACTGGTGCCCCCTCATTTTGGAATATACGTTTTTTTCATCATCATTCATTCATTTACCCATTGGACAAAAAATATATAATCAATTTTCATTTCCTTCTGTGCGGGAAAACATTTTATGGACAAGAAATTTTTCAAGATGCTGAGACCTGCCATGTTTGTATGGGTACTGGCATCTTTATTACAAAAATAAGAGCTTTAGTAGAAAAGCTGTAGACATATTGTTTGGTAAAGTGTGGGTTGGTAAGGTATGGGTTCACATTAAGCTCTGTGAAATGCAGAATCTTCCACCAGTTTGCATTGAGCATATCTACAGAACAATTAAATAACCTAATGTACGTGTATGAGAATCGATAACATCAAAAAACGGAAGACGCGGCTCAGTGCATTTGACCGAAACTCCTTTGCCTCCCTAACCTGGCAATCGCAAGGATTTCAAAGCCCTTTACGCTACATGCGTTGGTTCACGCCTGTTGTAAAATCACACCTAAGTAGCACATCAAAAGAGCTTCCTGTCATGGATAGAAAAGTACAGTTTTGTCTTCTCAGAAAGCACTTGGAAATACTCATGTCACAATGCGAACAAAAACACTCAAGGCAGATTTTGTCCACCGACCCGGACACATTCAAATAAAACTGAACCGAGGAAATGGGGAGGCTGGTAGGGACTGTACCTTCAAATGATTGTGTGTGTGTGTGTGTGTGCGCGCGTGTGTGTGTGTAGGTGTGAGGAGGGTCCTTTTAGTTGCTGAGCCAGCAGACACAGCATGGTCCTCTAGGTAGTGAGCCTCAGTTACTGTATATTCCCTATTCAGTCTAGGTGTAGGGCGTCTGTGGGGATCACAGTGAGAGTAGGTCAGTTATCTGTATGTGTGTGTGTTCTATATTGAGACAGTTGTGCGTGTGTGAGGCCACATTCAAGTGTGTATGAGTGCATTATCGAGCCCCAGGACCACCAGGGCCCTTGCCTTTCCTGACTGCCCCGTGGCTGCTGTGGTGGTGGCTGTGGGCCAGCTGTTTGTGGGGGCTCGGGGTGGAGGCGCCTCCTTTGGCCTGGGGAGAGGAGCTTCTGCTGGGGTTGAAGGCTGGGCTGGTACCAGACCGGCCCAGGGAAGGCTGCAGGGGACTGGATGCAGAGAGCCCTGCTGGAAGGAGGGACAGACATGGGCATGGTTAGTCTCTAATGGAACAAGCGGTGCCCCAATTGAATACTACATTCTAGCTGTGTACAATATATATATATATATTTCAAATACCTCAGTGGAGAGAAAACTCAAAATCCATGTTAATGTGTTAATAAATTCAGTATAATGTTCATTTCCACAGCACTAATTCCATCTTAAGAGGTTAGTGGAATTGTTTGAAATACACTTTCACACAAATGGATGGACACTTGGCGGCCACGTCTCTTCCTGCACAAAATCTACTTTTATGGTTGCTTATAATCGGCCTTTATACTTGTTAGATGAAAGGGCTTTATTCGCTGAAAATTTTAGAAAACAGGGTTTGTTGTGAACTACGTAGCGCTGTGGTTTGGGTTTGTGGGTCTTTTCTTGCTGACCTGGTCTAAACATCATTCTCAAAAGCTTCTTTTTCAAATGTTTTTGTGTTCTGGTGCGTTACAATGCTTTTACTGATTGCTTCTAAACTGATCAATTTTGCATACAAAGTGCGAACTTGGTGGGATTACTGTAGCCTTTACTTACAACAGGCTCAACATGGTAAATCTAGTATTGGATGCTTAAAAACTCTGGGATGTAAAAGTCCATCAGCAGAACAACCAGTTCATGTTTTCTTTTTAACCAGGGAGATACGTGTCTTCATACTCAATTATTTGCTACTCTTTTCTTCTCTGCCTGTACTCCTGATAGGATGGTCTAAAGCTACCATCAAACAAAACTCGACGGGCCCTGTCCTTGGTGTTTTTTTTTTTTTTTTTTTAAATCCTAACGTAGTTAAAGTTGGAAGGCCTATTGCTGGCTTTTCAATGGTGAAGATTTCTGGAGGGAGTGTCGAGTTTCATTCAATCGGTAAGCCAAACATCAGACGGGGAAATGCTAACATCTTGTTAACT
>NW_023340246.1:8538817-8542927 GCF_004916995.1 Morone saxatilis
AATATCAGGCCAGGTGTACAACTCCTATTCTTTTTTCTTTCTTTTTTTTATAACTGTTTCAGTACAAGGATGGATAGATAACCATATACTGGAAATACATACTTGCTTAAACAGATTATAGACAGACGATACAGAAATCAAGTTAGGCAGGAATACACAGCCCTGTAGTTCTGGCTTGGCCTTAACCCAGTCCTTCAAAGATACCAAAATTGACATTTTACTGTAATATATAGGAATTATTACACATTAATAATTACTCATCATTACCTAAAGTACAGGTTCAAGCAGAAGCTGACATACTACTCTCATTTTTCCATACTGTTTGCAGAATGAGAGCCAGTGTCTGCCTCACTGGTAATGTACCTAATCCTTCCCGTACCTTCTCCCCCTCTTTTACTCTCAACCCTCTCCACCCTCTCCACTGGTCTGTATTTTCTTTGCATGTTTCCATCCAGACACTGTGCTGTGCAACCCTTCTCTGGGGGGAGATGAGGCTAACCTATCACTAACACCCAGACACAGATGAAAACCCTTCCACAAATCCCTCGCTCTTACCCTCCCATCAGGCCTTAATCTCACTCTTCCTCCCTTTTCACTCGCTTGCCCAAGTCCACCAATTGCTCCCTCATTCTTGACCTTCATTCTCTTTCAAACCTTTCATTATAGCATCATTCATTTATCATCTCTGAAAACACCTACTTCTCTCCCAACTTGCTGGGCCTTTTTAGCACAAGCCATTAATAATCTCTCTGGCAGGAGCCTCTTAGCATGGCAGCAAAAATCCCAAATGGGTTTCAATGCAGCAGCATGTATTTAGGAGGGATTACCTTATTGCAATGCATCCAAAGTGCAAATATTCTGTACAAGCAATTTAAACTATAGGCTCCCTATCTATCTGGATCCCATAGTACGGAACATACTAAAACACTGCAGCCAGGGCAAAATAAAACCCTCTTAAATCTAAATAATCAGCTGCCTAATACATATGAGGTAACAGACTACTTGTCTCAATGGACGCAAGCCTATTAAAACCTGACAGTAAAGAGAACATAACAAACTGGACTTCTGTGTTGCAGCAATGACCTTTATATAAGCCACACTGATTTGCTTTTCCAACATTGTTTTATCATGGTAATACTGTGTCAGAGATAACACAGGTTGTTTTATTTGGCACATTTGGAGCTTTCAGAACGAAGGGCAGTGCATGTACCGGGATTATCTGAAATTAGGAAGCCATTAAATATGAACATTCTGACAGTGTGCGTCATTCTACTTGTGATATAAGAAGAATGTCCCTGTAGGTGTAAAATATTGTTCTGTGGTAATTACATTTACAATATCCTACAGCTTAGAGTTGAAGGTTGAAAGGTTTTTGAAGCTCCATACTGATTTGGATAGTTTGAATTGTAGCTTTTAATTTTACTCGTATTTGACTAATGTATTTAAATTCTATGGCAGAGAAGTAATCAGATTACCTTAAGTAAAAGTATCAATACCAGAGTGCAAAGTAAAAGTCCTGCATTCAAAACGTTACAGCGGTATCATCAGTAAGAATGTGCATGTAAGCAGCATTTTATTGTTGAAGTAGTTGTGGTGGAGCTAATTTGAACTACTTTATATACTATTTGGCACTTTAAAATAAATAATTTATATTAAAGGCTGATCATTTGTATTAAGATAATAAAATAAAATGCTGTAGTACTTGTGCTTAATTATGCACTTAACTAGTAACTGAGTTAATAATAACTAATTTTTACCATTTTCATGACAGAAATTAAAATTTGCAAGTATTTATTATTCTTGCTCCATTGTCTCACCATTCATATTGTCAGAGACTGATCCAGTCACAGAGGAGGGGGAGTTGGTGGCACGGGACTGCGGCGCAGAGGACACAGGATCATCCACGATGACCAGCATGTCGCTGCTGCTCTCGTCCGCGTCAGCATCCGGGGGTAAAGAGCCAGGCTGGAGCTCGCTGCTCAGGGAGATCTGGCCGTGCACAGGAGCAGACACAGACATACACACAGGCTGGGGGTCAGCACCACAGGGATCAAGGGAACCGGGCCGGTACAGCAAAGGGAAACAATAGAAAAACAATTCCGAGGAACGAAGAGGAGAGGGAAGGGAGCAAAGAAGGACAGGAGGCACAGGATGTATGGAATAGGATAGATAAGTAGAAGTAAAAAAAATAAGGGAAGTAAAGAATTGATTGAGGAATTGTGATAGGATAGAACAAGATTGAATGAAAGAAGAAAGTAATGTGGAAAGAGAGGAATCAATAAACAAAACAGGAGTAAATATTAAGAGGATACAGTTTGTGGATATATACCAAAGTGACCTAATGGAAAAGCCACTACCATCCACTGCAACATATATCACAGTCATGTACATGACTTAGCTCAAGAAATACAGGCATATCTATTGACAATATGAAATTTAGTATTCAATTATATGCTGATGACATTGTGTTGGTTGCCGAAAAAAGAGATTAATTTAAAAAAAAAAAAAGGCTGAATATTATGAGTTTATGGTGTAGTAAATGGAGACTTGCTATTAACAGTGAAAAAGCTAAAATTATACTTTATAAAGCATTGTGAACGAAAGTGTAACCATATCTTTCATAAAAATGTGAGCTTTTAGAGTCAGGGGAAGAGTGTTAGGATCTGTATTGAATAAAATTAAATTGTGTCCTAACCTTGGTTTTTCAACACATTCAAAACTTTGGTTCATGGTCGGTTCAATTATATTTTGTGCTGTAGGAGTATAGGGTTTTAAGGTTCCCGCTGACAGTATGCTATCAAGAGTCAACTCAATAGATGCCTTCCTCGGGTGCATAAGCATACTGCTAAGTAGGTTCTTGAAGGAGACATAAGATGGAATTCAGAGATTTGGAATATGCCAAAGCTCAGAAATTATGTTAAAATCAAAGCTGATCTCTACATAGAACCATAAATAACATTTTATTTACAGAGAGGGCAGCATGTGCTCAGTTAAGAACTGGTCCTGATTTTAACGGTAGTCCTGGAGAGCAGTGTTTATGTGTTTTCTGTGATCTTTTTGAGAATGAATTTCATTTTGTATTGCATTGCCCCATACACAGTGCAGTGACTTGAGTAATCATCTGTTTAAAGAAATCAAGTTGAAGAACCCTGATTTGTTTTAGTTGTCTGAAGGTGATATGTTGAGTTGGCTCTTTGCTGAGGAAATTTTTGTCTTAGCAAGATTTCTAGAAAATGCATGGGACCTAAGACAGAGAACATTGTATCCGAAAAAAGAAAACATTTCTGTCATGGAACCTAAATGTTTTGAATTGTGGTCTTTTTGAAATTATGGAACTGTATATTATGATTTGCAATGTGGCTATCCTGGTTATTGTCTTGTAAACCCATATGGGCTGAGCACCATATGGAACAGGACACTTAAGTACGTAAGTAAGTAAGTAATCAATCATCTATATATAGTATTCCCCTCCTCCACTTCCTTCTCTTTTGATATAAGGACAGTCACTCCACTCTGTTTTTACCCAGAATTCCCTCACCTCACTAAAAGGACTGGGCATGGCCGAGTCCATCTCTACACTGATGAAGGAGTCGTCTCCATCTGCAGAGAGGTTGGAGTTGTCGGCTGAAGGCGCATGAGAGATGACCAGGTTCACCTCCTTTTTCCTCTTGTTCTCCGACTCCTCGTTCTTCTTCTTCAGATTAAAAACAGAAAAAGGGGAGGGGAAGAAGGGGAGGAGGAGATTTAGCTACAATCCATTCCTGGTTGTAGCTAAATCTCCCTTAACATTCCACTTTCAAGGCCTACAGACGTCTATGTGGAGTGTTCAGTTGGTTGGCCTGTCTGTCCAACACTTGAGTAGAGAGCAAGAAAACTCACCACGTACAAGCCAGATTGCAGTGAAATCTGGTAAGGATACGTTCCCAAGACCATGCCATTTAATGATTTTGACGACCCCCCTGACCTCGTATTTAGCACTACCTAAATCCATGACAAGATATCTCAAACGAATGGTTGGATTTCCATCAAATTTTGTCTGGATAATCCCCAGAGGACAAATCCTAAGGTTTTTGATGACTATCTAGCCCTTTCTCTGGCTTGAGGTCAAAC
>NW_023340246.1:8542954-8553306 GCF_004916995.1 Morone saxatilis
AGTTTTCTGAGAAAAATCACACTCCACAGAGGATGAACCCTCTCAATTTTGGACAGTCACTTAGCTTTCCACTTCCACTTGCCACCCTCAGGCCAAAATATCAACTTTTCACACAAGATAATTGATAATCTAACATGGAGATCATCATGAAATTTGATGAGGATGAACCTTTTTGGTTTTAATGACCCTTTCTTCTCCATGAGACAAAATGAACACTGGCAAGGTGTTTAACATATCACATTTGTCCCTTCCTGTCTTCTTTTAGAAGACTGAGATGTACTGTACCTTCTCGGCATACTTCTCCCTTTTTCTCTTGCGCTCTTTCACCTTGCTGCTCTCCTCCAGTTGCCTCTTCTCCTCCTGTCTCTGACGCACTACAGGAGAAGACAAAATGCATTTTTTTTTAAAATTTCCTCCTTATATTTATGGTAAAAAAAAAAAACAGAATAGAGTCAAGATGAAGACGTGTTGCCTCAAAACACTCACGTTTCTTCTCCAGCTCATCATCATCCAAAAGCAGGCTGACCACCTCTTTGGGTTTGAGTGTGTCCGGTTTGAAGTTGCCTCCAGAGATCACCACCCTTTGGATCTTATTACACAAGAACCATAAAGCATTAATTGACTCTGTAATTAATTAATGCATTTGCAGCATGGCTAACAATGTTGAAACAGGTTTACTGGAACTGAGGCTTTTTAAAGCTCTCAAATCTCATATTTGGTGTATTGTATGAATGAGTGCTAGTGTTTAAGACCTCGCTTTTCTCCTTGGCACGCTGCAGGATCCTCTCCTCGATGGTACCCTGACAAATGAGGCGATAGACAGTGACCTGCTTGGTCTGACCCAACCTGTGAGCTCTGTCCATGGCCTGCTGGTCTACTGTGGGGTTCCAGTCACTGTCATAGAAGATGACCTGGAAGGAACCAAAAAAAGGTCTTAACTTTCTACAACAAACGTAAGCAACAACAAGGTCACCTATAGTCAAGTTTTTAATCCTGCTGTATTGTTATCATTTACTGCATGTTTCAATTTGCCTGATGAAAGCACAAACATGATGCAAACACTCCCTTCTCTGTCAATTCTGAAACTAATTACAGGGATGTGTTATCCAAAGTGAACTGCCATTTAACATGACAGATGTCCTGTGTTAACAGTCACTTCAAACTCATTGTCATGAAAAGCTAATCCTGCTTGAACAGGGATGTAGTGACACAAAGGCAGATTATGCTGAGAGATGTTGATAAACGGAGAGAGAGAGAGAGAGATCATCATTTATATATGCATGTTCTCCCCCCATCAATATATACAGACACATCCATACTATATTTTCAGTATGTCAACATTATGAATGCTGAAACACTGGCACCAGTTTTGATGTATTTAGGAAATACTAGTGCTGTTGAAGCTTTGATATTGTATCAGTGCAGTCTTTTTCCCTCAGTGTGTCTGTGACTCACAGTGTCAGCAGCAGTCAGGTTAATGCCGAGACCTCCAGCCCTGGTACTCAGCAGAAAGACAAAGATATCCGTCCTGCAGGGGGCAGTGGGAGAGGAGAGGAGGAGGGGGACAGAGGGAGAGACGCACACAAAATCGAAAGATATCATTTACAACTGGCACAAAATTAAGTTACAGTGTAAGTTAAGAACCATTCTCAAAAATGTCAACACAAACTTAAAGCCTGGCAGCGAAAGAGGGTATAATTCACAATGACACGTTCGCTATACCTTATTAAAACTAAGAGAGGGAAAGGCATGTGAAATGAAATATGTACTTGATACCAACGGTAGAGTGCCGTAAAATCAAGCTCTTTCAGTAAACCACGAACTCTCTCACCTACAACGAGAACCAGAGTAACACCGGCACCTCAGAGCTGCACACTAATGTAAACCAGAGCATGCGGAGGAAATATACGCACACACACATACTGTACTTGGACGTAGTCACTCATGCAATATACAAAAAGTCCCATTTACGGTTAGTTACTGGCAAAAAAGGGGTGTTTGGTTTCCTGCACATTCTCACACACACACGTATACGCACTCTTAAGATCACATTGAACTTTACCCACCGGCTCTGGAAGTCAGCCACCATGTCTCTACGCTCAGAAATCTTGGAGGACCCATCGAGCCGCATGTAGGTGTGCTTACGGTAAACCATGTACTCCTGGAGATGAGACAAAATGAAGAAAATCGATGAGATAATTATGTATATCATCAAATATTACAAAATGTTTGCTCATGATTATGAAGACATAAGTGTGAATATTTGCTAAATATCAAAAGAATTGCAGTTAAAGAACTGGATCCAGGTTTGTATGGAATTCATGGATTTGTGCATCTAATCCTTCCTGGACCACCTTCGCTACTGATTTTGAAACCAACCAACTTCCAGACTCTTGTCATTCAAACTTTAAGAAACTGGAACTCAAACTTTTATCCTGAATTTAATAAGTTCTCAAATATGCAGTACTATTCAGTCCTTCTCTGAGGAAGCAAATACGCCCTGCAGCTCTACTTGTTAAGTTCCAAGGGTCAAGAAATACCAATCTTTAATGTTAGAATTTCTGCCTGACAGCAACTTTGTGTCCAAAATATCAAAATCCCACATTTCTTATGCGCATTTGCTGGAGCTGAAACCTCAATCCTAGCCCAGAGAGACATTGAGAAATGCAGAATTTGATATTCTATACCCCCCAAATGTCCGCTAAGCTGTTCTGTATAAGTGTGTGTGTTCCTGTGTGGGTGTTAGGTCTGATGGGAGGGGATCTTGAGTGCAACAGCAGTGATGAGGTGACATGTTGATCTCTCTTTAAGCACTGCCCTGAACCCCTGACCCCCTCACTCAAACATGTCAGTGCCCCTGAACCAATGAACCGGTCACAATTACTGGCACACATCACAACTCACCTCTCACAATCATTACCAATGATATCAATGATTTGACACAATGTTTTCTGTGACTCCCCAAACCCCTATCATGACACTAAGGGGCCTCCTGCCCTGCCCTCTCTGTCTGTCTGGCTCTGTTCCCAACAGCCCCATCTGCTCTGAGTGAACACTACATTAGGGACCATTAGCCTGGTGCTCACCAAACTGCTGCTGACCTTGTTGAATTGGGTTTTGATGGCTTGCCAGCAGAAAGCCTTACTCAGCCTTACTAATGTTAAAGATTCATTTATGTCTAAATCATCAGAAAAAAAGAGTCAGACGAGGATTATCTGAGATCACTTAGACTTAGACATCATCTGTTACAATCTCTGCAACCTTCAGCTGCCATGTTTTCAAGCTTTTTGAGTCTGGCTGTGGACTTTCTCCAAAAGTGCTGTTGAGGAATCAATACCTCAACAGCTGGCAATTTTCTCTTGTATTGTTGGGAGTTGGTGTTAATCATAAGCGACACCTCTACATTTCTGAAGTTTTCCACATATGTAATGTGTTCCACTGCAAATGTTATAAATTAAAGTGTAGGTTTAGGTCAACCTGACTGAACAAAATGTTAATCTTGTTCAACAAACTGTTAGCAGCTCATTATGGATCGTATTTAGTAAAAACAAATCTTCATGCTTGTGATATCTGACGTGCAAACTTAAAATGATGTATGGGAGGAAATAGGCAGTGGAGAAGAGACATTTGTTTAAAAGCATGATGAAATTTCCTCTTTCCTGTCTAATATATCTCACATGTGCATGAAAGCCACCTTTTAGAAAGAGTAAGGAGTGGCAGCCAGGTTGTTTTTAACTTCCCAAACAATAAATTCCCAAAGTCAAGAAACAAAGCACATGGTTGCAGTGAGCATGTATTGCAGTTCCTAAAATGGGAACACTGTGCATGGTCACAGTTTGTTCCCGACAGACACAACAACTGCAAAAATAATACTGAAAAGAACATGATGTAGCGGCACTAAAAATAAAGTTTAGCCAGCAAACAGAATAGATTGCCAACATTGTTACAGACGTCTTCATTAGGGCTGTGTTGCAATCCACACAAGTACGTCATAACTGCTTTCAGTGCCATAATACAAACAAATACAAATACATGTTTTACAAGCCTGAGACTGGAAAAGTCATCAAAACTTGTTGAGTGCTACAATTAGCTTAAAGGAGAACACCACTGAAATACACATTAGTCTGTTTACAGGTCTTGGGGAGTACTACTGCATATGTGAATAAAGTTACATAAGGTCTTCGGTTGGCTCCTGCAAAGTCTGATACTGCCTCAAGTGTCATGTCATTTGAGTCAGCATTGGTTGGGCTGAAGACCACAAGTTTGAAAATGTGGAGGTAGAAAAAAGGGACCTTAGCAGAGCTTTGTAGCCCACTCCTCACCTCCACTTGAGGCCAGAGGCTTGTGGCTACATTAGCCGCGACTAGCATAACACACTCAACTGATTGAATTGTCTGTGGTGGAGTTGCATTGTGGGTAATGTAGATTCCAAATTTTGAAAAGGAATAAGTGTGTGCTATACAAAAATACAATATCTCTGGTTGTGTTGGATCAGTTTTGGTTGTTGTCCGCCATAACACCATAAGTGCAATGTGGTGGAGTACTCTTTAAAGTAATATCATATCAGTTAACAGCAGTGTTGGGCAAGTAAAAAAACTTACTTCTTTTAAGTAACTGAATAACTTTACCAATTAGTCCAAGTTGTGGACCACAATGGCCTGGAAAAAGCTGCAACACTATCCATACATCTATTACACCCTCAGCGTTAACCACAATAAATAAAACTCCACTACCCTACAATAAGGCTATTCATTTGTCTGTCACAAGTTTACACTTCTATTGCATTTACAATCACAGTGTAGCAGAAATAAAGTAAGTATAGTAATAAATGGTCAGAATGTATCATAATTGTATAATGAAATAAGCTAAATGTAATACATGCTTTGTTCTGCGTAATGGGTCAGTGTATCCCAGTTTTTGTTGGTTAATAATGAAAAAGAGGAACTGATTGGCAAATTAAGTCAGAGTTGTATATCTGTAATCTTTTTGCTTTCATAAAAATCCACTGCTGATTTTCTGGCTGCAATACTAAAGAGTCAGTGTGGGCATTCCTGCCAGCACTGAAATCTAAGCTGCAGACTTGCAGTACAGTAAAGTGCAGTCTAAGCAGCCACAGACACACATCTTAGCTTAGAGCAGGAGGGCAGTGACTTGGCGGTCCCGCTCCACAATCGGCTGCAGCCAGAGAAAGCCAACAATATTATTTTTTCTTCAGGCCACCCGGATCTTAACGATCCATCACCCAACAACGTGATGTCACCAGAAGAGCCGGCAGCCGACCGGCGACGAAAACAATGACTCTAATGACAGAGATTAGCATCAGCCTCTTTCTCTTAGTCACAGTCTCATGTTCAGGAAATCAACTCCATCTGCAGAACTTTTATCCCCAACCAATGAGAAAGATAATATGGTCAAGGAAAACCGGGGCCAGATTGGGTGGATATATGATTTCATTCGTTGATCTCTTTAACCCATTAGTAGAGGAGATGCTGTCACAGCCTCCCATTACTGTATGAGGTCACTTAAACTGTAAAAAACACACTGTACTGCCTGAATAAAAATCATAGCTTGGAGGAACAGCTACAGGTGGGACAGTCGGTGAGAAGAACATTAACGCAGAATGACCTGGCCTGCGTTATCTGGGCCATCTTGAGCATTCTCACCACTGCTGTTTTTCCTGCGGCCTTAAACACAAGGCATTCCCGCTGTTTTCCAGACACGCAGGAAGACAGCCCTTAACCACCTGGGCTGGGTCCATCTGCCATCAAAAGATTTGGCTGCATAAACAGCACTGCACCGTGTGAATGGGGAAGGAATTCCCAGTGACATAATGCGTGAGGCTTTTGGCTCCATAGCGATGTTTGCAACAAATATGGAGGCAACAATAGAGTATTGCATCAAGGCCGTCTACAAATGACCGCTGGCAGAATTGTTCTATTCTGCTGTTTTCCTATGGAGAGCTGTGACGCAGATTTGACAAATTGTGTGAATTTCAACCTTGAATGCACCTGACCTCCAAACAGATTTGAGCTATCCAAGCAGCTTAAAAAGAGAGAAAGTGTCTCTGGGTGTAGTGTTTTTTTTCTCAGGGAGACTTCACTAACTGTCCTTGTTCCTAAATTACCTAAACAATATGATGAGGTATTTGCACTGGCTCTCTGCCCAAACAAGCAGCTTACAGCATGTATCCTATATAGATAAAAGAAATAAGAGTCACAAAAAAATCACCATGGCATTTATCATTTCTGGCTTTCTGTTATCTTAACTTATGTGTTCCCATCTTTTTTCTTCCTCTGCCTCCTCAACTACCTTTGTCTCATCAATTTTCTGCAGAATTTCTTTCTCTTCTAACCCAAAGGCCCTTACCACTCCCATCTCCCCCTCTCCTCTTTCCTCACTCCTTCCAGTCATCCCTCCCATCTGGCTGCCTCCCCTGCAGATGAGACCCCGCTAATTAGCCCTGACCTGTTAATTAGCCATCTAATGAGTGCACTAACGAGGGACAGGCAGGCTGATTAGAGGTACTGGAGCTCAATACCTTTTCCAGAAGAAGACCAGTTAAACAACAGTCTTGGATATATATGCAAATGACACATTAAAGGTGTGTTGTCAGAGAACAACACTATCCCTTTTTTTAAAAACATGTTTATGTGAATGTGTTCATACTTATTTAAGGGTTCTAAAATCTATAATTATGTCACAATTAAAACTAAATAATTCTTAAATTAATAATTCATTTTAGTGTAACAAGATATTAGAGAACAAATTGCAGTCACTGTCCAGTGTGTTTGTGTGTGTGTGTTGGTTGTGTGGGTGGTGTGAGTGTGAGGCATGATGAGGAGAGAGAGTGTGTGTGTTTATACCTCCAGCAGGTCAATCATGCGGGTCATTTGGGAGTAGATGAGGACTCTGTGTCCTTGGGCCTTTAGCCGACTCAACAAGATATCCAAGGTGTGGAGCTTGCCACTTTCCGTAATCAGGCTCTCCTTATCTAAAAGAGGGAAAGACAAATAAATGAAAACCCAAACTACTGTGTGTGTGTGTGTTTTGTATACACCAAAGGTTCCATGTCATTCTTTTCCCTTATTGCTAAGATTTACTGCGTTGACACAATGTCATAATGTAATACATCTGCTTCCAGACAGAATACGGAAAAGCAGCCCAATCAATTCAGAGGTTATTAACTCTTCCGTAATCAATACAAGTCTTCGATAAGACCGAGTTCTCTAGGATAAAGACCCTTTCACCCGAGCGAATCAGCCCGAGGATCAATCCTCCTAAATCTGCCCATGATCTGGTGATTGTTTAAATAAAGCATGTGCCCTTATTGACTGGACTGCTGATGAGAACAGCTGAGAGTGAGACAGAGAATGAACAAGAGAGAGAGAGAGAGAGAGAGAGAGAGAACAAGAAAGAAAGAGAAATTGTTAGAAGAAGTGATTTACACTCCATTTCACACAATGGCACAAAAGAAGAGCAAACAGGCCTGGCAGTTGGTCTTGGTAACGTTACTGCCAACACCACATCAGGTGCTCTTCGGCCGTCAAACGATTGAGCCGCAGAGAGCAAATGGGGAGCAACCTGACCCTGGGTCCGCTGTTGAAGTGGTTCCCTCCATGTCCAACTGATGAGGGATTAACGTCATCTGGCACAATGGCAGAATGAGAAAAGGGACGGGGCTGCCATCGACCCAGTGACAGGCACACTATGGTGTTTGACCAAGGGGTCGTGACCCTGAGTGGGGAGAACCTAAGGCCAGGTCCAGGATCAGGTGACAGGGTCGGGCCAGGGTTACAAGAGAGTCCCTAAGGGAGAGTCAGGCTTGGCCGCCTCGCACTCCAGTTGGGACACTTGTTCCCAAGCCCTTTTGTACAGTGAAAACCTGGGCTTATAAATATTTCCCAGTCTTATTTCCTTGCTTTGTCAATGTAATGTAACCAACCGCGTTAAAATCACGTGCCATTAATCCAAAACACAATGTCAGAAAATTTCAACTGAGGCTGTGATAATACATGCATACGACAACGTCCTGCCACAATATCCGTAAAAAACCCTGACATGAAGTCATTGCTTAAAAACAAGTGCGCTTGATGATCCAACGAGACCAAACCAACTGGTTCTTTCTCCATTTTCTAACCAGTAGCATTCTATGCTAATGTGTACTTAGGCTGAACCCTGACCTGTGACCCTTTAGCATAGCCCCCAAACAAGGTCAGGCCCTGTAGAGGTGTTAAAGAGGAACTAATAGAACAGAAGAACAGAGGGAAACACTCTGGGGAGGTATTGGAGAGCTCACCTACAGGTCACTGTGGAGTGGTGTCGGCCTGTCAAATATACATACAGCCCTGGTCACACAGCCCTAGAGCTTTGGGCAAGTGTTGACAGGATGAGTTCTAAATCAAAGCTATATTTATTTTTTATATGTCACTTGTTTGGGTTTCCTCCAGACAGCTGGTGTATTGCCGACTACGTATATATGGTTTCCACTTCTGTTGTCATTCCTTGTTACATTTTCTAAGTGAATAAAACTTAAGTGCGATAAACTGGAATACAATTCTAAAACTTCACTAAGGAAAATAAAGAAATGGAGGAAAAGAAGGGAAAATGGACATAGGAGGTTAATAAAAGATCCCTTAAAGCACACTAATAGCAAGAGACAATAAACTAAATCTGAAGCAGATCCAACTTCAGTCTCGATTTATTATAAGGTAGGCAGTTGTTATGCATTGCTGTGGCTCGACACGGTGCGTACCAAGAGAGCAGCACACCGCAAACCCATGAGATACACAAACACTCCATCCTGCCATCAAAAGCTCTATAATTGGCCTTGGCGTCAAGAAAGTGGATGAATCGAAAAGTAAAAGGAGGAGAGAGTGAGACATGCAGAGGATTAGACGGGTGCAGAAAGGCAAAAGGTCCAGACAGAGAGTGAAGGGGGTCTGTGGTGGCTCCAGCTACAGTGAGGCGGTATTAGCATGGTGGCGGCGGCGATGTTGTGGTCAAGATGAGACGGGGCGTCCTCACCGCAGGTGCCAGTCTAACCAGGGCCGCTGCTCAGTCAAGGGCACCAACTAGCGCTGCGGGCCACACTGCCAACCACCCAGATGCAAACCGCGACTTGGCAAAGATGCAAATGCTCATATAAGGCACTACTGCTCAACCCCTGCCACCAATCTGTTTCTGTTTAGCAGATTATATTTAAGCCTCCAGACTCCAATGTCATGTTTGAAGATGGGTTAAAGCTCCTATCTGAGGATTTCTGTGGCCAAACAGGACTAAATGTGGTGTGTATTTAAACTAATTCTTGAAGGGCATAAACTGCAAATCTGAAAATCCCATATTAAGCAGTTGGATACTATTATTTCTGTATGAAGAGACATGTCAGTCAGGGTAATCCTCTTGTTTATGCCTGGATTATGAAGGAGACCATTAACAGGAGAGCCGCTCTGCTCCTTAAGAAAGCCACCTTCTGACATTTGACTACACTGATGATATAGCCTACATTTTGATTTCTGTATACCCACTGAGGGGCACCGTCTGATCATTAACATATTTGAAACTCTGTGACATTCAACCTTCAGAGAAATGATTGATACAAAAAAAAGATGCTAAATAATCAAAGGAAAGCAGGGAAACAGATGTCCGACAGAAATGACGGGGAAAAAAATCCCACCCCTGGAACTATTCAAACTCCCAAAAGCCCAGCGATGTGGCTTACATAGAGAGGTGGCCGAGTTCAGAACATTTAGTGCTGCATACAGAAAATCCCTATTTCTAAATATCGCTGCCATACCCTATAAAGCACAGCCAAGAAAATGAATAATTGCGATTTGGGAGGGCTTTGGTGGTCTGTCTCATTCCAACATAACACTTATGGCTTACATTATAAGCTACATGTGGCTGCGGTGAAATGCATGACCATAGGTCATAAATGTGAGCAAACTGGATGTAGCAACCATGCATGTAACATGAATTGTGAAGGGCTTAGAGGGATTCAAATGGACATGTCTATACATCTAACTTGTGTGGCGCTTAAAATGAATTGGCCTCCAAGATTTGTTCAATTGAAATTCAGTCAAAATTACCTCGCACAAAAAACAAACAGCAGAACAGCAAATCGGGACAGGACGAGAAATGTCTTTTTGAATAATAAAAATGTGGATTCAAATGCAATGAAATGGACAAAAAACAACTTTCTAATTGTGGCCTGATGAGGACAAGGACTGTGTTGAGACCACACCCCAAAACAAAACTAAATCCCATGTGGTGTCACACCACTCTGCTGTTGCTATGGATACACATATCAAGCTTCACCACCTGCCCTGCCCCTCTTTCATAGCACCCCCCCCCCT
>NW_023340246.1:8553406-8576966 GCF_004916995.1 Morone saxatilis
TGGAGCCAAAAAACAATAAGAGTTAAGTTTGCATCAACGGCCGTTTCTACAAAAAATGGCAGCGCTGGCAGAAATTGTTTTATTCTTGGCTGTGTTTCCCTATGCGAAGAGCTGTGGACGCCAGATTTGCAACAAACTCTGTGGTGTGAATTTTCAACCGTTGAAAATGGCACAGACGCTCGCCTCCAAAGACAGATCTTCGAGCCGTATCCAACAGCTAAAAAGAGGGAGAACAGGTTGCTTCTCCGGCGTGTCATGCTTTTTTTTTCTTCAGGGAACTTCACTTAACCTTGTCCTTGTTCCCTTAAAATTCTGTAAACAAAACGAATATTGATGATTATTGCAAAACTGGTCTCTGCCAAAACCCCAACCAAGCAAGACCCTTTCACAGCATGTAGTTCGGGATACTAGCATTAAACAAAAATAAGAGTCACTAAGAATGGCATTTTATCAGTTCTGCTTCTCGTATCTCGAAACTTAGTGTTCTTTCCCATTCTTTTTTTCTTTTAGCCTTCTTGCCTTCCTCACAACTTACCTTTCTGTTCTCAATTCAACATTTTCGCCAGGACATTTCCTTTTCTTTCTTAAAAACCCAAGCCTTTGACCACTTCCCATTCTCCCCCTCCCTCTTCCCCTCAACCCTTCCAGTCAATTCCCCTCGTCCCATTTTCGGGCTGCCTCCACCTGCAGGATGAAAAAGAACCCCGGCTAATTAAGCCCTGAAGCCTTGGTAATTTAGCCAGCTACCATGAGTGCACGTAACCGAGGGACCGAGCAAGGCCTGACTAAGGAACCTGGTACTTGAAAGCTTCGAGAATACCTTTTCCCAAAGAAGAAGAAAGAATCAGCAGCAACCCAAAACGAGTCTTGTGCCGAAGGTAATATAATTGCAAACGACAACATTAAAAAAAGGTTGTTGTTCAATGAAAAAACACAAAAAAACAACTCTATCCCTTTTCTTTAAAAACACATTTATGTGAATGTGGTTCATAACCTTATTTTAAGGGTTTTAAAAGCAAGAATTTCGCTATCAATTATGTCAACAATTAAAAACTAAAAAAAATCTCTAAACTTAATAATCTTCCCAATTTTATGTGTAACCAAAAACCGAATATTAAGAGCAAAAAACAAAATTCGCACGTTCATGTTCCAGTGTGTTTGTTTGTGTGGTGTTGTGTGTGTTTTGCAGTTGCTGAGAGAACGAGAAGAGACGGTGTGGTTTATATACCCCTCCCAAGCAGTCGAATCCACTTTTTTGGGTCCATCTGGCGCAAGTAGATGAGGAAACTCTGGTCCCTTGCGGCCTTTACCGACTTCAAAAACAAACGGAGATCAAGCGGAAACAAAGAGCTCTTTGGCCCACCTTTCCTAATCAAGCCCTCTCCTGCTATCTAAGCAACAGACACAGGGAAGAACAAATAACATGAGAAAACCCAACTACTGTGTGTGTGTGTTTGTGTTTGTGTTGCTGTGTGGGTGTTGCTTTTTTCATTTTTACACCAAAGCGTTTTCCATGTCATTCCTTTTCCTCGCTTTCACTTCTAAGATTACTGCGTTGAAACAACAATCTTCGATCAAAGTAAAACAATGCCGCTCCAGACAGGAATACGAAAAAGCGCAAGCCCAATTTCCAATGCAGAGCTTTATTAACTCTTCGCGTAATCAATTTTACAAATCCTTTCCGATAAGAACCGGAATTCTCTAGGATTTAACGAACCCTTCAAACCGAGGCGACTAAATTCAAGCCCGGCAGAATTCAACTCTCCTAAAATTCTGCCCGAGTCAATCTGGTGATTGTTAAATTAGTAAGCATGTGCCCTTTATTGACTGGAACTTTTGCGCTGATGAGAACAAGGCTGAGAGTGAGACAAGCAGAATGAAACAGAGAGAGTCGAGAGAAGAGAGAGAGAGAAGAAAACAACAAAAAAAGAAAAAGAGAAAAAACTTTTTAAGAAGAATTGATTTTTACACCTCCATTTTCACCCAGCAAATGGCCACAAAAAATGAAAGAAGAGGCAAAAAACCAGGCCTGGCCAGCTTGCGTCTTCTGGTAGAACGCTTTTACTGCCAAAAAACACACCCCAACAAAATTCAAGGTGCTCTTCGGCCGTCAAAAAACCACGATTGAGAGCCCGCCCAAAGAAGCAATGGGGAGCAAAGCCTTTGACCCTGCGCGTCCGCCTGTTGAAGTGCGTTCCCTCCATTGTCCAAAACTGAGAGAATGTAAAAAACGTTTTCAAATGACACAATGGGCAGAATGAGAAAAAAGAAGCGGAACGGCGTCTTGCCAATCCGAACCCAAATGGAAACAGGGCAACGAAACTATGTTTCTTGGAAACCAAGGGGTTCCGTGACCCGTGAGGGAGATAAACCTAAAGGGCCAATGCTCCCAGCGATCAGGTTTGACCAGGCGTCGCGCCCAAGGGGTACAAGAAGAAGTTCCCTAAGGAGAAGGTCAAGCTTGGCCGCCTCGCAACCCCAGTTCGACCACTTGTTCCCAAGCCCTTTGGGTGTTACAAATGGAAAAAAACAGAACACCTGCGCTTATTAAAAAATATTCTCCCCAGTCGTGGTGAATTTCCCTGCTTTCCTGAATGTGAAATGTAACCAAGCCCGTTTTAAAAAATCAACGTTGCCATTATCCAAAAAAACAACAGATCAAGAAAATTCAAAAACTGAGCTGTGATAAAAACATTGCGCCATAACGAACAACCGTTCCTTGCCGACACCATTAGTCGTCAGAAAAAAAAAAAACCCTGACATTCCAAAAGTCAAGTTGTTAAAACAAGTGCCGGCCTGAGACTTCAACGCAGGAACCAAAAGAACCAACTTGGTCTTTTTCTCGAATTGTCCTAACCAAGAGTAGCCGATTTCTTACTTGGCTAAAATTGTGTCTTCACTTCAGGCCTGGAACCCTGAACCATGGTGGACTCCTCTTAAGCATAGCCCAAAAAAAGGACGTTACAGGGCCGGAAGAGTGTTAAGAAGGAACAAAACCTAAGTAGGAAAAAACGAAAGAACAGAGGAAAAACAAACTCTGGGGAAGCTATTGGAGGAAGAAACTTTCACCTAGACAGGTCCAACTGTGGAGGGTGTCGGCCTTCGCTCTCAAACGGTATACTTTTACAAGCCCTGGTTCACACAGCCCTAGAGCTGTTTGCGGCCAGGTGTTGACCAAGGAATGCAGTTTTCTTAATCAAAGACTATAATGTTATTTTCATATTCACTTTTTGGGTTTTTGCCTCCCAGCAACAAGCCTGCTGTATTTGCCGACTTACGTCGTATTATATGGTTTTCCACTTCTGTTGTTCATTTCCTTGTTTACATTTTCTAAGTTAATAAAACTTTAAAGTCCCGATAAAAAACTGGAATTACAATTCTAAAAAAAAACTTCACTAATGGAAAAATAAAAGAAAAATGAGAAAAAGCAAAGGAAAACTGCGAATAGGAGGTTAATAAAAAAGATTCCCTTAAGCAACCAGCTAATAGCAAGAGACAAAAACTAAATCTGAAGCAGGAAATTCCACAACTTCGCAAGTTCGACCTTATGGTAATATCAAGTAGGCAGTGTTATTCATTCTTGTGCTCGACCACGTGCGTACCAACAGGAAGCAGCTCACAACCGCAAAAACACCCCAAGGAGAACTACACAAAAGCACGTCGCTCCTGCCCATCAAAAAGCTCCTGATTTAAATTGGCGCTGGCGTTCAAAGAAAAGGTGGGATGAACGGACGAACAGTAAGAAAGGAGGGAGAGAGTGTGAGACATGCAGACGAATTAGATCGGGTGCAAGAAAGGCAAAGTCCAGAAAACCAGAGAGTGGGAACGGGTGCTGTGGTCGGTTTCCAGGCTAACAGTGAGGGGTTTATCAGCCGATCGGTGGCGGGGCGCGGCGATGTGTTTGTGGTTCAAAGATGAAGACGCGGGGTCCCCTTTTCACGCAGGTGCCAGTCGATAAACCAGCGGCCGCTGCTTCAGTCAAAGGCAGCCAAAACTACGCGCGCGGCGCACTGCCAGACCAAAACCCAGCTGCAAACCGCGAACCAGTCGGCAAAAGATGCCCCAAATTGCTGCAATAAGGCACTATTGCCTTCAAAAAAACCCCTGCCACCATCTGTTTTCTGTTAGCAAGGATTTTAGGTAAATTTTTTAAACCGCCAAAGACTTGCGGAATGTCATGTTTGACAAGATGGTTTAAAGCTCCTACTTCTGCAGGATTTTGTGCGCTCAAACAGAATAAAAATGGGTGTTGTATTTAAGAAACTGAATTTTCTTGAAGCGGCAATTTAAAAAACTTGCACAAATTCTAAAAAAAATCCCAATACTTAAGCAGTTGGATTACGTACCTAGTTTTTCTTTTATTGCAAAAGAAGAGCATGTCAAGTCAAGGGTTAATCCTTTTCTTGTTTTATCCTGGATTTATGAAGGAGACGTTGCGAAACCGATCTTAGACAGGGAAAAAAGGCCGGCTTCTGGCCTCCTTAAAGAAAGCACCTCTTCTGAGACATTTGACTACACTGATGAAATAGCCTTAGCATTTCTTGATTTCTGTAATATTCCCAACTGAGGGGGGCACCGTCTGATTCATTAAAAAGAGAACATATTTGAAAGAACTTCTTTGTGAACATTTCAAAAACTTGCAGGAAGAACAAAAATGATTTTGATTGACAACAAAAAAGATGCTAAAAATAAAACAAACCGCGAAAAAGCATGGGAAAACAGATGTCGACCAGAAATGACTCGCGAAAAAAAAACAAATGCCCACCCCTGTGGAACACTTTAAAAACTTCCCAAAAAAAGCCCAGCGAACATGTGCTGTACCATAGCAGAGGTGGCGCCGAGGTTTTCAAAAGAAAAACAAATTTAGGCGTTTGCATACAGAAAAAACCTATTCGTAAAATCGCTGCCATTACCCTTATAAAGCCAAGCAAGAAAAGATGAATAAGTTGCGATTTCGGGAGGCGCTTTCGGTGCCTGGTTCTCAGTCCAACGGAAAGTTAATGCGCGGCTGCACATTATAGAGCGCGCGGCTACCGATCTAGGCTGCCGGTGAAATGCATGACCATAGGTCGGATTAAATGAGCAAACTGGATGTACAACAGCATGTAACGATGAATTGTGAAGGCCGGCTTAGAGCGATTCAAGATGACATGTCCTATGAGCATCTCAACTTGTGTGGCGGCTTAAAAGAATTTGCGGTCCTCTCCAAGATTGGGTTCAATCGAGAATTCAGTCAAAATCACCTCGCCACAAAAAACAAACAGGCAGAACAGCAAATCGGGAGCAGACGAGAAAATGTCTTACCCTTTGAATAATAAAAATTGACTTCAGGAATCCAATGAAATGGACAGAACAACAACGTTCTTAATTGTGCCTGGGATGAAGACAAGACCTGGGGTTTTTTTTTTTTCTGAACCGACACCCCCAAAACACAAAACTACAATCCACTGTGGTCACACCACTCTGCTGTTGCTATGGAGGTACACATATACAACGCTTCCACCATCCTGCCCTGCGCCCCTCTTTCATAGCACCCCCCCCCCCTCCCGCCCACCAGCTTAAATCCAATCCAGTCTAACAGCGGTATTCACCCAGCCAGCCCTCCCCATTTTACCTCCTGCTGGCAGATTAGGCTACACTCCCCTGTCCCTCCTCTCTCCCCCTTTCTACCACATCCACTGCACCCTCCAGCTCCCTCTCGATCCTTCCCTCCTCCGCTACTACATACTCTCCCTCCCGTTTTCCCCCCTACACACCCTCTCTCCCTCCCCCAACTGTCTGTCCCCCGACGGTGTAATCCAATCCCTGTAGGGCCAGAGCCAGGGGCCTGACACGGTCCTGACCCAATTAGAGGCCTGCTGCCAGCTAATTAACCCCGGCCCAGCCCTGGTGCCTGGCGCCTGATACTCCCAAACCAACTACGGCGCTAATTTCATTAATACGCCACTACGGTCTTCTGTCCTGTCCTGTCCCTTTCCCCTGTGCGGCTGCTGCTGCCAAAGCCAAGAGCGGAGCCGCCCTTAACCAGGCAGGGTAGCGGCCCGGATGCGATCGAAAAGGAGGAGATGAACAGCAGCGAGATAGCAGGATGAAAAAAAAGAAGACGAAGCAAAAAAAAAGAAATCAGGAGCTGATAAAAGAAGATGGATGGATGGTTATGTGAGAAAGAGAGACAGATGGGGGGCCACAGAGCAGGTCGAATCAACGATCGAACTGAGCGTCAGCCCCTCACTGTATAATGATACATTACACTGTGCAATCAATAAGTCAATGGGCAACACTTGTTCAGCACCGCTGATGATGGAAATATTAGCCTGACACTACTTTGCTGCCTCTGCACGTATTGACAGAAGTCTGACTTAAACTTAATTTTCTCGCTACTGCAGCATCAGTATAGCTAAGAGCCAGATGCCAGCGGGAGGTTTTGGGAAGCTTGGAGGGAAGTGACTGACACGAAACAGGAGGTTGGGGAAGTTTTACAGACGCTCCTTCAAAATCTGTCTGCATCTAGAACACAGTATCTACACACTGGAGCACAGCCAAGTGACAAACATGCATTACAGAAAGCCCAAAAAATGTGTCTGCGTGACTACTTGTGACAGAAAGTTAGTGATGGACTGTGTTTATGGGGGGGTGTGTGTATATATATACATATATATATATATGAAACAAATACATCACTGTCTCCCCTCAAACATGCAAGAGCATTTCTCTTGGTTCTCTAGGAGTCGTTAAGCAGGGGAAGAGACAGACAGTCTGTTGAGGACTCAGAGTTTCGTGGGGGAATCTCACCACACCACAGCAGCCCACTGTGAACTCTGTCATTAAGATAGATTACTGCTAGTTACCCCTGGCCCGCACTGACTTCACACACACCCCAGATGAACGCTAGCTGGCTAAGGGACAGAGTGAGCTAGATACTACTTGGCTTCATGTTCAAAGATCTCATCATAGGGATATAAGGTGGCTAATGTCTCCCCCTTCAGTCTACTTTGGGATTTAAGTTTCTTAAGTATCTGTGAACACACTTTTTTCCTTCTTGTGGACACATTCACAGCCATAAAATGGACTAGGAAATCAAAACATCTCCCTGTGTCCCTTTACAAACTTGGCTGGATGTTTTGTTTTGTTATTTCTCTGTTAAATTCCGCAGACGGTTACCAGTGCCAGTTTAATGCAGCTTGAGAGGGGCAGAGTCAGACGGTGATGTGGTGAGGCTGGCCGTCTGTGTGTTGTTTTCTGCCTGTCTATCAGAGGGCCAGGGAAGCTTCCTGCCATTTTGCTGGAGCGCAGAGTTTCTTTGAAGGGACAGGAAGGCAGAACTGCATTTCCCACAGCCTGATGTGGGCTGCTGGGCCAGATCTGACTCTCATAGTCTGATTGATAAATAGTCACACACATACAAGTCCTTTACCATCCCCTTCACACACACATACACTCCTCCACAGCAGTGACAGTCAATTCCCAGCTCACAATAAAGCTAGAAAAAGAGTCAAGAGTCGGCGCTATAGTGAGAAGGCCGTGATTTTGTGGAACGGTGCCTTCTAATTACTGAAAGCGACGTTGGGGCCACACGGACAGCGAACGAAGGTTATTTCTGTGTCACACTGGAATGTTCTGCAAATAATCCTACGGCACGCAATTTCAAACCTATTTCCTATAACCTGATGCATCTCTCAGCATGAAATGGTGGTCTCCGTTTGAATTGAAAGTGAACCAACTGTTACTATGTTCGAGATTTCCGGAAAGTCAAAGAGAGGTGACCACAGAACTACATCAATTTAGCAAGCAAACAAGACTGGAATGCCTCTAATTATAGTCAAAACCTCTTCTCCTGTCGTCTCCTAGTGGTTCAGACTAGATGACTGCATGGGTTCAAATCACCGCTCATGAAACCCTGCATGCATCTAGCTTTCTCTGTGATCACCACTGATGGGGTGTCGGAAAGGTTGCAGCAGTATCACATCACTGTCAGCATTAACATTATTAGCATAGAGTAGAAAATGCATTCTTTTTTGGATGCAAGACTTCTCTCCTTGCCATCACAGTAACATCAAAAACAAAACAAAAATCGGAGGCCCAAGACATTACAGCCTCAATTGTTTTTTCCTCCTCTGTGGCCTGATTCCTAATAAGTCCTCTGATTAGATTCCTCCGTCGATATCAGTGGGCAGCCGTACTCACGCCATGGCGCTCAAAACAAACAGTTATTCAGCTCTGCCATTTGTTCTAAAAGGTGTGGGGCTGGGAGTGCAGAGGAGAGGCAGGGTGGGAAACTTCAGCTGGGCTACTGTACATATCTGGGCCTTGATGTGGCAACAATGTGTTCAGCAGAGGACGGGTGCCGCAGTGTTGGGTCACTTCCTTCCTACTGAGGCTGAGAAAGAAGTGGGAGACCAGACGGACTGAGAGACTGTGGCCAGATACTGATTTCAGATCAGTTCGCGGTCCCGTCCATTTAGCAGGGGAGAGACGGGGGTGAAGCTTGTCCTCGGGACTGTGTGTGTTTGTGTGTGTGTGTGTGTGTGAAGAATACGCAACACCGCTGAGCGTGGGAGAGTGTGTGGGGAGAGGCGAGAGACACCTTAGGCCCCGTGTGAGCGCTGCACAGTTCCCTGAATGGACCCGATGGTACACAGACACACATGTACACACTCGCACACAAACACACAGGCAGACCATCTATTAGTGTTACCTAACTAAGCACTTGGAACAATGACCAGTAGCTAAACTTCCTCGCTTTGTCTGCCTCCGTATAACTTCACAAGAGCTTTCAGACGGTTCTCACACAGACACACAAATACTTGTTTTGTTTCTCACTTTTACACACAAACACTCTCACAAGCACATGTATACACAGATGGGTAGGAGACAAAAAAATCAAGCATTACAATACTGTAATCTGTGAGAGTGTCTATAGAATTTAAAGATTGTGTTCAGAGATTAAATATCAAGTCAGTGTGTCTTTAAGTAATAGAAGCCAGAAAATGAGTAAACTATATGCCTATTAAACAAGTATCAAAGGACACGTGCATCAATCTTCTGTGCCAGGAACCTCTGTTAGCACACAAAACAAAAAGAGAGCAGTCATCACAATCCATGACAGAGACAGTTTATCAGAGGTAGAGGGGCTGAGCAGGTCAGTGAGAAGGGAAGTGTTGTCTGTAAAACTGTAATGGCCTCTCTCACCCTGGACATCCATCAGTCATCTGAATCCTGGCATTGAACCAGCTCCCACTCTGCTCTACGCTGACCCTTAACTCAATGAGCCCAAGCTCTTCTGATAAAGCGCTTGTAAGCACACGTACACCCACGATCCTGTATTCAGACTTTATGAGAAAAAATTGCTGGTAGGTGTTTATGCATGTGAACTCCCGCAGAAGCCCTTTATCTCAGCAGTTCCATTAGATTGTGAGGGATTGGCTGCCTGACAGACAGACAGAAAGTGACAGAGGAGGGTGATGTGCCCGACTCTGCCCTGTTGACCCTAGTCTGGCCTCTGTAGATTCTCCCACGGGCTCCTATTTTACCCTTCTGTCAAAAACTGGATATCAACCGTTTGATAAAACTGTCAGTCAAAACAGTTAAAATATGACTCAAGTAAACAAAGATAGAGCAAACTACTATTACTGAAGATATGAGCTTACAAAACACTCCACAGCATCATCTGTATTTCGGAAACATGGTCACCAAGTTTTAGCATCACTGTCTTTTCCCACGGCAATGCAGACTGCTGCTGTGAACTAACAGTCACAAATTGTGGTATTTACTAGAGGTCTTAGATAGTAATTTATCGCCTGGCCTGATAGTTACCACTTAGCTACATAGCATCAGGTTAGCCAGTGTGAGCTACAGCTGACACCACGTCAGTTCAAAGCATAACAAAAGAGAAACATAACACACAAAAATGAAGTCCTTACCAGGTATCCGAATGAAGGACCATCCATGCCGTGGGTAGAGGGCCATCACACCCCCAGGGCTTTGTGGGTGGAAGGCATTGGCCCTCCTACACCAGTCTGAGGCAAGTTCAGGGGAGCCGTAGAGGAAACACTGTTTGAAGATTGTGCCCCCTCCAGCACGTGTCACCCGCCATTCGTACTCTGCACTGCGGTCGTTGCAATAACGCTCCATGGGAACTGCTGTCACCTAGGAAACCAAAAGGAAAGATAGGGTTTTCTATATTTGAAACAAAAGATAATGTTGCGTGGTGGAGAGAGAAGGGAGATTTCAGGATAATGTATTACAAGTATATTAACATTGACTTCTTTAATCTTTTAAATTAAACTATTTATTAAAATAACACAACCTAGAGGTCATCTCTACTGGACGTAGAAGGAAAATCATTGTATGAAGACAGGTTTCACTAAATCAGCAGATTCTGTGTGTGTGTTTGTGTGTATAGGAGGAGCGCGAGAGCAAGCTTAACAACTGGTGAATAACCTGAGCAAGAAGCCTTTTTTTTAGAGGCTCTGTTTGTTTTAAATGCAGCTGGAAGCCACAGTGGTGACCCCCGCACCCCAACCACACACAGTCACACACACACATATTCAGAGATAAGAGCTCCTCATTGTTGAAAGCCTACAAAGGCAGCTTGCACAGCGCTTCCCTCTCTTCCCTTTCCACGACCACCCAAATGCTTGTCTGTCTTGAATGGGCCAGCAGAAACACACACACACACACAACAAACACCACCTTTAAGGCACTGGCTGTTCACACACACAACACACACACACACACATACCCTTGGAGTGGCAGCTAGCAGAAACTTGGGTGGCAGTGTGGGCTGGCAGGGCCGTAACGAGGAGGTGGCAGAGTTTCGACTGTGGATCATCACGTCGGTGTGTCCCATCATCCCGGGCCTTAAGGCTGTGAACACCAGGTCCTGAAACACACACACACACACAACAACAACACACACACACACACAAATCTACATTACTATCCTGTTTTCACTAAGGTCAACAATTCACAAATATAGTGATTATATTTGAGTGGTGAAATGTATTAAATTACTAGCAATTTGAGAAACATTAGAGTGGATGTTACGCCTCCAGCTGAACTGATTCCTGCTTTGATTGGTAGCAAAGTGGGGAGCTTGAAGCAAATATTATTTTCAAATTAAGAGGCGCTGCAAAACAGAGGTAAACAAACTGAAACCTACAGAGGTTACTGAGTGCAGATTATAAATTGCTCCAACATTATTAATTTACTCCAAGGGTACATATGATTATGCAGCTTATATGATTTCAGTTGCGTATATATACACAGGATAAACTGCATGTTTGATCATGCAATCTTTTCTTTTGAGCAAGACATACATTATGCATACATTTGACCAAAGGTTGATACTGAGGTTAAAAATGATGAATAATTCAAGTGTAATGTGGTAGTAGGTGTTAAAGGACTATATAAAAGTTATGTGTAGAAACGGTGGATACACAGTGCCATCTAATGGCAGAGTTTACAAAATGACATTCTAGCCAGGCTCAGACCCAGTAATCATTTCTGTACTTCACTGGATTTGATAAGCAGTGACAGTAAGACATACAATACATACAGAATGACATACGTACCAAATTATACACAATTACATTAAGTATATATCAGACATGTAAAGAAAATCCCCAAAAAGATTTTCCAACATATCTAAATAGATGTGATTCATATTGGGATGAACAGAGGGAGAGACTGACAGACAGAGAGCCCATCCGAAGAGTTGGAGGTGTCCAGAGTTGGCCTGCTTCTTTCAATTCTTCGACAGGAGAAAGAAAGCTGAAGGCAACACTGACCACACTGTCAAGTACGCAGCCAGAGAGCGATGAAGCAAGCAGAGAGAAGAGGCAGTGTGTGCCAACTACACACAGCTTCAAAAGAAAAATGAGCAGTTGAAAGAAGTTGGCATAAACTATGTGGGAGTGAGTAATTTCTTTAAGCTCAAGTTGGAGTCTGGGGGTCAGTACGGTCATAAAGTATATATACAGTATTAGCTCTCCAGGTGTCTGTAAGTTTCTCTTTCTCTCATATCTGAACTTGCTTCTTAAGCTTTTTCTGCTCTTTTGTTCCTTAAGCCGCTCCAGGGGGGAACCTAAGACGCTCCGCTGCTGCCTGACTCAGTGTGATGAGGCCAAGAAAGGAAGAGGAGGATGGAATTACCCTGACAGCATTTTCTCCTGAGTATTTTCCACCAACAAGTTAAGTTAGCATTGAGGATGGAAACGTGATACATATCTGTACAGATAACCGTTTTCTGGGTGAAAGATTTGAGGGGATGTGTTTTTAATGCTCTTTTAGTTCAGCGGAATGACTAAAACACTCCTGCAGCAGTGACCTAGTAGTGTATCTGCAGGCTGCAGCTGTTCACGTCTTTTTGAGGTGGTCTGTATGTTTGAACTGGCACCTATGCTTTGTACTGTCTCTTTTTAACTATTAATTAGGTTTCTACATTGCCAAATACAATATGTTGAGGAAATATGTGCTGTGTCAATTTAATCGTGTGGTTCTCAGCTGCTGAATCCAACACATATGAAATCATTTGAATGCAGTTGAAAAGAGCTGTGCTGTGCTACATTTGCCCAGACTGCTAAGCAAGCAAGTATAAGAGCTACCATTTAAATGATCCACTCCACCTTCTGCTACTATTGTCAGGTTTCCTAACCAGCTTTATTATAATATACCCTCTGAGGTAGTGAAAGTACAGCACTCAGCTCAACTTGATTCATATCACACTATAACATTAACAAATAGGAAATATAGAAACATTCGACTAAAAAGTAGTTTGGTCTTTTCTTTTTTTTATCTTGAAAATGTGATTTTCCTCCACATGTCTGTGACACTGGATACATATAGAGGGAGAGAGGACAGTGTTACTGGGTCACAGGGCTACAGAGGGATTGGATTCCACACTGGATCCCAGAGGAGAGAGAGGAAACCTGGGGCAGAGAGCAAGCTGTGTGGCCAAACACTGACTAATGCTCTGGGGGCAATTTCAGCATCGTCAGCAGCACATGCCTCACTACTTGAGTTTGGCCTGTTTGTCATACACCCATGTGTACTGCAGATCGCTACTCAAGGGGTTCTTGTACATACATTTTCCATGTGACTGCGTTTGTGTGTTTCTTACCTGTAGGACAGTGCTGGTGTGCGTGTTGGGGAAATGGGCAGGTCTGTTCAGCCACAGAAGTAGCTCCTTGCGAGAAAGACACTTACTCCGGGGCTGTGACCTGCCTTCATCCCCCTCCAAGTCTCTGGTTTCCTCCTGACCTTCTTCTTCAAGTCCAAACAGGCGCTGATAGTGGAGCCGATATGCAGCTTTGAGGGACAGAAAAAGGGCTAACCATCTGTTAAAGAAAGTAGCACAAGGCAGAAAGAAAAATGTAATTACAAAAACAATGTTCATAGAAATACTTCATAAAGAATTCTGCTACTTCCAAAGTGCAGAGTCAACTGCAGCATCAAGAGCTAGTCTCCCACCATATCTCACGTCTTTCAAACAAAGACATCAACAGTACTGGAGATGGAAACTTAAAGCCCACCTCACTAAGGTGCCTTGCAGCATGAGATTGGACATCTCAGCTGGCGACACGTCGATGAAACGCAGGAAGGAGAAACAGCTTCCTTTGTCATCACCTGGAACAGTAAAAAGAGAATATAAGATGATAAATACGAGACTAAACAAAGAATAAAATAAGAGAAACTGTGGAAATAAACAGTAAGAATAGGCAGGAATGATGGAAACATCAAAGGAGGAACAGGGGAACTGGGTTGAAAGTGAGATTTGAATGTCAAATGAAAGAGATCATAAAGAGCTTTGTGTACATCTGAATTCAAAGCTTAATACAAGCTCACCTTTTCTGTGAAAAAGAGACTGCTGGATGTTATTTGGAGAGAACGGAGACAACAGCACTTGAAGTAATCTGAGGAGAAGGATATAGAGACAGACAGAGTTTCACCACTGAATGTGATAATAAGCTAAATGAATTCAACGGGTCCAGTCCCAGTCTGAACCACAACATTTCTAAATTTTAATAGCTATAATTGGAATAATAGCCTCTCAAATTTGCACAAGAACAAAGATTTTCTAAGAAAAAGAATATATTTGACAGTGTTTTACACAGTAATTTCAAATGTAAACCAAACCCTATTCAAAACAATGACTGCAGAAATTGTGACAGACCTGTTTTCATTGGATTTTGGGCGTACTTGTCAAGATTAAGTGTCTTTGTGAGTGTGTGTGTACGTGTAGATACTGTGTTTGTGTGGAAGCACTTACTTGTTTTTGGCCTGGTTCTGTGCATGGATGAGGCCATGGCGGTAGAGAAACTTAGACATGACGTAGGGCTTGAGGGACATGTGGAAAGGAGAGCGTGTCTCCTGGCGCTCAAACAAGTCAGGGTGGTTACACACCTACACACAAGCAGACACAGACAGTGTATTTAGAAAAATAGACAAAAGAGCCGGCACTACTCTTACGCTTCCAAGACAGGCAATTCATTGTTTAATTGTACATCTTGTTCCCAGAAATAAAACGCAGTGCCATTATTACTATTGGTTGGAACACTAAAATCCATTTGAAAATCCAGTGCAGGAAAAATATTTTTTATAATATGATACTTTAAATTATCCTCAAATCATCAGGACTAATCATCAGGACTAAAGATTTGACAAAAATAATCAAAACCGTTTTTATCTGTAATTATCTAGCTGTATTTTATTCTATTTTTGCACTGGAAACCAAAACGAAAGCCACAACTCCTACCTTCCTGAACTGCATCACCAAGTTCATGAGGGAGGAAGTGGTGCTGTGGGACTGCTGGGCCGTGCCCATAGAGGACTGCAGCAGATCCTCAATAGAGATCTTGTTCCTCAGAGCCTGGTAGAGCAACCTCTGCCGAGACGTCAGCTGACAGTAGGTTAGGATCTCAATCTGTAGAGAGAGAAAACAGGAAATTGTTTGATTTCAGATACCTTCTTATTTTACATTTTCACTTCTTCAACACCACTGAATGATTAGAACATAAAAAAGTATTTGTACTGGGCCACTGACACTGTAAGCTCTATGGTTTTCTTAAATTTGTTTTGTGAGGTTAAGGGATTGAAGAGTGACGACTAAATTGCGCAAGGAAGGATGTGTAATATGACAACAGTAAATGGGAATGTTCTCAAATTGGACCTGGTTAGTAAGAAGATTGATTTACAGTGTAAATGTTGGCTGCATAAATAATGAGTGGCAACAGTAAAGACAAATGATTCAGCATCACTGCTGTGTTAAGCTTCCAATAGAACACACAGTATTTTCACATGGGCTGAACGAAAAAAATAAATTTATGGCTGCATACTTCATGCCCAGCTTGACCCACATTCTTTAAACACACATCAAAATCTCTGGTTTTATCTAGTGTCACGCTTTGATGAAAGCAGTGGAACTGAACAATAACAGACCGTAAAAAAACCAACCATAAACTACGAGTGAACCGTACAGACAAAACAAGAGAAACCAACAAGAGTGCAGGAGAAAAAGGAAGTGGGCTGGCAGCACTGTATGTGGGTGTGAGGGGAAAGTGAAAAAGACAGATGTGGGGGAGCCGTGAACTCTGCCATTCCTCTGACTCTGTGTATCGAGACTCCCACAGTGCATGAGTCAGTATGTGTGTTCGGCGTGTGACAGCAAGAGACCATGAGTCCAACAGCTGTCAAGAGGATCTGCCAGCACAAGCATTGCTCACAAGCTTGTTACAACACTTTGTGTATCAATGATGTGTGCAGGGAGACAGATGAAGGAAGGACAGGAAGGGTGCAGGTTAAAACAGGAGAGGAAAGAAGCTGGGCTAGATGATGAAAGAATCTCATTATGGCACAAATTGTTTTTGTCGTTTGAAACTGAGGATTGATATGACTTTTGTCCAATTAAATTCAGCAAACAAAGTTCGCTCCTCTACCTTGTCTGAGAGCTCGTTTTCCACATCCTTCTTGATTCTGCGCAGCATGAAAGGCTTAAGGATCATGTGCAGTCTGGAAAGTTGGTCTGAAACACAAACATCAAACAATCGATGTTTAGCTACAGAACGTATCACATGCAACAGTGAGCAGAAACAAAAGTTAAATGTTGGCTCACAAATGAGCAGGAAAATGCTGTCAGCTATGAAACTTATGTTCTCAGACACAAGAGTTGTATACTCACTCTCATCAATGGCTGACTTGTTTTCAGCGTGGCTCTCGATGTCCTTGGAGAACCACTCGTTAAACTCTTCATGGGAATCAAACAATGTAGGCATGATGAAGTGCAGCAGGGCCCAGAGCTGAGAGACAGTAATAACATACGCTAGTCAACAGTTCTGTCTTACTCACATGAACACACACACACAACACACAACACACACACACAACACACACACACACAGCTCACCTCTGCCATGGTGTTCTGGATTGGCGTCCCGGTGAGCAGCAGTCTGTTTCGACACTGGAACTGCAAAAGGATTTTCCACCGAACGCTGAAAAAAAGAGTTAGGAAATGGTTAACGGCTGGACTTAAGTAGTGCAATCACTACTAGTATTTCGTTTATTTAACACTTAACTGTACTGTAATTACACCAATTACTCAAACGGTGGAGCACTGTACATTTTGGCGAGTGTCCAATAGTAGCTGTGAAATGACACATACGTATGTAGTTATAGAGATTAAGAGCTATATTTTCCACCATATTTCAGACTTTTTGTTGATTTTCAAATGTTTTAAAGAGCCAAGTTATTACAAATTGTTAGTAAAGCAGTACGAAACTATGTCAAAACTAGTGGCTAGGATAAGGGAGAATGCAACTATCAATCTATACAACTATGACAAACTTTGGAAAACGTATATTAATTGTATAAATGTATATTAGACTCCGTTCATAGTGAGTGGGCTGAAACATGCAAAAACATCAGTATTGTCCTCTAAACTCTGAAAAACATTCTTATCAAGTATAATAAATATAAGTACTGGATATCAACACATTTTGACACACAGGAGCCCTGCGATGTGTTTGGGAATACAGTACTACATGATGACGCAGCAGCCCCGTTAATGTTTTACCTGGTGCTGCTTTTCAGCGCCTGGGCCTCATCCAGAACCATGTACTGCCACTTGACTCTCTGAAAGTACTTGACGTCCTGGACAACCAGCTGGTAGCTTGTGATGACCACGTGGAATGGTGCGTTTTGTGTGTAAAGGGTTTTCTATTCAAACGTAGAAACAAAACAAAAAGAGGACAGAATTTACAGACCAAACAACATAATAAAGCATTTCATGGCATTGAATCTTTATAACTCCCTGTTCATCACCATCATCATCATCATCATCATCTCTTCCTTACCTGGCTCCAAAATTTCCGAATCACCTTGCGATCATGAGGATTCCCCCAGTATGGCAACACCTGACGGACAAATAAGTGAAGTTAAAATGCTTACATTTACACACAGCACTGTAAAATAAGAATAGAGCTGCAGTGCGATCCCAGGGGAAACACTTAGGCATAGCATCATGTACGAATCACTGCTTCACTTGCTGAGTTGTTGATGTAAAATGCAATGTGAAAAGATTTACACATCATTACATCACTCAACACACGCTGGCATTCCATTGTTTTCGGTCAGTCTTGCTTTAAGTGTTCAGGAAGCTTATCTTCAAACTGTGTAATAAGGTCTTTTCACACCTCATTAGCAAAACAGACAGGAATTGATTTATTTTCAAACTCGCCATGGGGCGAAAAAAAAGGACAATAGTTGAGGCATATTATAGTGTGCTTGCTGTGTGTGTGTGTGTGTGTCGTGTGTTGTGTGTGTGTGTGTGTGTCCACGCAAGCGTAGCTGACATTTTGATGTGTTTGATAAATTTAGTTTTTTTAACATTCAAGAATGCTGTTAGTGGCTGGCTAACACATGCACAAAGAGGTGCAGCCACTCAACAATCAAGTATTAACAGCTTTTGAGTCATGTCTTAACACAAGCAATGCTACCAATGTTCCTAGTACAATACTGCCCCCTAATGAATAGTTTTAGGTATGCTATATCCTTTTTAGTTCATAGATGTCTGACAGAATTTCTTAAGAGCCAAGCAGCACTGGGTGCATTAGGGGGGTAAAAACGACTTAAGAGAACATTAGAAATGAGGATGTCGGGATTCCAGCGGATGTGTTTTTGCAGGTGTTTCCGCCAGCGCGCTCACTCAGTGGCGGCGTGGATTCTCACCTTGAATTTGGGGACAAAGCGGGTGAACTCCTGGTGCCAGTTGTTGAGTGTGGATGCAGGAGAGATGATCAGGAATGGACCCCAGATGTTGTCTCTCTGTGCAGGAACAGAAAACGAGAATACAGCGTCAGCCGCCACAACAGGTGGCCTTTGGATGTGCCTGCGTGAGCACCCAATAACAGGAAGCCCTGGAGGAACACAGCATGCATCTTCCTGTCTGTGATAAGTTCAACGCTGAAAAGCGCACATTTCCCCTAAATTCCACTTGTTCTCCTTTTGGTGTTATGAGACCAGACGATCGACAAATCAGCTACTCACAACAATGAAATAAGTCATATGAGTCATTTAATGCAATGCGCAGCCAGAAACAAGGGACTCTTTAAAGGATGCAGGTGCACAAAGAAAGCTGGATGTTAGATGTTTTCATAAGTCAGTAACAGAAGCAGAGACAATCGAATATTCCACAAAGCTTTTTGGAAATGTGCGGTGAAAGAAACCCTTTGGCCTGGAGCGCTCTCTCACCTCCGCTAGGTGTGCCAACAGGGCGATACTCTGGACTGTCTTCCCCAGTCCCATCTCATCTGCCAGGATTCCATTGATTCCCTGCAGTAAGAAAACAAAGGAGAAAATAAATCATTCAATGTGATTTAATAAGCACATAATAATATGGAATGCCAAAGAACTGTAATACATAAAATGCCCTCAAACGACCTGAGTGTTTTAATTGAATCAGGCATGCACAACATGACCAAAAAGAGCACTGCAACTAATGTACAGTATTATGTAAGTGGAAGTAAAGATAATTCTTATAAATACAGGTTATTAGTGCAATAATATTAGTATACCCTTACAAAGACATTAGCATTGAACTCTCTTAGCCACTCAATACCTCTAGCCATAAAATAAGCCGATACAAATGTTATATTTTAAACATAACTGAAAGCAAAGAGAGAAAGAATAAGTGTTACAGAGAATATTGTAATAAATCAGACACCCAAAAGTCCAGACAGGACTCTAAAGTCGTGACGCAGACGTGAGTACCTGTTCATAGAGGTTGGCCAGCCAGTTCATGCCCTTGAGTTGGTAACCCTTGAGTTTGCCGTTGAAGATGGTGGGCTGAGGAATTTCTTCACCTGCATGGATAGATGGGTTGGAAAGGCTGTAGCTCTCTCCAAACCCAGAGCCGGAGGAAGAGCCACAAGCTGCGTGTAGTGACGCGCTACGACTGTCCTTAGCCTCCTCATCAAACATCCGCGTCTACAGGGAGAGATCTGGGGATTAGTATGGACACGGTGTGTGTGGGCTTAGCGCACCTCTCCGGGTGTGAATGCATCAACTTACTCGCTCTTGATGAATCTGGTAGGCTTCCTTGGCATTCCTCAAGGCCTGGGACTTGTAGTGTTCACTATCTGAAATTGCATACAAACAAGCTTGCATAAAACAGAAGAGTCCACTTCAGTTGCAGAGCCCCATTTCCTTCCCACACACAAGAGCATATTGCCACGTCTAAAACAATTCTACAGGAGAAAATATTACCATGAATTTGCGAATAAGCAGAAAATTAAGCAGAATAATGTCATTAATAAAAAGTGGATTGTAATTGGCAGTGATAAATGATTTGCTGGTCAACAAATGACCTGCTTTATATTTTTAGTGGCTCTCTATGATCTTCAGATAGAAAAGAGGCTAAAGAGGCAATAAATATGATGATAACTGGTCCATCTGGCATTTAATTTGATACTGACATATTTCAGGGCACTTGGTCAACAGTTTCTCAACCATCAACACTGAGTTCCGGTAACTGACTGTGCTCCTCTAACAGAATAAACTAGTCTGAGCTGTTCATACCATAGTCCTCCTGTCCCATGTTGACCATTACGCCCCCTCCAATGTCAATCTGTCTCTGTGCTGCAGTGTCTTCCAGCATTCTCAGAATTTCCTCCTGGGCTGTATCTCCCTCTGGACCCCCCATGCTGGCTTTACCGCTCATGAAATGAGCATACAGCTCTGTCTGGGTGATGAGGAAATTCAGTTTACGCTGCTGACGCTTTGCCTGCAGGAGACAATGGAGAAAAGCAGAGAAAAACAACATGCTTTCATATCGTCACTCAAGATGTTCTGTGTAATATAATATAAATCTTTGTGTTTTTTTTTCTTTCATATTTTCAGAAGTTATATTGATGCAAATATTTCCATTAAAACATTAGCTGTAGAAAGCCAAATGAGGCACCTCTAAAAAGCTATTTCTATTCCACCTACTTCTCTCATTTCTTCGTCCAGTTTACGTTGCTCCAGAGCCTCCTTCTCTGCCCTCTTCCTGTGCTCCTTCTCCACTTTATCGTATTTCTTCCAGTAAAGCATCATCTCCTTGGTGAGGCGGCGAGCCCGAGGTAACGTCTCCTTGCAGTTCTTCTGGGCCTGGATAGCTGCACGGCGAACCTCTCTCATGCACTGATGAGCCAACTGGGAAGAAAAAAACAGAGATTAAAGCAAGGAAATTTTGTAGGAAATGTTGTATTTGATCTACAATTTAACCTTGCACAATCAGGAAATAAAGAGCCACTGTCGAGAATCAAACTCAGAATATTTCCGAATGATACTTAAAAGTCAATTTTAACAACACAGTAGTGTGTAAACTTTACTTACCTTTTTAGCATTGGTCAATACTAAGTTCTTAGCTGAGGTCTTCTGCTTGAAAGTCTGCAAAATAGATATAAAAATGTATAAATGGGACAATTAGGACCAATTACCTTAAATCTGGTCCTGAACATTTCACAAGAAACTCATGAGCATTAACTTTTGACCATCTGTTAATCAGTGTCATGCATACAAACCTTGGGGATCTCCTTTTTAGCAATGGTGAGCCAGACCTTACGTCGGCGTGCATTCAGCTGATCAATGGTGAGATGTTTCTTCTTCACCATGGGCAGCGGAGCATCATGGGAGAACTTCGCAAAGATCTTGGTGACATATGGACGGCCTTCATCCAGAAACTCTCCCTCTCCCCGTTTCTTCTTTTTCTTCACCTTTTTCAGTTTGGCTAAAAAAGGAAAAAGGAAGTGAATGATCAATTTGAAGTTTTCAGCTATTCCAGTAAATACTCAGTTATTTTTGCCTTGTGGCATGGACACAATCACGACTTTGACAGATTCCAGAGATTTCTTCTTTTTTTTTTTAACTTTACCCTTGAATTTTTTCTCATCTTTGATTTTCTTCTTCTTTGGGCCAAGTAGGTGGCGCTGTTGCTCATAGAAGGGGTCATGAGTAGAGAGGAGTCCAGTGCTGTAATACTGATATTGGTGAAGCTGCAGGAAAAATATACACAGATGGAAAAATTTAAATAAATGCAAAAAATACAATAACATTACAAAAGCATATGTCAGAGGTAGTCTACATATAACTAGGCACTGTATTTATTTTTGTGCGTTTGTACCTCCCGGTCAGAGTGGAACTTGCTCTGATGCTGCCTGGTGAAGCGATGTAGCTTCAGCATGTCATGTAGCTCCTCCCGAGACAAACTGAAGTCAGAGTCATCTGAGTCTGTGTCAGAGTCTGTGGTGTCGTCACTCAACAGGATACTCTGCAGGCGACAGAGGAGGAACATGGGTAAAGGTAGAGTGTGCATATATACATATAGGTATATAGTGTGTAAGAAAACAGACAGAGCATTGCAGGGAAATGTTGTCAACCAGGAGGTACAGGGAGGGACAACATTGGTAATAAGGCTGCAACTACTGATCTTTATATCTATCCATCTATTAGTTATTCTTATAATCTTTGAATCAACCTAATGCTTAGATCTGCAGTACAAAATGTCTATAAAATACCTTAAGCCATTTCCTGTTCTTCTTCAGCTTGGAGAAATTGTAGAAGCTAGTTTTATCTGCCTTTTGATCTGTGGAGTTTACAGGGAAAGAAAAAACATCACATAATATATATATATGTGCATGAACAATAACCCCCATGAACAATTAAAAGACACCAGCGAGGGTGTGTATGTGTCGTACAATGTTAATAACATAAATATTACTGTTTCTGGATGTATCTTACCTTTACCTTGCAGCAGAACTCCGTTAAGGGGCTTCCCCTCTGCCAACCCATCCCCTTGCTCACATGGCTCACTCTTTACAGTCAAAGCTGTATGCTGAGTGGAGGGGTCCAGGGACAGCCCTGTTCCCAAAGCACCATCGCTGTCATCGCTGTCATCGCTGTCATCGCTAGAATATGAGAAATATGTAGCTGTAAACCCAAAATTTGCCTTTAACAACAAAACTGCATTTACAGCACTAAACTCTACATCCAAGCATGAGCCATCTTTAATTTCAGTACTTATAACAACTGATCCTACAAAGTGCTCATGAACAAACCGGAGTCTGTGCCTGTACCTGGTTATGTCTCTGTTGAAGATGGTAGCTGTCTGGCGCAGGAAATTGTCCAACCTCAAGGTTCTTTCCAACCGCTGCAGGTACAGAGGTTTGGCCAGGCAAGAGCTCCCTGATGCCCCAACCTCCAGCCGGCCTCCCTGCCCTGACGCCATTCAGCACAGACACCTCTGCCCAGCAGGGCAGCAACTTTTACTGAGGAGAGAAAAGAGGAGAGGAAGGGATAAACAGATGGCTCGAGGTCAGAGTGAGCAACACAAGGCGCTGCTAACTATCGGATGAGTAAGGCTCTGCTGTTTTGATGCAATTTACCTACATCATAGCAAGAACTGGAGGTATGACGGTTCATACCACTTAAGGGATTTGTAAATGACTCATGACAAGTTCATAGGCAGTTGCTGAGTTTCACTATTCCAACACATTTTTTTCCCAGCTAGTCTGGCATGTGGGAGATACTCTCCTTCTAGCCTGGGTCCACACCTCCTAATTATTGCCTACATCTAAAATGTTGTCATTGTAATAAAATGGTAATTTAGTCCAAATATCAGACTACTCTCGTCCAATGGCTGGGTATGCATTATGGCTCCAACACAAGGTTCACTGAGCAAAATACAATATAAACAGTGGACCTACCTTCTCAGTAAGGGATGCCATTGTTCTTGATTCCAGGATTTATGATCAGACAAAGGTGAAACCCCCTACAAAGTAAGAAGCACACAGTCACACACTGATATTAACATGACGATAATATAGTTTTTTTTTTTTATGGGGACCGAGTGCTCTCTCCTACGTGTTGTTCTGTTCATGGGGAGTTTGCTTCATTGTGCAACACTGACAAAGTGACTATTACACGAGTGCATGCAATTTTTCAAATAAGGAACCTTTCCATTAAACCATATTTTGTTCAAAAGTATCAAAAAAATAAATAAAAATAAAGGACATGATAGCCCCTGCAA
>NW_023340246.1:8576983-8590619 GCF_004916995.1 Morone saxatilis
ATTTAATTGTGTTTTATAATGTAAATACTCAATTAAGGGAAATGTACTGGCTGGATCTTCTTTGTATAACACACAATACCATTACACAACATACTATTTCCATATCAGTCAGTTCAGTTTATTAAAATGTTGGAATAGATCATCTATATCATATCAATATAAATCAGTCAGACTTCACCAATTCAGCTATAAATGTAACTTAGCCAAGTATTACAATGCAGTATGGATGATAATGTCGTTGTTGATTGTGCATGTGATTGTTCAGACAGTGACTACTGTATGTTGTGGACTTTAATCCGTGGTCCTCTGTAATTACTACTCATTACATATTCACTTGACTTTCTGAGACAAGTTCACGGCCTCAAGTGTGGGAGGATGACAAGTACTAGAACTAAGCAGGACTCGCAACTTCCGTTTTAAAACGAAGACAAACTTTCAGCCGCGTTATCCTAAATACTATTAATACCATTTATCTCCCTTTTCTACAGCGCCGTTATGTTATGATTAGCAGGCTAGCAAATCCAAGCTAGCGTTAGCCAGTGTTTGCTAGCACTGAGTTGTAGCTCGCCAGCTAACGACCGCTAGCTGCCTCGCTGTGTGAGCACAAGCAGCATTGCCTCCGATCAACGATAGTAAAGGGTCAAGGAAGGTGCTGCTTTACACACACTGACAGCTTACTGGTTCAAGTACCCTAAAAGAAAACAACTGGCTTTGGTAGCTCGTTGTTTTCTGAACATGCAGCCCTTTGGTACAAGGCGACTGCCTCCTTGCTATCTCTTGTCTAATGTCGCTTTTCAACATAGACGTTAGCAGATCAAACACAGACGTCCTCTCACACACACCATTAATATGAAGTATTCAAATCGGCTCTGTCTCTTTAAGGCCACCACCTCCCTACCTAAACAATGTATTAAGATATGATATTGGTTTAATAGCGGTTCTTTAACAGGCTAGTCGCGGTGCGGCGACAGCAAGGCCCTCCGCCCGCGCCTCTCGTACCCTTGTTGCGGACACGAGCGGGGACTCGGTTGCCTGGTGAACGAATGATCCCCATGTTTTAATTCTTTCTCCCTCCCGGCCATCTTCCCCCATTGCTCCTTCGCCATAACTACCACTATGGAGTCTCTCACCTCGGCCCCGTGTCCCCCTTTTCGTCTCTCTCTTCGCTGCTGCCGACTCTCGGTTCTCTGACTCCAAAATGGCGGTTTCAGGCGCCGACCGAGTCTGTGAGCTTTGAGTCGGCAGCAACAGCAGAGAGGCGGCCACTTTCTGTTACTGAGAGAGCAGAGACACGACGCCATGGCGAGGGTACAGCAAGGAGCAGGCGTTTTAATCAATTGCAGATAAAGGGAAGCTCGCCCATCGATGTCTCCGGGGACATTAATGTGACAAGAAATCCAAGCGGTTTCTTTTTTTAGGAAGGCAGGACCCATGTCTACCGTGTGTGCTGTTTTGGTCCGTAAATGTACAAGTAATAAAAAAATATCGATGAATTTCCGATGTCGATTAATAGTGTCTGCTCACCGCGAAGATTACCGAGCTACGTCTTACGTCACCAGAAGGGAACTCCGTTTTCGGTATGGTGAGGCAGTTGGATATCCACAGCAATTATACAATTAGTCTCTGATGTTTAAGTGTTGACAGGGAACTCCAGGAAAGTGTAAAAGTGTATATATACGTGTGTTTATGTATGAATGTATTGACAGTTATAGTGATCATGTTTATGTGATACACAATCATGCTGCTGGTGGGGATCAAATCTCCCCAAATCTCCACAGCTCACAATCAAACCATACTTTCTTTTTTCTTTTATGCTGCATAAGTATGGTCTCTTTCATAGATTTTTTTTGCACTCTCCAGGGAGCTGTAGATACTCTCCCGAAGAAATGTGATTAAGAGTATTCATTTCTCTCAGTACAGCTGATAGTTAAAATAGATATAATAAATATAAATAATAGACAACCAGAATAATCAGTCCATCACTTCTGACAAGCTTTAATGTGCAACAGTTGAATTGCAAAACAGTGAATATATGAAATAACAGTTTGATGATCTGCCCTACATTAACTGTTACATAAACACAGAGCTGTAGAGTCGAGTGGTTGAACTGAGTTAAGGAAATCACAAATATTATTTATGTGCAGGTAATTTTCCCAATAGACAAAACAAGTGCATGACCGAATGTTGTTAATAGATGTATAGTGCAGTTATATCTGATTCCAGCTTTTGAATCATTTTCTACCATTATAATCAGAGGTTCAGGCACATTGTATGCACTGTACAGCTCTGGCAATATGTTAACATCGCCACATTCGCTTGTATCATTGTTGTCCACCTTTTACTAAATGCTTCCATATTAAGTGCAAAGGTCTTTAAATTAATTTCAAATATTGCCAACAAAACAAGTATACTGTGTGGAGAACAACGGAAGCTGATACAGTTTTCAGCAGTAGGCACTACCAACAGGCAATCAGGTGAATGTTTGTATCCACTGAATGGGTCAGTCCTACGGATGGTGCTGTTTCATTCACATACAGATGGCGGGCCGTCATGTTTTTTCACACTGAGAGAAGAGGAGGCCTCGTTCATAGCCAGCTGGATTTCTCCTCCTCAAATTTCTGTGGATCAATGAAAGGCTTGTCGATGGACTTGATCATCAGTTCGCCGCAGTACACGCATTCAGACGCAATGATGTCATCAATGTCAGATTTGATCTGCTCGCGGCTCGTGCCTGCATTGCCCTTTCCCAGGCTGGCAGTGTCTCCTTCGTCCTTGGGTACCGGGCGGTGGCGTGACTTGGAAGATTGCGTGGTTGCAGCCAGCTTTTTCTGCAACTCCTCCAGGCGACTCTGCTTATATACCGTCAGGTGAGGGGTCACTTCCTAGATGGTAGAAAAAAAGGGGACACGTGGGAATTATTACTAGATGAAAGTTGTTTAGGCTTCTTTGGAACTTATCATTAAAAGTTAGTTTCAAACATGATCATTTTTAATAAGACAGTTACTAATTATTGAAACACAAAAGAACATCTTAGGTGGCACACGTTGACCGTAAGCCGTATGGAAGCAGTTACCTGGAACAGGCAGTCATAGTGGAACATGTGTCCACACAGGAACAGATAGAAGGGCCTGTTCAGCAATGGGAAGTCACAAGCAGCGCACTTTTCTTGGGAATCCACTACCCCATATTTGTTCCTCATTTCCTGGATGTCTTCTCTGATGCGTTTAGCGCTCTCAGTGGCCTCCTCCATTTCTTGCTTCAGCTCCTCGATGTGCTGGTTGTACTCCTCCAGGGAGTTGCAGATGGCCTCCTGAGAAACCATAATAAACAGAGGATAATAGAGGAAGTACATTCATTTGAAGCAATATACTGTATTTTGTGTTAGTATGTTAGTAATACACTGAGGATACATTACATACATCATTACTGAACAGAATTTAATCCATCCTATCAATAGAGAATTGTAGATTACCTACAGGTTCACCTCCACAGTCAATAAGAAGGAAAACAAAGTAGTAGCGTTAATGTATTATTTATTTATTTACTGTTTAAAATAAATACTTTGCTACAGACCTTGAAATGGTCAATGGTGACAAAGTCTGGGAAGAATGGCAGAATGTCTTCAATCTTGAGCAGGTTGCAGCTGGACAGACAGTTCATGGCTTTCTTCACGTCTTTCTCCTCCTGGACCACATGCCGGGCGATCTTCAGCCAAAGCTTTTTTCTCAGCTCCTCATCATCCTCAGGCAAGTCTGCACAGGACTTGGCCAAATCCACATCTACCTGTGGATCATAAATATTGCAAATTAGTTGTCAAATTCTGTCAAAGACTTGCAGGAATTCAGAATTAATCTGGATAATTATACATCATAAATGCTATCCAAAATCCATCGTTCACTTACTTGTAAAGCAAGATCCACTGCTTCCTCATACAGTTCCATAATCCTGTAAACCAGTACACAGGCCTGGAGGTAGCCGTGTTCTGCACACAGCCTGAGAGCGTACTTCAAGTCATAGTGGATATCTGAGGCGTGCATACCTGCCTGCTCCAGATACCACAGCAGAGAGTCCGGCTTATACTTGGCGTAGAGCGACAGCAGGTAGTTATGGATGGCCTCCTCTGTCACAGTCAGCTCGTACACACAGAACTCCATGTAGCGGATGGTTTCACTGATCTGCTGGGTGCTGCCCATCTGGCTGTAGTTCATCAGAGCTGGGATGAGCTTCTTTGGGTCCAGCCGCTTGCCCATCTGAATCCACGCGTCTACCACTTTTTTGGGAATATGCTGCATGAGGACGGGGGAGAACTTGTAAAATAGCTTCTGATCACAGTGCTTGGAGAGCACGTCCAGAGCAGCGCTGTACTCGTCATGCTGGCAGTAGTGGGATATCACTCTCTCGTAGTCCTGCATGACAACTGAGAAGTAAACCATGTCTTCCACGTTGCCGTGGCTGGCCAGCAGGTCGTAGATGGTGCTGCGGTTGTTGAACAGGCACTCCTTGTGCTTGGAGTTGCTGAGGAACTGGCGAAACTCGTCGCGGGTCTCCTGGAAGATGATGCTGTTACCATCACTTTCCAGCTGGCCGAGCCGGTTCAGGTAGAGCTCGGCCAGCCAGGTGACCAGCAAGGTGATCTGCGTTCTCTCACTCTGCTTCAGATTATGCAGTTTCTTCAGTAAGAACTCCTTTAGGGCTTCCTCTTGTTTGGCTTCAATAAACTTGAGCGCTATCTCTTCAAAGTAATTCTGTGTCAGCGCATAGCACTTGGCACTCTCAAGGTATCGTTTGTTCTGGAAGCAGTGTTCAGCCTCCTTGGCCAGCACCATGTCCATGCATTCAGGCCGGTCGCGGCAGTACTCCTTGGCTAGATCAAATTTATTCATGCTCATGTACATCTGCCAGACGTCCCTTGCCTCGCGCTGGACGTGGTACCGGAAAACTGCCCGCTCAGTGTAGATCCACACCAACCCACCAAATGGGTCCTTGATCATCTTCTTAAGGGTGCCAAATTTATCTGGGAACACATCCTCATACACCACCTGTCCATTCAGAGTGCAGATGGCCTTAACTCGGTCATGGAGCAGCATAAGGAAGTGGAACTGTGTCAGCACAATGGAGATAGGCTTGTTGTCACTGAGGTCAATGTCAGGGGTGTACTCCCATACCTGTTTTAATGTGACGGAGGAAATAAGAGACAAATGTATGTAAAACATAAAGTTAAAGAGCGCAAAGGTGAATGTGGGTAGAAGTTAACATTATTGAGAAAAATATTCTCACACAAACACAGACATTTACCTGCACATCACTCAGCAGGGAATCAGGCCTGACATAGTCCAGCTGACCATAAAGAACTCCATTACCCATCATCCAGGCGAACGCTTTAGGGGAAGTGCGAAGCTTCGAGGTGTAGAAGGTGATCTCGCTGTAGCCCATATTCGCTGGGAACTCCTGGAAACTGGGCAGCAGGTCCTGGTTCTGGCTGAAAATGGAGCTGAAGCCTTGCTGCTCTGACCCCTCGGCCACCTTACCCACAAACTGGAACAGGCGTTTGCGGGTGGTGGCGATGATGAAGTACTTGTTCTCCAGGCCACGCTCCACTTCGAGGCAGCAGACTGGAGCAGGCCTCCCATCTTCCTCGAGGGAGTGGACCTGTGTCAGGAAGAGAATACGTCATTGTTTATTAGCACGCCATGCAACAGGAATAAAACCTGTAATACATAACGCATAACCACGCATGGTCTGACCTGTCTGAAGTACTGATCCGGATTGGTGTTGAACAGGCTGCCCTCAGTTGCAGAGATCTCAGCCTCAAAGATGATGCCTTGACTTGTGCCAACCAGGATGGGTCCTGTGTTGGTCTCATTGCCCAGCAGCTTGTTCCAGCCTACGCTCTCAATGAGGTGGCCTCTCCAGCGGGACAGACTGCGCACCTTCTGCGTGTTCCTGTTGAGGTACAAACACTCGCTGGTGCTCAGGCTGATCAGCAGATGGGAGCCTGCGGGGGGAAAATATGGAGGAGGATATAGCTGCTGCTGTTAATAAGTCATAACCATGACACTGATACAGGGATCTTATAAATTATTTATAGATGATTTGTTGATTTGAGGGCTTCAAAAGTTGCTGAGACAGCCATGCTAGGCATTCGTTTGTGGCTGCCAATAGTCCTATGTTGTACCTCATGAGTTACTACAGAAAATCCATTATATTCATTCCTCTGGTTAATGAATGCAACCGGTATACATTTTAAAAAGCCTGAAGCAAATTTGCAGTCAGAAGTCACATCAAAACCATCTATGTAAATTAGCTGCCTATGAGCGATGTTTTAAAGGACAATGTGAATAAGCATTGTGTTTTCTCACCAGTGGGGTCCAGGAACAGTCTGTGCACTTTACTTTCATCCTTTCTTCCTAATTCAATCTGATTCGGCTGATCTGGCTTGGCCAAGTCAATCCTGCATGGAACAGAAAATGAAACATTAGTACCAGCATCCCCTGATACCAAGCAAGCAGCTTCTAAAAGAGCTGCATTAACAACTCTTTTAGAGGCACCAATAAACAATCACAGCTAGTAATAGAGGAGTACTAATCATCGTGAAGAGCAGCCATTAACTCAAGTTAATCCAATCAAAACCATACAAACCCTGGTGACCATTAACGGTGTTTCAAATGCTTCTGACAGTGCCACTTGCCTCAGCAGGGTGTCCTTTCCCAGACTCATGCACAGCTGATTGTTGCAGACTGAAAGATGGTTTATCTTCTCAGGCGGAGTAAAATCGATCCTCTGCTTGTTGAATATCGGCCTCTCTTCCTCAAGTCTCACATTAACAAAGCCTGCCGCAATACAAGCACAACGTAATGTCAGAGAAAGCCTTGAGCCAACAAAGTGACTTCAGTGTTTTTAAGTGCGTGCTTTAACATTCCTTAATAGCAATAATAACGCTGTTAATATCCCCGCGGACGGAGCACACCCGGAGAGGAGGGCGACCCACCTGAATGTGTTATCCCGATGTTGGCGGTTGACAAGCGGCTGTGCTGCTGCGCACTTTGCCTGGTGTTTTGCGAGTCCTCGTACTCGTCGAGGATTGAAGCCATGGTTGACTGTACCTTGTTTCACTACCTGTAAAGCAATTCTGTACAGAAGAAAAGAATGGCGAAGAAACAGCCCTAAGACGACATGGCTACACAGCTAGCTGGCTATCACGACTCCCACCCGTTAAGGGCACGCAAGCGTACTTCCTCTCTACGCATGCGTCTGAACCGAGGAGCAATGAGTAGAATATAATAAGTCACGCTGCAGAAAGCATAAGGATATATTCAGTTTCAATCATTCGTGCTGTCATAACAGCTAGCTTAGCTTCTGACTTCACAACACAGGGTGGACCCGGAGAATCAGGTGACACATACAATCATGTGATCATATTGGTTGTAGTTCTTGCTTTTGGCACTGGGGGGCGCGGTTGATCCAAACCAATGGTCCGAGATTGGAGTGATTGGTTTCGAGACGTTTGAAAACAAAACAAAACAAAAACTCCTGTTAGGTGTGTGACAATGCTTTTTTCACTCAGTATTGTTTTAGTGCACTATAATGTTATTCTGTTTACTGTAAAGGCTATGTATAGGCCTTTATTCCCCCAATTACTTCCCTAATCAATAGTCGTTAAGCTTTATTAAACAATGACTTTATCTCATTGTCTTACATTTACCTTCTACATCATACTGTGAACTTTTGCACATTCAACATATTGCTGCGCAAAATGTAGCCTATATAATTTTCATTTTAAAAACAGAAAGAATGTACACATTTTTTCATATATTTATATATGAAAATATATAAATTATAAATTATTATATATCTATCTATCTATCTATCCTCTGTTTCTTTCTCTTCTCGGTGGGAGTGTCTATGCAAATCACAACCTGTCTAACCAACTGGCCCTACAAACATCCCTCCCCACACATGTCTCCCGTCAGTCAGAACAGGACAGGCAGCCGTGGCGCTATGTGAGACACAGAGCGCTCAGCTGACACAGTATAGTCCCACCACAGAGCCGACAGGAGGAGAGTCTGCGTTTAAAAGTTGAATGCGCTGCTCGACATGCCACCTCACATGGATTACTTTTACCACGAGTCCCGAGTCCCTTCCGCTTGCGGGCTGACCCGGGAGGATGAGCTGGAGCCCGGTGTGATCAGCTGTATGCTGGTCGGAGACGGAGCCGTCGGGAAAACCAGCATGATTGTCAGCTACACCTCCAATGGATACCCAACAGAATACCAGCAGACTGGGTTTGACGTCTTCTCCGGTAAGAGATCATGAACTTTTATTATTACTCTTTCCATCATTCTTCTGAGATGACTTTTAATTAATATAATAATAACACAGTCACTCCGTGTTTGGTTTGCTTTAGTAGGGAGGTTATATAGTTTGATTTAAGTTCATATGCCGTACAATTCATTGCTATATATGTCTGAATATGCTAATCTAATTTTAGTGTGTTTACTGACTGATACAATTTGAAAGAGCTTAACTTGTAGCCTATGTAGCCGTTTTAATATATGCATGCATGTTGTGTGCTATGTGTGTGTACATTTCATGTGTGGAATGTTTTAAATCAATTTCTGAATTGATACTGACTGATTCCTGTTATTGATTTCCAACAGGCCAGGTCCAAGTAGAAGGATCTCCGGTCAAAGTTCAGCTTCTGGACACTGCTGGACAGGTAAGACTATTAGTTTGTTTCTTTGTTTGTTTTTTAGTATTTAATTTGTTGTCCCAAATGAACTCATGTTGAGTTAATTGTCTCAATTTAACTGATGCATTAAAAAAATGACATCAAATCCCCATCCTTAATATAATATACTGATTTTATAATGTATGATTGATGAACTATGAAGCTGAAACTGCCACATCATTGCAACATCCAATATGTGACTCAGTTACAAGTTTTCACCCTGAATGTTAATGGATGATCTTTTCCTGTTGCTTAAATGAGTCAGCCTCTTTTACTTTCTTCTGTATCATGTCTGTACATATTTGATATGATTGACACTAACCTGTGCTTTCTGTACTTTTGTTCCGTTCAGGAAGAGTTTGATGAATTCAGGGCTCTGTCCTATGCCCACACGGACGTCTTTCTCCTGTGCTTCAGCATGGTCAACCCAACCTCGTTTCACAACATCACCAAGAAGTGGGTTTCAGAGATCAGGGCTCATAACCCGTCCGCACCCATCGTCCTTGTTGGAACTCAGTCGGACCTCTTACTGGATGTGAATGTCCTCATCAACCTGGATAGATCTAATGTCAAGCCAATTCTGAGCTCCCGGGCCCGGAGCATGGCCGAGAAGATCAGGGCTGCAGACTACATAGAGTGTTCGTCACTCACGCAAAAGAACTTGAAGGAGGCGTTTGACGCAGCCATCTTCGCCGCCATTAAAAACAAAGCCCGCAAGTCCAAGAAGAGAAGGTTTTCTGACAGGCGTACGAAAGCTTTCTCCAGGTGTAGCTGGAAGAAGTTCTTCTGCTTCATCTGACCTCATGAACAGACTGTTAACCCTGTGGGTTGTGGACAAAACTTTTAATTTATTTAAATCTTCAAAACTGTTGCTTGATGTCACAGCTCCGATCTGTGGCAGTTAAGCATCCTTCCCTGTTACGTATTTGGCTTGTTTTACTCTGGGATTCCAAATGGTGCAAGGGAAACAAGACATGAGCACAATGAGCATTGGAAACTAACATCTGTGGAGACAGCCGAGAGGATTCTGGGTCATTCTGAGCCGGGGTCTGGTTTGGCACCCCCAGCAGACAGACTCAGAACTGCAGTGTTGATTACATTATATTCAAATGTTAGATTGTTCAAGGTCTATAGAAAAAAGATATCTCACATAGTACAATCAAAGTGTCTACGCTTCCATGTGAATACATCACTGGTGAGAGAGAAAGGACTTTAAGGGAGGTGAACATATCAAGTTAACTTGCTTAACGTACAGCCGCAGAGAGAAAGTCCAGGCCATCATGTAAATGTTGTGAATTTGCATGGTGTGCTTCGCTACCAGCTGCAGCCTTTTAAGTAAGACAGAGAGAAACAGAAAGTATCAGGGCTGCTTTTGAGCAGATGGGCGTTAGCAGTTTCTCTGTTGTTTTCTTTCCGTCTGCCTACATCAGCCTATTTATATGCGGCAGCTGTAAGTTCAGGTTGCAGTGTGAGCTGCCGCATTCTTACCTGTGTGTGAAAGCTCCCCTGGCTGGTTTGGGTTGGTATTCTCTGGCCTTCAAGTTATTCCACTGAAAAGCTTATCACCCTGACACTTGTGTTTTTAATTTGGATTTTATTAACCAATTTAACATCTGTGAGAAAGAAAAACAGCAGGATAGTTTGTTTGTGACAAATCAGAAACAAATGTATCTCCGGTGTCTTAGTTGTCAGATTGCTACAGGAACTTTTTTGAAAATCCTCTTGTCTGAGGAGAACGGTTGCAGGGGAGCTGTAACCAGCGGTAACCTTTGGCTTTTTGTCCCCGTCTCTCATCAATCTGCATCTGTGAAAGCAAGCACTGCAGGAGTCTTAACTTCTACCCTGCTGATCCTCCCACCACCATCAGTCTGGCTTTTTTTATTCGCCCCTCTTTGTTCATATGCTCAATACACTCCTTATCTCCTCAATAGCCTAGTGAGTACTGTGTCAGAGGATGCTAAACTGCCTCTGCTTGAATGTAAGTGTAAGGTAATACACTTTTTTTTTTTTAAAGCCTTGTGTCTGTGATGTATGTGCAAAAAAAGTCATATTTTGCACTTCAGTGAAACCACATCTTGTGGATATATACATGTGTATATGAGTGACCAGAGCCAGGGCTAAGTTTTACTATGCTTCTTGTGGAAGTCAGCTAAACGTATATGCTATTCTGTTTGTTAAAACAGGTAATTTGTCATGTTTAAAATATAAGGTTGAACATGGATTTTTAATGCATTAATGTACTCCACAAAATATGTTGTGTTACATTTTGTATCACTGTCACTAATCTCAATTTACCACCTTCTTCTCTAATCTGTGTATGTTTTATATATGTCAGAGTGATGTGATACAAATAAATGAAGTGCAAATGATATCTTCTGCGTCACGTGTATTTTTAGAACTGCTTGCAATGCAATGTTATGACAATAACAATGCAATTCACAAGCAGTCACATATCACATGTCTGATAGTAGTGACTACTTTGCATTCTGGGAAGTGTTTTTTAAAGGGTCCCCAAAATCAGTAAAAAGCAAAGGAGCACTGTTCTCTGCAAGGGGTCTGCATAATCCTACTCACCACTCCAGGTACTTTTCCTGAACCATCTCTCTGTCCAAAGATATGATAAGTAACCTCTGACTTCCAGCTGTGTCTCAGGTCAACCAATTCTAATGCAATCCAAATGACTGCCGATGGGGTTTGGCAGTGCCATGCTGTGACTGATTGCTGTGTCTGATTGTGCCTTTTTCTGAAAGGGTGAGAGACATGGGAGAGTGGCATTCAGTAGAGTGTGATTGAGTCAAATTCACTGATTGAGAATTAACACCAGCAGTGCGCTGGTTTATCACAACAATGGAGTGTGCGCTTCATCATTGACATTTGTCTGAAGGGAGCGACGATGAAAACTGCATAAAAACAGGATATTATGCTTGTTTTGAGCCTGAATTTGAGAACAATATACGGACAGAAGATTCTTTGTGCAGCGAATGATGTCAACATGACAGCGAGACTTATAAAGAGAGACCGGAGAGGGGTTATAAAACACTTGTGGAGCTGACAGCTCTGCAGTGCATTTGTTCAGAGCAGGGTGGATGAGTCACAGATGAGTGAGAGGATAAAAAAACACACAGTCACCCCAGTACATCGCAATCTGTTTACCATTAGTCAGTGTGCTGTCCATCACGCAGTCGTGTGTCAGGGTTCTGTTTGAACGGCTGTTATCATTGGGTCAAAGCAGGACATCCTTCGTCTCAGCCAAATGACCTCATAAGGAGAGGTCATGGAGAGGAGCTGGTGTTTGGTCATCTGAAACCACTGACACTATTGGACCCATGATGAACTTTGACCCAGGGACCAGTTGCTGCTAGCCATGATGGTTTGGAAAGCTTGATCCACTGCCATTCTTAAGAGGGGTATCAAAAGTATAGAGGGATTTAAAGCAGCTTGAATTAATATTTTATTAACACTGGGATCAAATTATAATGCATAATGTGGAAGGGGTCGCTTGTAGTGGAGTGAAAGAATTATCACCCACTCCACAGTTCCCCTGAGCTCCAGGAAGCTATTTAGAATCTTTTCAAGTCACGTTCCTTTTCTTTTTTGCTGTTCTGGTTCCTAATGCTTCTATCAGCATTGTTTTTAGCAGCTATTTTATTGAAAAAACAGTAAAAAGTGACACAGGCAGATATTTCCATCAGGAGTTGGTGAAGACCAAAACAGAGCTAAAATAGGAGTGAATATTGGACTTACAATCAATAATTGGCATGAAACAACTTCTGATGAATGCTGATGTTGTTTCTTATCTGCTCAATTTGTAAATAAGCAATTGTTTGCTAACATGTTTCCCATATAAACTTTATAAGGTGATAATACATGTGTCTGTGATGTTTTCACAGCTTGCCGCGCTGCCTATGGCTGGATAAAGAGCAAATGCAGGTTTAAGGAATCATTTCCTGTGTTGTGCCGAAGTGTGTTGTCCTTTGGATTTGGTTTCTCCTCACCTTAATCTGAACCTAACCTTAGCCTTAACCCCAACAAGTGATCTTAACCACAACCAGTTACCTCTACGATGGCGAACCATAACCTAACCGGTAACCAGTGGGAGGGGGAAGTTCCTTGTTCCCATGGTTGTCCATGCACACTGTTTTCCTGTGCAAGGAGGAATTATTACCAACATAATTTTCTATTTGAAAAAAATAGAAAAATTAGACTATATCATCTGGCTAAACTTGCTTACAATTTATCTAATCATCTGACTGCTCGTGTTTCTTGCCTCATTAGGCTTTGTGGCCGCAATGTTGCCATGTTCCCAAATCTCAGAACTTTATAGTGAGTGTATCAGACTAAGAGAAATTATGTACAAAATTACGAAAATAAGACGAAAGTTGGAATTAACCCGATTGATCCTGTTAATGTAGACAGGCATCTTTAAGCCCTCGGTTGTTTAGACGGCTGAGAAGGAGTGGAGGAAACTTTGAAACGTGATCACTGTTAGGTTTATTTCGTGCATGTCTGTGTTTTGCAGAAAGGTAAGGGAAGTTCAGCTTTCAGGAGCACTATGGTTATTAACATCTTGAAAGGCAGCAGCCCGACGTCAAGGCAGGCCAAGACCCCTTTGAGAAATGTCATGTCTTATTTATGACTCTTTTCCACCAAAACAATTTTCCTGTCTTTCATTCAAAGGCAAACACAGATGCTTTTCCAGGTTCTTTATTTTAATACAACAAAAAATATATATAACATGTAAATGTCCAATGTCTTACATGCATGTAGTTATACACTTACACCTCACAAACACGGACATTTACATATTGTGCAGTCATAGAAAACTCATTGAGCAATCATGAAGGCCATGTTAGACAGGTTTTAGGTTCCCAGGACTTCAGTGAACTGTTCCTCCTCCTCCTCCTCCTC
>NW_023340246.1:8590634-8599571 GCF_004916995.1 Morone saxatilis
CCTCCTCTTCCTCCTCTCTTTCTCTTCTCATGGTTAGTCATATATTTTTTCTCATCTCCACACTGGGCTGGTCCTCCTCCCAGGATGCCCTGCTCTTTGCGATTGTGTCAGGAGTAGTCAACCAGGTCTTCCTCTGGCTCAGGGCCAGTTTCACTCTCACTGGGTTTCACTGTAGCCGAAGATTGGCAGGGAGGCCTGGGAATCAGCAGGTGCACAGACAGGTCTGCCTGGCTGAGGACAAAGCCTATTGGCTCAGTGTTGCTGCTCCTCGGTCACCCAGATTGGCAGTTTGAACAGTTATGCTTTTGGGGAGACTTGGCACAGCTCACAGTGTCTCTTTCACACGGACAAAAAAAACCTCTCTGTTGTGATTTTTGTTGTTGTTTGGCACTTCTAATTTACTGGCTGGTGTGTTTGTGAGAACATGTGATAGGTGTGTGTATGTGTGTGTGTGTGTGTGTGTGTGTTATATTATTATTAGGTGGCAGTGTTCAAAATTAAGGTTGAAGACAAAAATGACAAAACAAGAAAGTGGTGTTCATTTTGCCATTTATTGATTAGTAACTCAATATTTTAGTTGACAAACATGTTATGGCTATAAAATATTTAAATTGCCCACCACATTTCCCATGTCATTCACAAAAAGAGTTAATTTTCATAACAAAAGATCTGTCAGTCATTAACTGTGCAAGTCTAAAAAAACATAAACTGTCAAAAGATAAACTGTCAGTTTCGGTATCAAGCAAAGCCAGTGAAAATTGTCCTAGTTCCTGACTGTGACTATGCCTGGAGGCAACAACGATTATTTCTGTCCCATAGTCAACAGCTTTAGTTCGCCTCCATGAATCTGCTGGACCAGTCATTCATGCAGTTGAGTAACATATGGGGAGGGTAATGTGCACCTATATAATATAAAATATATTTAGAAGCTTTTGCTAATTTACATGAACAGGACACTCAATTGTCATGTCTAAGGGTCTGAAATACACCTGGGTCATTCAAGGCATTATCACATACACTTCTTCCCACTGAACATTGTCAGTTTTTTCCCTTTATGTTAATCTGCAGTCATCAAGGGACAGAGTGACCGTCAGTGACCACACACGATCAAAGTCGTAAGTCGTGCACATCTAAAGTACATGCAGCTTTTGAGATGAGACGACTGAAGAGTACACTTAACACTCTGGGAACGACGATGTGATTAGCACTTCAAACAAGCTGTCTCTGGGTTCATCATGGCACTGACGACCCAAAGATATCCAGGACACTACCAGCTACCCCCAGCAAGTGTTGGTGTGTAATGAATGTTCTTTTCATGTGCTTTCACTGAATTCACAATCATGTTGTGAGAGTACTTTGTTGATTGACTTTATTTTCCCAAAAGGACTGGCAGTGGAGGCGCATAAAGAGAGAATACACATTAAACCATACAATGTCCACACGTGACAGATGCCTCAGTATAGGCAACACTGTGCAGCACCAGTCTGCAAGTAGAAATATTAGCATAGGGCTAAATGAAAGAATACAGCAGTACACAACACGGACTAAAAACAGTCAACATACAAAGATCTACTATGTGCAAAGTTAAAGTTGAAATGAGTGTGAGCATCAGAGCTGCAACTCATACAACTGTGTTACAAAATGACAAACTATCAGTCGATCATTATAATTGTGTACAGTTGCTGCAACAGCTGCTAATTAACTAGAGTCAACTTAAAGTGTGTTCTTTTAGTGTACATATTCTAATAGACATATTTTATTTAAATAATACTTTTTTCAAAATACGTTTATTAGATTAGTCTGTAATTTACTTGTACAAACAGTATAACTTGATGTTGTTTATTATGAAATCATCAACTCCTCTGTAGTCAGACTGCAAGCTAATGAAAATCCAATGTAACCTGAGGAAAGTCTGAGTGATGGTTTAGTCACTTAAGGTGTCACACTCTTCATCAATCACAATCGGCGCACTGTCCTTTCTGCAGAACACATCTGCCAACGCATTCTCTGGAAGATCACCGCTAAACAACTGTATTATCTTTCCAGAATAGAGAGAAGGAGTGAGATTTTAACACCTTCCTTCTCATTTTAATTAAAAAAGCCAGTGTTTTAACTGTTGTGAGAAGTGCTGGATGTCTGGGTTGTGGAGTGACACAACTAGGTATCATTATCAAGTGTGAGATAAACATTGGTTGTGGATTTAAAAGATACTGAAAAAACCTGTATTTTCGGTTGTGACAAAAGTCCAGGTGTAAGTTTAGACTGGTGTACGTGCATAAAGTCCACATTTTTGCAGAGTAAAGTCATCCTGTGTGTGACTTTTGGCCTGTTCAGATTGCTGATATTAATGTTTTAAATATTTCTGTGAGAATAAAATACAGAAAATCTAAATACGTCAGAATATAAAGTTTTTGCACACTTGCCTTGGGAGGGTAATCCAATATTCTATCCAGTGTTGGGTAGTAACTGATTAGGGGTAATCAGGATTACGTCATCAGATAATTTAAAGTAAGTAACAATAATCAGACCAGATTACATTTAGAAAATGTGTAATTAGATTATAATTACATTGTCAACAATTACTTGATTACCTTTTTGATTACGACTTTAAAATATGACAGTTTTAAACATAATGAACTTTTTCATGATAATCAATGCTCTATTAACCCTCTGATGTCTAAATCTTATATATGGGAATGGGGTAAATGTTATATTGTGAATGCATTTGAGATCAGAGCTGGCACACACACTCCCATACAGCCCCTGAAATGGGCGACAGAGTCAGGGCATCATGGGATTGCCAGTGGCTAAGAACCGTGCTAAGAACAACAATGGTTTTCAACAAGGAACATAAATAATCGCAGGGTGTTATTTGATTTGACCAACTGTAAATTATGAAAATGCAAAATTAATTTTGTTTGCATTAAAATGTTTTGAGATGTTTAAAGAGAAAAAAAGACTATTTCTGGGAATGTTTGTGTCTGCATCTGTTTCTTTAGCATAAGGTACAATTTTTTTAGTGTTTGATTTTGAAGTTACCCAAAAGTATTTAGATTAGATTATTTATTTTTTTGTAATCCAATGGATTACATTACTAATTATAAAAATTGCCATGTAGTTTGTATTCAGTAAGTGATTACATTTCAAAGTAATCTGACCCAACACTGTGTATGGTTTAAATTTAAATACATTCAGGTTACACTGAAGATGTGCTGACTGATATGGGTGAATACTTGCTTCTACTGTCCCAAATGTTTGTGTTGGTAAGTGTAGTAGATCTGTATTGTCACAGGTACAGAAAGTAATAAAGTGAAGGTTGCGCCTCAAGCAGTAACACAGAGTTTAGTTTCATGTAGTCTATCAAACTGCATCTTAATCTTTAGCCAAGTTTCTGATGAGAAGGGATGATAAACAAATGCAATATAACAGTGTTTTTGATTCCTAGTTTTGTAAAGGTGACAGTTAACCATGTTTAGGAGTGAACACTGATTTGGATTTGCATGGGAATCGTGTGATTTGATTGGTTGTGATTCTGTGCACTGGGTGTGTCTACTTCTGGGAATCAAGGGGGTGAGGTGTTCTCACAGTGGCGTTAGGGGTGTAAGGAGAGGGGGGAGGCAGGGGTTATTGTGACATCGACACAACACACGTAGTGGCAGTGAAGCAAGTGAGGGCATGATGCAAGTCGACACAACCCTTATCGTCCCATGTACCCTCCCCTACCTGTGTGTGGATGTACACATGCACACATACAGGTACTAATATATACACGTACACAATTAAATTATACTGCAGGACAGTAGGAAAAAGGTACACATGTAAGTACTCATACACATATCTCCCCCAAAACTCAGGACAGACAGATGCTGATGACTATTTGCCAACACATGATGTAGTCTCATGGGTAAATGACAATAGATATTGTGTGTTTCACCCACAGTAATAAGGTGTGTCTGGACTTGTTCAGCAGAGAGTGACTGGTTGCTGTCCTGTTACTCAGAGCACAGTAAATCGGCTTACTCAGACAGTTTTTGTCACCATCAAAGGACTGTGTCTATAGTTGCGTTTCCACCCTACAACTTTTAGTCCCAGCCTCCCAGGAACTACTTTTCAAGGAACTAAAATGTCCATTCAGCTCATTGTTGTCTGGGTTTCAACTGCAGTATAAAGACCAGTAAAGCTTAGGCAAATTAGTCAGTTGATGTATGAAACAGCGAAGGCTGTTTTTACACGTCATTTTTGTGCCAGACAAGGACTTTTTTGGGAGTAATAATAATGTCCCCGGAGCTTGATTTAGACCATGGTCTCTGCAGTGTTTTCTTTCCAAAGGTTCCTAGTTTCCTTGTGGTAAAAGTTCCTGTAATAGAAATTCTGCTATATGCAACTTTATCAGGAAAAAAAGGTGATGAACTTCACCAGACCACTCAATGAACAGTGAATTAATATTATTATGACAACAGCATCTGAGTCTTTCACCGTATTTCTGTAGTTTATTAAACTGATTTTATTTCATTGTGCATATGAGATGATGATTGAGACCGAGCCTATACATTTTACATTACAGTGATATTAGAAGGTGAAACAAGGTGCGCATAGTGAGCTGTTGAGATGGATTTTGATTACTTTTAGAGAAAACCAGGGGACTGTTTCTGCCTATTTCTAGTCTTTGTGCTAAGCTAAGCCAACCAGTTTCATCAATCTTCTCATCGGACACTCGACAAGAAGGCAAATAAGGATATTTCCCAAAATGTCTACTGAAGTAAAAGTAGATATGCCGCTGCATTACAAGTAAAAGTCCTGTATTCAAAATCTTACTGAAGTAAGGATACTGAAGTATTATCAGCAAAATGTACTTAACGTAACAAAAGTAAAAGTACTCATTATGCAGAAAGGTCCCTTGGTGACGTAGCAACAGTGCAGTATTTTTCTACTTTTAAAAACTAAGATTCAGTTTTGGCTTTAAATCAACTTTATGTGAAACATTTTAAGAAAGTAATGTCTGGATTTTAGTTTACAGTGAAAACATGTTGAAAATTACACACATTTCACATTTTGTAAGACGTGTGTAACCAAAGGATACAGCCGAATATGATATCATGTGGTTTGATTTGAATTTACGTAGCAAAGGTCTGTTTTCCCCAAATATGCTTAAATACCACAAAATGACTCCAATAAAGATTATATAATAATAGTAAATAAATTAGTGTGCTAGCATTAATGAAAAAGCTTTTTTTAAAAGATCAGTTTTGGGAAGTGAAAAGATACAGATACAGTATACATTCACAGCTCTGTAGAACATGGTGTACTTGCTGTGACATTAGGTAAACAGTGTTAATTTATTCCATGTCAACACAACTGCAGTGATGTAAAGCAGGCCTGTTGACCACAGCTGTTGACATCAGGAAAACAAAAAGAGGTTTACACTTTAGATAAACACTGTCACAAAATCAGACCTCAACACGGCAAGTCTTCTGAACTGGACCGACTGTCTTGGTCTTTTAGTCTTTCAACTGGCCTGATTTTTACCATGCTCATTTTTTTTTTACCATTAAAACTGTTCAGATATCCTTAGAGATGCATTAGTCTTTTGGGGCTGTGTGGATGTGTCATGTATTCATGACGTAATGCAGAAACTTGCTGCATGGTTCCCAAGAGTCCGGATAATTAGACAGCCTGCAGAATGAATCTCTTTAGTAATTTTCCAGTAAATGTGGCCTTCACTGTTCCAAGTAAATCTAAGATAACAATTTTAAGCCCATCATATGAAGTCATTTTCATGTTAATCCCTGTATCTCCAAAAAAAATCAGTTTTATTCATGAGTTATAGGAATTGAGGATAAAGATGTGTTCATTTAGAAAGATCTGCCCTTTAAAAAAACATGTTTGCTCTACTTCTGGTAAGTCATTTTCATGCTGTCTTCTCCAGTGAAGGAGCACGGTTTTTCATTGTAACTCTAACAAAGTATAAATACATGAGCAATTCAGATTTTCAAAACAACACAAGTTACAGTACAATACTCCTATCTTTCATCTTCATTGTGATTGTATTTTAATCCTCGCGCTCTCATCCGGGCCATTGTCTGTCACATGTGATGTCATTTTGCATGCCATCAGCATGTGGTAACCATGGGGGTACTTCCGAACAAGTGACATGCCATCTTCAAAATTCACATCTGCAACAGCTGATTACTGAGCAGGCGTACTGTATTTATCGCTTACACACATATCTGTGCAAGCCTATCTCTTATGAAGGAAACAGCCCTGTTATTACATTAGTCAAGGTCTAAGGGGGGTTTCGGTGTTTGGGATAATTCACATTTAGAATTGACACAAAAGTTTAGAATGATAATCACCACCAGGCTTTAGAAAAAGCATAATAGCATAAGATGACATCACCAAAATAATACAAGTTGGTGGTTTTGTTTGTGGTCTGCTTCTTCAGCATGATTTATAATTAAAATAAAGTATACAAACACTTCATGAATTAGAAGACCCCCCCCCCCCCNNNNCTCTAAAGTCACATTTGTTTATTAATGGCCCTTTTTAAAACATTTATTGCCTTTAAGTTTTATGAAAACCACATTAAGTCTGACTCAGTGACTGGTCACAGACACTGCGGCACCACTGAAAGTGAAGAAACTGAGGAGCTGTCATCACGCAGCAGTGGTATATGACTGATATGAGACAGGGAATAGAGCACTGTAATAAGGAAACACACAAACATAAACAATATGGGGACAATCAAATCACTTATTTCCAGACCAATTAAAAGCACCAATATGGCCAGAGGATTTGAATATGGCAGTTCAGGCCTGGCTTCGTGCACACACACACATAACCACATGCCCATCATACAAACGCGCTCTATATTCGGCTCTTTTCTCTGGAGACAAACAAAGAAAACGGATGTGTGTTTGCAGGTAGCTCTCTGCTGTCAGCTCCCCCAGACCAACCTGTAGAGCAGGCTTTCACCGCTCTCTTATCTGCTGCCAGCTGGTCTGACAAGAAGTTCGTCTCACTTACCTCACATTTACCAGGTGACGCTCCACAAGGGCGTGGCCTGAGGAGAGTCAGTTTCATTTGTTTCATTGAACTTTTAAAAATAATTTGAATTTAAACTGACTGGCAGGTTAAACAAAACTCTTGGCTGTCACTTTGCCAAACGGTTCAACTGGATCAGGGAGTCTTATTAACTATTATTAAAAGGTTTAACTAAGTAGCAGCAGCAGCAGTGGGCAGGTTTGGGTGATAAAGGCTTAAGTAAATACATTTTGGCAGTTTCTCAACAGTGAGGTTTAACATTGTCACACGTAAGAGGACATAGGGAGGGCAGCACTGGACTTTCCTGTCCAGGGAGGAAACAGGTCTCAGAGCAAATAAGAGCAAGTCTTCACCTGAGGAAAAACAATCTATTAATCACACAGGTTACAGACGTCCAAAGAAATTCAATGTCACTTCCTTTAGTTACAGAAATATCCAAGCCCTTGAACAATTGATATATAATACATGTGATTTTTTTCCTCAAGATTCTTGTCAAACAGCCTGACAATGGTTTATCAGGTCTAGTAGTAGTAGTAGTAGTAGTAGTAGTAGTCTAATAGTCAACTATAATGAATATTGTAATGTAATTTATTCAAAGTAACATTCAGGATTCAGCTTTTTTTTGAGAACACGAAGCAGCAATTGTATCATTTGAATAGTAGTTGGAAGAGAGTCTTACTAAATACACATGTCTGGTTTCCTGTCATGGACTTTTTTTCCAGGATGATCTATAGCAGCTATAGTCTACGTGTAGTTGTTGGATCATGTTACCAAAAAGTTTGTTTGATAAGTGCCGAGACCGGTTCTGCAATGCCACCCAGACTTATATCCAAGAGCCTGCAGCTCGGTCTTATCTGCACTTTTGTTAATGTTAATGTGAACACAATCTAGTTTAGCGTGGAGTAGGCTGAGCACCGCTGAACATGAATAGATGTTTTCTGTAAATTTGCTTATTTGTAAATACCGGTTTGTATTGTCAATCTATCGACAGTTTTTACTCTTTTTTATAGTTGTAGATCTTTTCTTTTTTAAGTTTTGTCTTAAAAGCTCTTATTCTAGAGATATTTCCTATAATTTGCTTTCTCTTTCAGTGATGGACTGCTTTAGCTTGTCCTTGCTACATGCACATAATATACAAAGAGACGCATTTGTTTGGACAGAGAGGTGATCAGGTACATTTTGAACGTTAGGAAGAAGAACAATAAGCTTCTGCAGTTAGAGTCCCTGAGGCAAGCTCCAATGACAAACAGTCAGGGTAAGCTGATATGGAACCTCACAATATTACCTGCTCAAAATGCAAAGAAATGATAGAAAATATACATTTTCTTCACTAACTTTAGAAAAAAAAATCCTTTTTAACTTTCCATGACAGAGAAAATGGTTTGCGGGGTAATATGTAAATGTCCCACAGGAAGATTCTCTTCCTTGTGAGATCACAACATGTGCGCTCAGTAAAGAGAAAATGACCGGTAAAAGTCCCTCTGACGTTACCAGTGAGGCAGGGAGGGATTTTTTTAAGATTCAAATCCAAACAGACATCAAGTTACACCTGCCTGTATGGGCTGGTAGATAGAGTGGATAAACGGACACATTTCAAACAATACCACAACAACACTTCTTTCTCTATAGACAAGAATAACAATACAAAGACACAACACTACATAGAATCAGGGCTTTATAGGAAAAGTCTCTGTTGCACCAGATGACAAGCCTGTGCATGCTATTCATTTCTGTAAACTTAACTGGTGTGTGTTTATATTTTATGTCATATTCATTTTGTTCTGTTATTCATCTCTCATGTACCTTGGAATAAAAGTTATTTACAGTAAATGTGTTATTTTAGGGAAAAATCGTATTCGCTTTCTTGCTGAGAGTTAGATGAGAAGACTGATATCA
>NW_023340246.1:8599607-8599805 GCF_004916995.1 Morone saxatilis
AGCTGGTTAGCCTAGCTTTGCATAAATACTGGAAACAAGGGAGGTAACAAAACACACTATGTTATAACATGTTAGTTAGTGAGAGAGCTGCACCTGCTGTCTCTCGTCCTTATGCTAAGCTAAGCACTTGCTCGCTGTAACTTCATATTTGACAGATTAATATGGAGCGGTGGCGATCTTCTCATCTAACTCAGCAAG
>NW_023340246.1:8599905-8600135 GCF_004916995.1 Morone saxatilis
GCAACCAGGAAGCTTTTTAAAAAGGGGAACCTTTTTGCTCCTGGCAAAAACTAATGAACACATCCATTATGTTTATATCCTCCTCACTTGAATATATTTATATAGCAATTTATTTCAACTTTAATATAACACAGTGCTTTACAGGAAGCACAGGGCACATATGATCCTTACTCAAAACACATTGCTTCTTGTATTGGGTGTTATCCAAAAGTACTTTGACATTAATAGTG
>NW_023340246.1:8600352-8601861 GCF_004916995.1 Morone saxatilis
TCGCCAGCTCTACCCACTGAGCTTACCGGGCTCCCTGACTTAGTTTTTTTATTTTATTTTTTTTATTTTAGTTTTTTTATTTATTACACAAAAACCTCCCTTTTCTCGTTATGATCAACAGGAACCTCAAGAAGTATTTCACCTTTGAAATCCAGGTAAAGTAGGCAGATACTGTGCCCTTCCATGTCTTGGCAGTATAAACAAACAAATGTGTCCTCATGCAGTATTTGGGAAGCTACCAATTACTTCACACTGGAAGAAGTTGGACTATAGCAAGGCCGGAGGAGAAATCTAACACGAGTTAAAACAATTATAGCGTAATACAAGTAAAATTGGAGGTTTTGTCAGTGGAGTCAGTTTCATGTATTTGCATAAGTATGGCCATAGTGATTGTTCCTCACAGATTCAGGAGGTTTATCCTTCATGGCGCTGTCACTGTGTGAGCATTGAGCAGTAGTTAAACTACTGGTTTAATTACACGTAGTTCACTACACCCCAACACTGTACTCATGTGTGTAACATGATATTTTGGGTTTCTTCCTTGCAGTTCCCCTGATTCATGGTCACTCTTACTTTCTGTGATGAACTTTAATACTTTGCATTATGAAATTGTAATTTGGGAACTACAAGCTTTGATTGCCATACTGTGTTGCTTGTCTGCACAATAGATATTTTTATGAACTCATCTGTACTCACACATTTCAATAATACTATAATAAATGACTTCTTATGGCTGTTCTAGTAGTTATGGAATTCCAGCACTTCTACTGTTAAAAAATAAATGTATTAGAACTTATGTGTTTTGTTGCTTAGTTAAATGGTAATTTAACAAAGTAGGTCAGTAGTTATATTCTTTAACCCTTTATTAAACCTTCTAACCACAAGTTAATGGCTTATTGTAAACTGCTAGTAGTGTAATTCCACTGCAACAAGCTCGTTCTGAAGGTAAGCCTACACTGTCATTACTGTCACGTTGTGAGTGAGGTAACCTTGAATAACATTTCTGAAAACAGGTCTGCTGTAACAACAGTCACAATTGAGTTGACAACTGGAGTACATGTGACCAGTTGCCTCTAGGAGATGATGGTATATGTAGTTATGAGGAAGTGAAAATATATTTGAGGAAGAAGGCGTGGATGTTTATTTATAAAGATATACTGTAAATACAGCACATATAACCCTACACATTACACAAGTCTTTTGTAAAGTTTGCTTATGTAATTGACACTGTGGATAGAATAGGATATATTGTCTGTACATCTAAAGTGCTCCTGTCTGAACTGATTAATTTATCTAATTTCCAACCATTAGTATATGATTAGATCAATATAAAGCTTGAGTAAGTGTGGTGCTGCCCCCTACTGTGGAAGGAAAGAAAAGCTCCTTAAAAACATTAACCCCCCCCAGATTTTGTTGTAATGATGTTTTATTAAAATGCTCATTATCAAAAATACAGTGTGTGAACGCTTATAAAATACAGAAACTGGCATAACGAGTTAATTCAAGTCT
>NW_023340246.1:8601887-8614376 GCF_004916995.1 Morone saxatilis
CTCTTTGGGTTTAAACAAGTAGATCTAAGACCAGTGCTATTTTTAAAGTTATTCAAGTAACTAAACGACAAAGTACAACATAAAGTCATTATGACACAAATACTGGTCTTTAAAACGTGGCAGCACTTTTTTTATATTCAACAGATTACATTCACATCGTGTGTGTGTATCATATGGGTGAGAAAAGGAGAAAAATCATGAAAAACTACATCAAATAAAATCAAGACGTACCAAAATAAAACAAAAACTACCTGCTTTCATCTATTGAAAAGATGACTTAAATAAAGACACATTAACAACATACTACATGACCAGAAACATTGTTAATGTGCAACTTGTGTGTCGTCAGCACTTTGAAAGAATTTCTTGACAGCTTTTGTAAACTTTCACCAAGCAGTTCAGCCTTGGCTTTGAACTCTGAAAAAAAAAGAGGAAAGGAGGTTAATTAGAAACAAGGTTACTGTGAATAATACTGAATAACAGTTGCTTTATAAGATATGCGGACACCTTGCATTCAACCTCACCTGAAACAATGGCACAACACTTGACACTACATCCGGCTCTGAGGGGTCCTTCAACAGCACACAAAGGTAGTAGATGATCTGATGCTGAAATAAAAGCATCAGACATCAATCAACTCATCTAACAAAAGCATTAACTGACGTAAGTGTAGTATGAATACTGTTATGCAACGTGTAAATGTGCACAAAAGTGACAGAGGCATGAATTCACCATGTAAATAGCTTCATTGATGACAATATCCTTGATCTTGCTCTGCTCAATGAATGCGGTGGTCTCACGGCCGGACGCATAGCTGGAGGACACCTGAATGCCTAAGGAGCCGATGACGAGCAGGGACTCGTGGTCTACCTTCACAAAGTGGATGTGAAGCATCATGCCAACCAGGGTGACGAGGATAGCACTGGACAGAACGGCTGTGTTCTGCAAGAGAAGTAAGACGTTCATATGCAGGTTCAGTGTAATACATTCATACGAATCATTATATCCCACTCGATAACACAAAAGAATATTCTGAAATGTATCTATATCTGAAAATATCAATTTAAATCTCAAATCCCAATCTCTTCAACTAGAAGTATCTTGGTCTGGTGGAAGAAGTATTCAGATGGTTTACGTAAGTAAAAGTAGCATCACTACGGTATTAAATATTACTAAGTAAGAGTGAAAAAGTATTGGCACCAAAATATACTTAAAGTACAAAAACTGAAAGTACTCTGAATCTGCAAAGTAACTACTAACTACAGCTGAGAAATAAATATAGTGGGGTAACAAGTATAGTATTAGTGTGAAGTGAAGTAGAAAGGGGCATACAATGGAAACACTCAAGTAAAGTAATTAACTACAGTACTTGAGTACATGTACTGTGGATTTAGCTCTTACAGCTATTGGAGCTGGACAAATTGAATTTGACTGAATGTCTCAACATCAATAATGTAACAATATGATGCTGGTTCATGCTCTCATACAGTAAGCACTCTGGTGTGGGGTTTATAAAATGGACGTGTTAACATAATGAGATATGAAAGCAAGTAGAACTGTAATAAAGTTACGTTTAGAATAGTGGACACATTACTTTTACTAAATGCTGCCGAGAGTAAAAACACTGAACAATAGAGACATGTTTTAGTTTTCTACTCATTATTTAGCACACTGATCCAGCCGGGGATGAGTGCTGTAAGGTCCACAGCTGTCTCTCACCTCTGTAAAGAAGAACACAGTGTATGCCAGCAGCCAAACGCCGGAGGTGGACACCATCACCTTGCCGATGGACACTTTGGAGGAGCTGACAGTGAACTCCCTGCAAAAGCCCGAGTGGTTCTGACAGTCCAGAGATATAGATTTGCCATTAATGTCAGTGAATGCTTCGTCTTCCATCATGAACGCAACGAAGTCGGAGAGAGTCGGAGGAAGATTAACATAAAGTAAACTCTGGTAAACACAAACAGTTAGCTCAGCTATCTAACGCTGGAGGCAGGTTAGCATTGAGCTATCTGTGAACGGGCAAGGTCAGTCGCATAGGAAGACATAAAGCGGGGCTTTAAAGACGGAAAGGGGGAATTATGCATCCATACATATGATGCTAAGTCTGTCCAGTTCAATAAAAAGTTAGAAAAAAACGTACGTAACAAGGGAAACATACAGAATAATCCCAGGACAAGTATACTGATGACAAAATCAATTCTCACATTGGCGGCACTCGTTTCTGACACCGGGGTGTCGCGGTCGGTCGGTGAGTGTAGCTAAAATAAAGACAACGCGTCTGCACTGTCGGTCCGCGTGCTTCACAACAATCAGACAGGCATTTAAATATTAAATACACTTAATAATTAAACATATTAGAAGCCGCAGTTGCTGTGTTCTAATATCAGCTGCTGTCTCCGTCCACCTGTACGTTTCGGTGTACGCCGGTTGCCAATCGAAGTTGACCCTACAGCAGCTGGAAGGAGCAAAGCATTATGGTCGTTACCACCATGGTTACCACCTGTCCCCTGTGTAAATAAACAGGTAATGTCAAACAACGTCGGAAGTATAAGTTACTAAATGTTAATATAAAACCGAAGACAATAGTTAAAAAAAATAAAATAAGAACACGGATTTAACTGACGTCTTTCGAGGCGGCTCCCAAATCCTCCATTTCCCACCATGCATTGTGTGTGTATGACTTTTGAACTCTGGGTAAAAACAAGCCGATCAGCTGGTGTAAAAGCAACAACATCTACAGGAGTCTGACACAAAGCAGCTCAGCTAGCTCCCTTTCTGCCCAGCGGTCTCGGTATGGTGTTAGACAGTGTACGGTCCAGTCTGACTGTGAGGCAGCACTTTACTTAACGAGTCGTCGTCCGTCGGGCTGGTAGCCACTGCTAGGTCAGTCGGTTGATACGAAGGTTGTTCGTCTCTTCACAAGTGTGTCTCTTCGTGTCGTTAACGCTAGATACACTCATTATTAGAGTTTCAGCTCGCATTTCTTAGACAGTATGACGGCCTAACTTACTAAAGAGCAACTTAGCTGAGCATTATACTGAAACTGAACATATGCAGGGCAGCTAATGTTAGCTAGCACAAACTGTTGTGCCAAAACAAGTAGTTTGCTCAGTAATTGGTAGTCTGGACAAGTGTTTTTTTAAATTGCTGCCTGGACGTGCTTTGCTCCAGACTGAATGTCCTCATTAAAAGTAAGCAGTGTTTAAATAAAGTTCCTCAGTTGAACATTTCACAATACTTTCTGACAGCATTGCACATGAGTGATTGGTTGAGCATTTGAACACAAAAGGTTACATCACATCTGGTCATAGAGATTTGCTTAAACTTTGTGTCTTCCACTGCATTGCTTTTGTCCAAGTTAAATACTAAGTCACTCTCAGTAACCAGGGGGTATCGTCCTGACCTGTCAGGTTTGACATGAGTGGTCAAGGTCCAGCTGTAGATAAAGGAATGAACACAGTCCTGGGCTGTCAGGAGAGCTACGCCTGTGGGGGTTCAGATGAGGCTGCGTTTGAATGCGATGAATGCGGCAGCTTGCAGTGTGCCCGATGTGAACTGGAGCTCCATCGCCAGGAGCGAATGAGGAATCACGACAGGGTTCGGATTGCACCGGGCCACGTTCCTTTCTGTGACTCGTGTAAAGGGGACAGCAGCTGCTCTGTCCACGGTGGACGGCTCAGAGCAGTGGTGCGCTGCCAGGGTTGTAAGATCAACCTGTGTTTGGACTGCCAGAAACGCACCCACAGTGGAGTCAACAAGAGGAAGCACCCTCTGACGCCATACCCCCCTGCCAAAGCTCCCCAGGATAACAGCGTGACTGCCGGGGAGTCCCAGATGGAGATCCTGAAAGCCGAGCTGGAGAAGGTGTGCAGCTTCCTTTTGGTGGACGAGAAGGAGGAGATGAAGGTAAACGCTTGAGGGCGTGTTTTAATCTTTTAAAGCGTCATTAATGTGATGCGGTGAGAATGGGGCTGATCTTGTGTGGATTCTCAGGTGAAGGATGAGGAGGACTTTGTGAGCAGACTGGGCTGCAGGCCGGATGAGCTCCTCAAGGTGGTCTCCATCTTTGGAAACACCGGGGAGGGCAAGTCCCACACCCTGAACCATACATTTTTCCTGGGACGACAAGTGTTCAAGACCTCGCCTACCCAAGAGTCCTGCACCGTGGGTGTGTGGGCGGCTATGGACCCTGTGCACCGGGTGGTAGTCATCGACACGGAAGGACTGCTTGGGGCTGGTATGGAACAAACTATGGATCTGCTTATTGTCATGAAATAAACAGAGGTAGTGGGTGGGGGGTTGTTTTCTGAATTAACACCCAATTAACATCTGTTGTCACTCATCAGGAGCCAATCAGGGTCAGCGCACCCGGCTGCTCCTCAAAGTCCTGGCTATCTCTGATGTGGTCATCTACCGAACCCATGCTGACCGTCTCCATGACGACCTCTTCAAGTTTCTTGGTGATGCATCAGATGCCTACCTGAAGCATTTCACCAGGGAGCTGAAAGCGACTACCACCCGCTGTGGTCTGGACGTCCCATTGTCCACTCTGGGTCCCGCGGTGATCATCTTCCATGAGACCGTCCACACCAAGTTACTAGGATCAGGTACATGAAATAAGTCACCCTCTTTTATTCTTTGGGCGGTGCATTTTAGGAATTTAGTGAGCAAGACTGCGTCTGACTCCATTTTGTTCTCCACCTTTAGACAAACCGTCTGAATCGGCTGAGCGTCTCCTCCAGGAGCGTTTCAGGAAGCTGGGTCTGTTCCCAGAAGCATTCAGCTCCATCCAGTACCGTGGAACTCGAACCTACAACCCTCCCACAGACTTCAGTGGTCTGCTGCGCAGCCTGGAGCAACAGCTGGATAACAACACAACCCGCTCGCCACGCTCTGCCAGTGTCATCTACAAGGCTCTGCAGGTAGGGACGTTTGATTGAATGAAGAAAGAAATATTTTTGGTTAACAGAATTAGCCAGAATTACTCACAGTGACTTGTTATTGACTCTTCCTGTCCCTCCTTCTCCACCTGGCTCCTTCCTTCAGGCCCTTAGCGAGAGCTTCAGTGGGGATATTCCAGATGAGCACATGGCCAGTAACTCATTTTTTCCAGATGAGTACTTTACCTGCTCTAGTCTCTGCCTCAGCTGTGGGTACGTGCATTTCTCCTCGCTGCAACACTTGCAGTTCATAACAAAAAGTAGAAACTAGTCAGTGAGACTACACAACAAACATGACGGAAAAGGTGTCATAACTTTACATTCTCAGACGTCATAGCAGCGCTCTGAGGCACAATGAAGGAGCTGCTCACAGTCACGCACACATAGCCCTGCTTTGTTGTTCTCAGTTAGTTACAATGAAATTGACTGAGCATTTGATAGAAGGACAAGTATTGCATTTGTAATTTTCCTCTTATGGATCTATAATGGTAATGCAACAGTATTCTTTAAAATTATGATTGATAATGTTTGTCTCTGACTTGGTGTGCTCCCACTTTCAGCTCAGGCTGTAAGAAAAGCATGAATCACCTAAAGGAAGGACTCGACCACGAAGCCAAACATCGCTGCCGCTACTCTGCGCAGTATGACAACCGCATCTACACTTGCAAGGCAAGTACACAGTCCAAAATGACACACGTGCATGTGTTGAACTTTTGCTTGCTCTACGAGGTTCTGAGTGTATGTGCTGAACTTCTCAGGCCTGCTATGAGGGAGGAAAGGAGGTGATAGTGGTTCCCAAAACAACGGCCTCGTCTGACTCACCGTGGTTTGGCTTGGCCATCTACGCCTGGTCTGGGTGAGTCCAGATGCCACAGGACCATTTGGAAGAGGATGGGAAATGGCTTCCTTGCCAGCACAGTGTGATCAACTAGCTTGTTAAATTGGAACCATTTGCCCAGCATAGCAGAAATATAACAAAAAAAATAACAGAAAGTGCAAAGACAAATGTATTGCAGCTCAGCAACACAGACCAAGAGGCAATATAATCCCTGTGATACTGGGACTGAGCTCTTTTTTTTAAAATCTTTGTCCAGGTATGTGATTGAGTGCCCCAACTGTGCAGTGATCTACAGAAGCAGGCAGTACTGGTACGGAAACCAGGACCCAGTGGAAACCGTTGTCAGAACAGAGATCCAACACATCTGGCCTGGGGTAAGGCCAACAGCCTAAATGAGATTCTGCCTAAACCAATTAAACAAAGTAGCAAGCCAAGATGTTAAAGGATTTAAGTAGAATTAATGTTGTCATGTCCACTGTGAGCTTCATTTACAGTATATTCTTGCCAGTTGGTTGCCAAGGTGCCCGGGAAACTAATACAAAACGTTGTATATGAGTATAGAGGTGTAAGTGCCAAACATAAATCATGCTGTATGTCAGCTGTGCTACTGACTATTTGCAATTCAGTGTGATAATAGTGACTCACACTTGTATAAACATGTACATTTAGACACTATAACATATCTATATATATAACAATATGTAGATACAGTATGTACAAGAGACGGTCTGTCAGCTAGTTTATTTGTATCTTTACTCTGTTGTTCTCTTCTTGGTTTCTTTGCAGTCTGATGGTTTTTTGAAGGACAACAACAACGCCGCCCAGAGGTTGCTGGATGGAGTCAAATACATTTCTCAATCAGTGTCAGAACTCAGCGTCAAGCCTGCCAAAGCTGTCACCTCCTGGCTTACCGACCAGATTGCTCCTACCTACTGGAAACCCAACTCCCTTATCCTGGTACTTAACTAAAAACTGGATTGATGAAAATTTCCACATTAAGAGAAAACATACCTCCGAAACCTTTTGAAAGGAACTGTATATACATTGCGACAACTGATCACACGTCATCCTCATTGTGTGTTGCAGAAATGCCATAAATGTGGGGAAGAGTTCCAGCCCAACGACACCAAGCACCACTGTCGTGCGTGTGGCGAGGGCTTCTGTGATTCCTGCTCCTCAAAAACCCGGCCGGTCCCGGAGAGGGGCTGGGGCCTCGCGCCCGTCCGAGTCTGCGACGCCTGTTTTCACAACAGGGGAATCCCAACTGGTAAATCCTTCTTAACGTTCAGTGTGACGTAAGTGTTAATGTTTTTCTGGATAGTGGCGTGCGAGTGCCTGATTTCATGTGTGTGTGTTTCCCTGTTGCAGAGTTGCTGGATGCCGCCTTGGAGGAAGAGGGCGGCACCCTGATAGCCAGGAAGGTTGGGGAGGCGGTTCAGAACACGTTAGGAGCTGTCGTTGGTGCCATCGACATACCTCTCGGTCTGCATTAGATCTGTCTACATTAACAAAACGATGCAGATAAACAGCACTTCTCACTTTAAAGTACCACTCTTTTAAGTATTGTTTATCATTGAAAACAGTTGATGATACTGTTAAATATGGCAGAAGAGTGTGATCTCTGTGTCACTATTACCCTCAATAGGTCCATTTGGAGAGCATTTATGAGGTCACTTGATGACTATACTTCATCAGAATGATGATGATGCATGTAGGACATGTATTCAGACCGGTTATCAGGATTAAGTCAAGTAAATGTGACCATACAATGATTATTTTCTAAATTAATCGACATCCATATATGTCATGTTCTATCTGAACAGTTCAATTCAAATGTATTCAGTTAACAGTCATGGACCTGAGAATTTTGCCATTTTGCTTAAAAAGTTGCTTATGAATAATCACTTGTCAGAATGTTTTGTCGATTACTCAATTAATTAACTAATCATTTCAGCCATAAATGGTCCACTCCACCACAATTCTTCCTTTGCACTGTGATTTAAACATTTTAGTGTTGATGCTGAAATATCTTTCAGTCCTAATGCAAAGCTAGTGCTGATTCCCTCTCCTCTGTGTCTAGGCCTGGTGAAGGACGCAGCTCGCCCGGCATACTGGGTCCCAGATCAGGACATCCACTCCTGCAGCGAGTGCCAGCGGGAGTTCTCCCCGCGTCTCTCCATCCACCACTGCCGCGCCTGCGGCCAGGGTGTGTGTGACGACTGCTCTCAGGAGCGACGTGCAGTGCCCTCTCGTGGCTGGGACCACCCAGTGAGGGTCTGCAATGGCTGCAACCAGAAACCTGGGGAGCTCTAGCAGGACGAGGAGCAGGAGTCGGAGAGGGAACGGTTACGGACACCAGCCTCTCCATGACAACTGGAATTGACAACATTTTGACTAAAAGACTTTAGTTCCCCGTTGTCTTTTTAGTGGCATTTCTTGGCTGCCACTAGACTGTCTGTGGCAGGTTGGACTTGTCTTGGACTATTGTTTTTTTATCGCTGTCTGTCACTTCAGTCCCTTGATGCTATTTTACTTTAATATGCCTACATTTTACACTGTGAACAATACCAGTTGGAGCGACTTGAATAACATGAAGGTAGGAGAGATGAAACAACTTGTTTTATGAAAGTATTGTACGTGCTTGCTTACAATTGAGTTCAGGTCAATTTCCATGTATCCTTTAAAATTTGTAATGATGCACATGAAACCCTGACCCCCTTTGACAATCGCCTCCAGTGTTACACACTAGTACTGTTAGCAGCTTTTGTAGTGCGGGGTTATGTGTGTAGACCATTTATAAATAGAAGTTCTGACTGAGCATCTTAAACTGAATACAGGTAAGCACTTTTATTGGAAGATTGTCTCTGCAGGAGCCCTGGATATAGCACTCAGGGCTGGCTTTAGGGGAAATGCATTCTGATGCTCTTTTGAATGATGTACAGTAGTTTCCCTCTGCTTCTACCCTACAAGCTTTAGCTTTCCAGCCAGTCTTTGGCTTCAGAAAGGGTTTAAACAATCAGAAGCCAATGATGTACTGTAGCACCAAGATGCATTCCAACTTATATAATTACTTAGTAATAACTACTTACATAATCCCTTGGTCCTTTTTAGTTGTTTGTGCATTTTGGGCAGATGATTATAGAACAGCCTTAATAATGCTGTCCACGTGGACTGTTAAAGTTTTAGAATATACATATATGGAAAAAAAGAGTTTACTTTAATAGGGAATATTTTAAATGGCCTGGTTTTGTTTTTAAAATGTCAAAACTACTATATTCACAAGACAAATCTGACTGCAGTGGGATGAAATACAACAGAAACTGCTTTTACAGAGTGGCTGGCTCACAGTAGCAATATGGTACAGAAAAGACTCAAACCATCTTTTGAGGCTGGCCCCTCAAAAACAGGACATAACTAGAAGAGTAATCCATTACTCTTGTCAACTCAGGCTGTGTAGCTAGTTAGCTAGGAGCACCAAGTAAGCAATGTTTGAGGTTGCCTTTATTGCAACAAGACTGTAACTGACACTTATCTGATAAATAGAACATATAATGCAGTTAGGCTTTCTACTGAACACTGGCATTGTGAGATCTAACTGCAGTGATGGTTAACCTGGGAGGTTTCTTTCAGTAACTGACAGGGAGAGTTGGCTCTGATGTCAACAGGAAAAAGCTGAAATCATAACCTGAATCATCTCATCAGTGTCTCTATCTCAGAGAGACGTTCAACAAATATCACAAGGAACAAATCAATACCTTTATGTTCATGTATGCTCATACAGTATGTATTAAACTGCAGAAACGTAGTCTTTGTGTGTGTTATTTAGGAGCAACTATAATGCAACAGATCACCGTTTTGTCATTCAATGACAATGAGAAAATGTGTTGATTTACAGTATAAAGTCCCTTTCAAATTCAGACCAGAGGCATCCTAAATTACATTAGAAATTAAAGTCATCATCATGTCATAAGTGCACTTTTTGTAAAGGTTACAGAAAGCACTATTTTAACTGTCTATTTGTGTGCACTGTGTACTGTATTTAGCACTTGTATTTCCTTTTGGCACAAACAGTCAAAAATAACATTCCCCTGAGACTTCAATGCAACTCTTCTGAGGTTATCTTCCCAATCAAAGGTTCGGTACAACTTTGTGGAAATGAACTGCATACTGGCCAATCCCTTTCAATTATACAATCCCAACAGATTTTGTATATGATTATAACCCCATTCATACATTTGGCAAAACAAATGCGGTGTCCTTGTTTTCAGAAATTTGTGAGATGAAGCATTTTCAGTCTTTCTCTAAAAGCCAGCCTGCTGCTCTCCTCCTTCCTGGTAGTCGGTGTTGTATGGGAAGTAGTAAAGGTCGTGTTTGACGGCCATGAGCAGGCCGGGGAGCCCCCTGCAGCCGCCCAACTTGGAGGAGAAAACGACGCTCGGGATCAGGTCGTTTGCAGTCGGGTGCGGTGATGGAATAGTCCTCAGTAGGTGGCCGTCTTTTAGGCTCCATAATCTTGTGTAGCAATCCTGACCAACTAAGGACGGCACAGCAAAGGGAAAAGGAAATGAGAGTTGGAGAGCACCTTGACAGAGAGCTTGTGTCAACACACACTTCAGTATATCAGTGCATAGTAACTGTAACCCTGGTATCTCTTTAATTGAATCAGTTTAACATTGAAACCCAAATTGATAGAGCATGTTTGGTTCTCTCCTACCTGCCAACAAAAGCCCCTCAGGCTCATTGACGTGGATGGGAAGGTAGGCATGTTCATTATAGTGCCCTTTGTACTCCTGCACTGGCTTTGTCACCCGAACATCCCACAACTTAATCTGCACAGAAATGAAGGAAACGCACAAAGTTAAAGCAATAACAGCATCTATATGGGTTCATATTTATATCTTCTGAAGAATCCTGTATAATTTGGGTAATATACGCCTATTACTCATATTCAGTTGTGTGGGTTAATGGCTGTTAATCAGGGGTTGTGAGTACAAGGTTAACCCAGTGGTATCTTTCTTTCTCTCTCTCCTTTTTACCACTTTGTTGGTCATCAAAGTTTGCACCTGGACTATAGCTTTAAAAATACAATAAACAGTGCTGTGTATTATTCTAACCACAAAGTTGTTCCGGGTTGTCAACAGTCTACTTGCCCTGAAGGGACAAACATGTGGTAGCTGCATCTCAGGACTAACATACTACTAACATGCGACCCACTGTTTAAATCTCATTTTCAGCCCAATAACCTGACCTGTCCCAGCATGTCAGCAGCAAGCAGGTAGTTCTCATCCTGCAGGACGCGTACGGAGGTGATGGCTGACTCTTGATGGAAGCGGCTGGCCTTCCAGCTTTGATCTCTGCGGCCGCGCTGCCGCAGGTCAATGCTGAAGATCTCCCCTGAACGGCATCCGTTGAACAGCACAGGGACCTAGGACAAAGGGAGGTACTTTACTTTCTTGGCCTCTCTTTTCTTTCTTACATTGTCCTTAGTTACATTTAAAAAGAAGTCTAAAATACAGCATGTATAAGAGAACTCAGACATGCTTGACTTACCCTAAGGGCAAACTGCTGAGCCAAGACATCACTGCCAGTGCTGTATGTCTGCGTTCGGCCCGTCTCTGCATCTTTCACTATCACCCTACGAGACAGGCCTGCAAACACATGTGAGAAGACAATTACTTTAGATGTATACGTTTGTGAGCAGGAAATGTTTAATGCAACAGCTGCCCAAACCAATAAAGTATGATTCAAGAGACTGTTCCAAACATCCCAAAACGAAAGCTAAGCCAACACACGACTCAGTAGAGGCTAAAGATAATAACTATCAGTCCATGATTGATAATGAACATCATATTTTGTCAGGACAGTTGCAAGACAAATAGTGACGGCTGGACAGACCTGTGCTGAAGGTCTTGTCAAACTGGGGGTTGAGACACCAAGCACAAGACCAGGCTGAGGATATCTTAAAGCTACACAGCATCCCGGGCTGGTCTGAGGAGAGAGACAGACAGGGGAGAGACGAGCTTGCTAAGTCACCTGAAATGTAATCCTTTAATAAGTTATTTACTTAATAATAACTAGATATCTAATGTGATGGTCTTAAATTGTGTGAAAACCCTGAGGAGATTCTACCTGGGTTGGAGTTGCTGAAGAGGGAAGCAGGAAGTAAACTGACGCAGCCAGGAGTGTCCGCCACTCCCACCAGACACAGCCTGACAGTTCGCACAGTCAAGGAAAATGCCCGCAAGCAATACATGAGATTTATGACATGCAGATTGACTAGAGAGGCACTTCTAAACTTAAGGAAGGATACAAGACGTGGGAGTCTGGGTAGTTGACTGAGGCCCAGCATATGGAATTTACCTGAAACACATTTGACCAGAGCAGAGCTGTCACACACACATTCCCAACATTTCCATTTTAATGGTTTTCTAGGTATACAATCCTTAAAATGTAGGGTAGAACGTGGGCACAGAAAATGTCTACGTGTTCATGAGTCACTGGCTCCGGCTCCTGTGAAACACTCCCACCTTGCGGTTGGTGAAGTAGAGGTTGTCGCACATTTCCACCGACAGAGATCCCCTGCTGCTGCTGCTGAAGTTCATGATGCCGTACTTGCAGCCTCCGTGCGACACATCATTGACAGTGAACACTCGCTCACAAGCCGAGTCCCCCTGGGAGAGACGAGGAAGGTGGAGGTTTGAGTTTAAG
>NW_023340246.1:8614393-8619921 GCF_004916995.1 Morone saxatilis
TGGGGCTCTAAATTAAGTCGCAACATGTGTTTCTACAGTGCCTCTATGACGACTGTCTGCAATGTAAGGCATCAGAGTGTTTTGTGTGTTCTCACCACGATGAGTCTGAAGTTGTCGGTGTTGGGGTTGCTGTTGTCCGTGCTTTGGATCTCCAGTTTGTGGCGTCTCATTCCACTGACCTTAACCTCATGAACCAGCCTGGGGGGGGGGGCACACACAGTAACCATGGTAACCACCTGCAGACAACTCACTCGACCAGAATCATTTACTCATCTCCTCTCGGCTATCTGACAATGTGTATTTAATGATAGAAACGTTTGACAATAGGATGCATGTAAATCATTTGGGTTACTCTTGCAACTGTATGTGAATAAAATTGGCAGGCAGCGCAATGTTGCTACATTTTAGCATGTTTTGTTTCTTTTTCAGAATATTTTGAAACCCATGTCAAAATGTATTAGCATCCTTCTTAGTGGCCGGCAAGGCTCCAAAGAAAACTCGCTCTACACATACAGAACTGATTATCCTTAGACTTTGTTTCGCTGGGGTTGTTTACTGTAATGTATTACAGCTGTGGGTGTTGTAATGTGTATAGGACACAGGGAGCACAGGGCTGTGTCCATGTATGCCTGTGCACACAGCAGAATAAAACAGTACCTGCAATAGGAGTTCTCTGGCAACAGGCCTAGGTGTCTTTTCTGCAGCAGCAGTGAAGTGTTCAGTCCCGTTCGTGGTGCTTTCTGTGAAGAAGATAATACACGTCCCATCGTTATACAAGCATGACACCCACAGAGTGTGTGTGCATGTCAAAGACCTCATTCCAAGCTTAGTAAGTCTTTGTGGCAGAACAATAAGGTATTTTGATAGATAGACAAACACCAAAAGAAGGATTGAAACCATTTCCTCTCACAACAGACTCACTTTTCTGGGCTTTTCATCCTCCGCGAGCATCTTGTTTCTCCGTTTCTCTCTTTCTTTCTCCTGCAGCTGCTCTCTGGTCAGTGGGTTACAGTTGTTGTGTCCCGGCAACAGGCGGAAGTAGCGATTTTTCTCAGGGTCAAAGTAGAAACCAGGCAGCTCTGGGAACAGAACAGGTGGCACAATTAAGCACAAACACGTGTTTTGTCCCTCGTGATCTCGTTTCCAGCGGGAACAACCAGATTTTGTGACTTCTGATAAAGTCTTCATGTGGGACACTGATACCAGTATTCAGAAATCTATATCTATATATCATTTAATTATGGAGACAGTTGGTGTCTGGTACTGACCTGGTGCAGCACTACTGGCCTTGGAGGAGGAAGAGGAAGTTGAGGAGGAGGTGGAAGGAGAGGACGTGGAAGAGGAGGAGGTGGAGGTGGAAGAGGAGGACTGGTTTTCATATCTCCTCTGAGATGTTCTTAATGATGGCCCTGCATCATTATATCCAGACCTGTGTGACAGAAGCCCACTCCACATGAATCCAAACGGTCAGTTACAGACATTACAACCCTGTCTGTGCTGGGCAGTACTGACTAACACACAGTACCTCAAAGGTGTGTCCATATGTCGCTCGTCCTGTGTTGATCTTTGCCGGTTGCCTCTGAACCAGCCGTGGCGTTGACCAGCACCTTGTCGCCGGTACGGTCGCTGCCCTTCTCGCCAGTTCCACTTCTTCATCCCCGCTGGTTTGAGCACCACAATACGAATCCTCCCACCACGCTGTCTTTCATCCACGGCTGTGTGTGCGGAAGTGTGAGGCTAACTGCTGTAGCATGTTTACTTGTGAGCTACGTTAGCGAGTAGTAGCAGTCGTTAGCATTCTCGAGCTAACATTGGCCACACAGCTTCTGCATTCTGGTTGCTGGACACTAAACAGGAGCAAACATTAAGAGGGGGGGTTGAGAGGTCGATGAACACACCTTCCGCTGAGGGCAAACAGCCTTTTACTTTCTCTAGAAACTGATACAACGTTATAGTTTTTACACCTCATGAGCTAACTGCTGTACAGTCAGTTCCTGCCGTGTTGTCCCGCCTCCGAACGCCATTCATTGGTTAAGCGCTAACAATAAGTGAATGACGTGGCAGGCATTAATTGGTTGTTTTCTTGGGGCACGTATCAGCCACACATTAGAATAATAATGTAGTAATTTATATTACCGCATTTAATTTGATTGTTTTTAAAACTGTAGTACTAACACAGAAAGTGAGCACGTCATTGTATCCTCTATTAATGTTGAAATATAAATAATTAAAGATATATAGCTGTTGGATTATTGTGCAAACAGCCGAAATCAAAACCCCTAACATAACCCAAACAACAGAGCTCATGATATTTGATATGCTTATTTCAAACTGTGATGTTTTCACTATAATAAAGACGAATGGATCTAATTTCACGAATGTATTACTACTGTGAGGACTGGGACATTGATTTTGACAGATTTCTCTGAAGCCACGCCTAATGTCTTGATGCTGGTGTTGTATTGGTAGGACGCACAGTGCCCAGGACCGCATTGGCTGTTGTGTTTTTTTCATAAGGGTCCCAAACTACACCGAGATTTGGAATATTACGTTACAGTCCAGCAGGAAAATGGCGACTGTCATTCATAATCCTCTGAAATCGTAAGTAAATTTCTTTTAAATAAAAAAAAAAAATAGATTATTGCATGGTTTGATTGCATGTGGTGATGCGCACAGGATTTATACAGGGTTAAACGCGCGTTAAAGTAACAATCACAAAATTACCACTTTTGCCATGTAGGCTACTCGGACAGTGTCCGTGTGTGTGTTGTGTGCAGGTATCGTTGCTTACTAGCTCTGTTGTGTAATACTAATATATAAAAGCCTGCGCTCATGCACAATGTGCAGAGAAAACATCTCCAACACGCGCGTAAACGTCCGCGCGTACGCTCGTGCACTTGGTTTCACTTAGACAGAAAGTTGCCATTGTCCATGTTATGCTTTATTAAACACGGCTGACAGAAGTTTGCATGCAGGGTTCTTTGTCAGTGCTGGACGGGTGAATTTGCATAGATAATTTCATGCAATTAATGTCACAAAGCGCACATTGAGAGGGGCCACCCCCCCTCACTGCGCGGCTCGTGCTTTTGCTGCGACTGTTAAATGCATGTCCACAATGCATAGCAGATTATTATATGTTATAATACAGTATTAACCTCCTTTCATGCATGTGTAGGAAACCTGCAATGTATTATGGGGCGTGCAGTTTCCCCGAAGTTTTGGATTTTAAAGCATTCACAACAGATTTGTAGAAACATCACCAATATGTTACCTTTGAGAGAATATGCAAAAATGGCCGAATGTTATACACAGTATGAATGTAATGAGCACGGATGTGTTCGTTTTTAAACCTTTTAGATAGACCCCTTCACCCCCCCACCCTCTCCCAGCTCTTCATGAAGTGCCCCCATAACTTTCAGCTCAGTGTATAATGCTGAATGCATGTCTGTCTTCCTGCTGGCTGACAGCAGATGTTTACCACTGGTCATGTGGAATGTGCAGAGAGTTGGACAGCTATCACAAAATCTGTTGTGCAAGGGGTCACATCAGTGTTTCAAACAGAGCATGTTTTGGCAGGAATAAAAGAAACTTTATACAGTTTGATCGGGTGCTGTGGATAAACCAGACATAAACCATCTAGTTGCTTCCTTGAAATAATACAGTATGTCCACCTATAATGTTTTTGGAAGTGTATAAAGAAGTTTTCATCAGTTGTAACCAGTTGTACATCCCCCATTTTGTGCTTATTAAAACATTTTCTGTATTAATAGTCATACAAAAGGAAAGGAAGGTGAGAGCACTTGTGATGCTCTTGCTTTGTAGGGCTCCTTGTTGACAACCAGAAATATCTTACTGTACACCCGGCACTTTAAAAAATGCTCTAAGCTTCTGTATTCTACTGAAACAGATTAGGCTGTAGAGAATGTAGGTATATGTTTGTTTTGTGTGTGTGTGTGTGTGTGTGTGTATGTGTGTGTCTGCAGTTGTGCATGTAGAGCAGCAGATTAGTGTCCCAGTATTCTCCTGGGTCCATCTGTTGAGAGAGAGAGAGATACATGTAAAGGCAGACAGGCTGATGATGGGGCAGTGGAAGAGATGGAGGGAGGGATCCCCATCTGTCCTTCATATATGGCAGGCCAAAAAAAATGGAAAACAATGCGTCTATGTGTAGACAGAGGAGGACTCCACCTACCAAAACAAACCCCCATACCATAATGCAAGAGGAAGCTGTATAAAAATGCATGAAATGATCTTGTAGGAATAGAAGAGCAAATATCAGTAACATATGCGTTACTACCATGGGAAATAACGTTGTGATCTACTTTTGTTTGAGTGCACTGTCTATTTGAAACAATAGGGCCAGCTTGTCTTCTGTCCTCAGGATGTGGATGGTAAATCATATGCACTCAATAAGGACTCGGTAATAATCTTGCCCGCTCTCCTGCCAGTGCTCAGCTCTGAATTACAACCGTCCACAGCCAGCAGTAAATACGTCTGGCTCTCTAGACTCCTTCAGTCATGTTTAGGCGTACATATTTACTTGATTTATTTAAACGCTCCTTCCTACCAAGGCTTCTTTGTGATGGAAACCCGGGAGGCTGTGTGTGACGGGAGTTAATGAAGGGCTGACATGAGAAGTATTCAAATGAGAGACGTAATTCATATGCAGAGATTTGTTTATGTGCAAACTACGTGTCCTTGTACCTTCTTTCATTTATCATTAGGTTTGGATAATGAACAAAAGAGCTCAGGTGGAAAGGCTGTGTTTGCATAAGGATTGAACGGACTTGGCTTGAGATTTAAGGACATGTACAGGAGAGATGGTGTGTGTGTGGCGGGGGGGGGGTCATCGTGTGTGGGTTTGTGTTTTTATTGTGTGTGTTTGTTGCATGCGTGGGCGGTTGTGTAGCTGGTCGCCCTTCCCCCAATTTGCGTGAGAGGGAACGTGAGTGAGTGATGGAGGTTGTGGGGTGGAGGGGGGGTTGTCTGTCTGGCTGCATTTACTGCATACATTTAAACTACACACTCAACACAGGGGCGAACTCTGGCCTTTGTCTATCCGAGCCCGGGGAATGGGAATGTCCGGGAATGGTTTCCAGGCATAGGGAATGAAATGGCCAGGAACATTTCTTTTATAGAAAGCTGCATGCAGTGATCAATCCTTTTTTTTTATTTTCTTTTTTTCCTGTTCTGCACATGGAACTGGCACATGTTTCTGTCTTAATGTGTTTTTGTATGAGATGTCTAAGAGGGGAGTGGAGACATGAGATATGAATGTCATTCTTTACATATAAAATCGTATCTATTCCTGGACACATTTTCTCAGATTTTCTCTAGTGATCCCATGCTGAGTTGAAGAGAGTTATCATTCAGCCCAGGTCTCCAGCGTCCACTCCTTCACCTCACCAGCCTTCAGTGTCTCTACCCACCCCCATCCCTCCCTCGTCAACAACAGCAGCAGCATCTGAATCAGGGCTTCCCCTTTGCAACACCCTTTCCTCCTTTGCTGCTTGCTGTACCTCTCTCCC
>NW_023340246.1:8620021-8635921 GCF_004916995.1 Morone saxatilis
ACCTTTCCCTTTCATTCCCTTTGTGTGTCTGTTTGCGCACGGGCAAGTGTGGGTGCGCTCGTGCGTACACACATCCTCGTGTTTGAGAGAAAATGAGTGTGACAGGGTTTGAAAGGGAACACGTGTGCCCCGGGATATATCGGACCCCTCCTCCTTCCTCTCATTCTGCCTCCTTGGCTCCTCCTCCTCCTCTTCGTCTCCCTCCTCTCTGCTTCACCCCGCTGCTTAGCCTACAAAGTGCCACAAAGACGCCTATCAGTACCCACATGCTGTTGTCCTGCCCCGTACTTCCTTTGGGGACCTCTTATGTATTCCTAACTAGAAGAAGACTTCCTCTCTTCCTCCTTCCTTCCCTATCTTTTGCCTAATTTGTCTTTAACGCGTATCCTTCCCTGACACTGTTAGTTGTGTTTAAATTTTTCCTTTGTGACGCTATGTGTACTGTAAGAAAGAAAGATGCGTCTGTGTGAAGTAATACATCAGGCTTGTTCTGAAAGAGTTAGATGCCTCTACAGTTAAGCTCTGACTCAGTGAGCTGAATGAGGTCATGCAAACAACATTTAAACAGTTCTATGCTGAGAAATGTTGTCCCTGTACAGTCTGTTATACAGGTTATTATCAGCTCATCAGTGGGACTTTTCAGTTTAGTATATTTCAAAATGACTGTGTGTCAAAGGTGTATTATGTACTGTGTGTTTAACTGCTTCCCAACTGAGTATACAGCGCAAAAACACTATCAGAAAATACAAAAAATACCATTAATATTGTGCCAATATAGTGATGATGTACTTACCACTAAATACAATGTACTACTACTAGTATTAGTACTACAACTACTGCAATGTTACTATTAATGAATATGCATCAAAAGGTATCTCAGAATTCTACAAAAAATTGAACTAAGCACTTAACCTAATAGAGTTTGCTCAGTAAAACCAGAGTCTGTCAAGGTATTAATCAGAGAAGACATGAAAACAATAACAGTAAAATATACAAACCAAATGGTATGAGATGCAACAACACTTAGGTGTTCTGAATTACCCTGAGATGTCTTTATGAGTCAAAACAGCTGGCTTGTTGGAGGCACAAACTGTTTTTTTTAGAGACTGAAGCACACAGAAGCACTACTGTTATCAATTTCTATAAACAATAACAACATCTAACAAGTTCTCTTTTCTAATGCATCCATACCAAAGCTTCAACTGGAGGTGTAAATGATAGCCTCTCCTTCAAATGTCATATTAACTGCTAATAATTACAGGGAATGTTTCAGCACTCAGCTCTACTGCGCACACACGCTGGCAAGAATGCCAGACACTTTTGGGCTTCATTTTGTGGTGAAAGAAATTAAACTAAATTAGTCTGTGGTTGTTGGAGTGCAATCCAATTAAAACCTTTTGCAGATCACCAGAGGCTGATATTAGTATTTCTTTTTTATGCCCCTCTTATAGTCTTCCCCCATCCAATCTTCACACTTCACACTAAAATAACAAAACACATTTTAATTTTACAACTAGATTACGGGTCTGTAACCTGTGTTCTGGTGGTCTTATCATAACCTTAGCCATCAGCCTAGATGCTGCTTCTAAGCAGAGAGCTCATTAAAATGATTGACAAAGGTGTGATTCTGGTCAACTGAGGCGAGGAGGACAAGACTCTCTCTGCCTCAGGGCTACATGGTATTTTTTTCTATTAATTAATTATGACATATAAATACAATTCAAAATGAATAATTGATTTTATTATCAATTATTAGTTACATTTCATAATTGGTTTATACAATGTAACTATTATTAATGTGCATTATAATTCTCATAGGTTGTTTAATCTGATCAGCAGTCTAAAGCCCAAAGATATTTAATTACTTATCATATATGATAGAGAAAAGGTTCAAATCCTCAAAGTTGAGAAGCTGGAACCAGTCAATGTTTAGCACCTTTTGCATTAAAAAAAAAACTTAATTCACTATCAGAACTGTTGCAGTTTATTTGTTCTGTCGACTGACCAATCACATAATAATTACAGCTCTAAAATGAAGAATTTCACTGCAGGAAACTAAGACAGGTCACATTAAACATTTCAGAAACAGGAAGATGAGAGTGTAGGAAAAAGAACTGGAATGTGGAGAGTATGAATATATATGATCTATTATGCCGCTGATGAGTTCTTTCAGTGATTAATTATTCTATTTAGCAAGGAGGAAGAGAGGGTGCTGGGAGCAACTGACAGAAATACGTCACAGATAGTAAGATTGATGGAGAGAAATGACAGCAGACATCCAAACAAAAGAGTGATTTATAGAGCTTCCACTCTCCCCCTTGGCTAAGGATTAAGTGCAAGTTTGAATATTTATAATGCCCATAAGCTCTATCTCTATGAGCTTTTACCTGGAAAACACTGACCATCCCTGCCTCTGTGCTAGGCTTGGCTGTGATAAGACAGACCGACACACACAAAGCTGCTCTGTGCTAGTATGGGAGCAATTCACAGGACAATCACAGTGGTACACACAGGCACAAACAACACACTCATGCACACACACACACAGCAACTACAGATTCCATCAGTATCCAGGAAGCTGTTGACCAAGAGGAATGCGTTCCCCGACATGCAAAACTCGACTTACATAAGCACCATCAGGATCAACCATACAGTCGACTAATGGGTACAAACAGTGCAATCTCTGATGGTTGAATCTGTTTTAAGGGGGCGGGGACATGCAACCCATAGACAGATGGTTTTCGAGGCATACAGACACACACACACACACACTCTCTCTTTACTCTCACTTAACCAAAAACATGACCTCTCAAACAAATGCACAGGAGGCACACTTGCTTATGTAAGAATTTATGAAGCCGCCCAGGGACATCCTACAGACGCTTTGTTGCTAGAAATAGGACTGAAACATACAGGCAATATGGGATGACACAGCGAGGAAGAGAGCGAAGAAAAGTGGGGAAGACAGATGAGGAGAAATGCCTGTAGGTCAGCACACGCACACACAAACGCACGCACACACACATACACACACTTCAGTTCAGGCAACAAATAGTGAAAGCAGAGGCAACGCTTCACTTCTGGGAATGTGAGTTATGTGACAGGAAGTCTCTTGGATTTGTCTGGATAACTGTGACTGCTGGTTTGCCATACTGTAAAAACATGTATCACCGAAAAACACCAGCTGCATTCCTCATCTCTGTAGGCCTCCTGACAAAAACCTCAGACAGCAAAATCCACATGTGTTTAAGTCCAGACGTTGTACTGTACTCACAGTGTGGCACTGAAGGTGCACACAGAGCCACTATAGAGGTTTTACCACGGTTTGCTGATTCAACTGCGGATTCGAAGTTATGAGAACAGTCACTGATTCCGGTGCGCATATACTAGTGCTAATTTCTCTGCTAACCCTCTCAAAAATTGTATTTGAGTGAAAGAAAGATGTTTATACCTTCAAGCAAAAGTTTAAGATTCAGCTTATTTGCTGAGGACCAGCACCTCTAAATCTTACTAATTCAAATTTTGTATCTCGTGTTTTTAATCTGTAGAAAAGCTGAAGAATAAAACCAACAATTTTTCAGTCTGTATAAGTGTAAAGGTAGCATTCTTCCTCAGAGAATCATTATTTTGCTGCCTTTCCTCTTGTCAGGAATCATCTTTATGAGCTGCTGTCATCTGAGAAAAAGCAATAATGTTTATCGTACAGCGCGGAAATACTACCTACTCTATTTTTCTCTCCACAATGTTAATTTTGAGCCCCCACCCACTATCAAAATGTCAAAACCAGCAAATGTTCCGTTCATCTCTGAGCTCTGTCCACATGTGGCAGTCTGCAGCCAAAGTTTAGGTGTAATTCACATTTTACTAGTGGGAAGAAAATGCCTTGTGAGATGTGTGAGATGGGAACCTTCATCTGTACTCCACATGTCCAATATTCCCATTTTCCCTCTTTTTATTAATATTTTCATTTCCTCTCTTCAACAGTAAATCACCTACCCTCATCATACCTGTCTCCTCCTCTAAACTCCTTCATCCATACATCCACTCCCTGTTGCTTCTCACTCAAACCTCTCACACCACCCCCCAACATCCTCCTCCTCCTCCATCCTCCCTCTGTTCCCTCCACCTCCAAACACTGCACATCTTTGTGAGATTCAGTATGACCAGAGGGCTGGTCTTTGTCCAGCTTGGCATTCTTGACATATCTGTGTTGAGGATCCACAGAGCCCCCATGCTCGGCCAGTCAGAGAGACAGGATGATGGGCAGATAGACATGTACGAAAACCTGCTGATTTGAGACAATACCCAAGATCAAGGGGTCCTCGTGGCATTCTTTCCTTCTTTTATTTCTTTCTTTTACTTTTTCAACCTCCCTGTCATTGATAATTTTGACTTACTAAAGACAGTGTCTGGAAATCACATAGGAGATACTAACAGCAAATTCTCCTTCATGGCTGTCTCATTTAATAAAAGTAACTAAACAGTAAGTGCCCCCAAGGATGGTTGACTAGTTCAGTCATCTGAAGCTGAGCCACGTGTGCCCCTGCTGGCTAAGGATCAGACACCAACTATCTACCCTCTGTCTTCCTCTCTGGATTTCAGCTATGTAATCAAATTCAAGGTGCATATTTTATCTTTGGCAAAAGTGAGTTCATCTTGGTTTGTTCTGTCTGTCTGAAATCATGCCTCTAGACTGAGACTGGAGGATTATCGATGGCTCACATCCTGATTTATACCCTCTTGTCGGTCGATAGCGTGTGTGCATCTGTGTGTAGCTCATCTGTTGTGTGAACTTCGATCCGGCACTCTGCCTTATCTGTCGGTTTGACAAGATAAAATATTTCTTCTATTCTTACGGTTTCTCATTGTTTCCTGTATGCCTTGTTCCCTTAATGTGCTCAGCCTGTGTCCTTTTCAGCTCAGCTGCTTTCATGCTGCATCTGATGTATGCAGCAAATCCAGACTTTACACAACAAACTGAGCCAAAATATGGAGAGAAGTCTGGACGTGTTATTTAAGCTAAAGTTAACCAGGACCGAACAGGCCTGCTCATACTTGATTTGCAGACCGTACCAAATCATCAGCCGCCCAGCACATGTTATTGTCATTAACCATCCAAAAAATGTTAACATTTAGCTGATAGGACTTCAACAGCAGGAATGACTCAGTGCCCACAAAGCAGAAATCGAAACAGCATGCTGCAAATAGCTTGGATCAATGGAAGAAATAGGACTATAATGTTACTTGTGGGTAACTTGAGTTCAGCTAAGAGATATTTTTTCAATTTACTTCAGATGTTGAATGAATGGGGCAGTTGTTGTTGAAGTAAATGATAATGAGCCTGATGCATTACATTAAATAAATCACAAATGATCTCTGTGTTTGTTTCTTCTTGCCTGTCTATCTGACTGTTTACCTTCCACGTTGTCTGACTGTCTGTCTGTTTGTGTTCAGACTCGGTGACCAGTTCTACAGGGAGGCTATTGAGCACTGTCGCAGCTACAATGCCCGTCTTTGTGCTGAACGCAGCGTACGCATGCCCTTCCTGGACTCGCAAACTGGTGTGGCACAGAACAACTGCTACATCTGGATGGAAAAGTGCCATCGCCAGCCAGGTGGGAAACACCGTCTAAAGTTCATGCTACTGATATGGCTTAAATTATAAGCACCATTTTCATTTATTTAAAGAGCAAGTTGACATTTAGGAAACATGCTTACCACTTTCTTGATGAGAGTTAGATGAGAAGATTGATACCACTCTTATATCTGTACGCTGAATATAAAGCCACAGCCAGCAGCTTGTTAGCTTAGCTTAGCATAAAGAGTGGAAACGGGGAAACAGATAGGCCGGCTATGTCCGAAGTTTAAAAATCTTTTTGTCTAATCCCTAAAAAAGCAAACTAAACATCTAGTTGTGGTTTTACGGGGGCGTAATCACACAGACTATTTCTAGTGATGTCCTTGGATACCTCCATTGCTGGACAACTAATGTAGACTCCATGAAATCCCTGTGAAATCTAACGTGTTAGTTAGTGTGCTTTAGATGTGCTGGTAGGCAGATTTTATTGACCTTTGGACAGAGCCAGGCTAGCTGTTTCCCTCTGCTTCCAGTCCTTCTGCTAAGTTAAGAAAACTAGCTGCTGCCTATAGCCTTATATTGAACACACAGAGAGTGGTATCAATCTTCTAACTCTCAGAAGGAAAGCGAATAACCAGAGATGCAAAAATATGGATGGATAGAGTGGATGAATTTATAGATCTCCCCCTCAGTGAAAGAGTCACCCCCTCCTCTGTATATTCTGAGTTACCACTTCTGAGTACCCGTCTGAGTGCTTTATGCACATCTGGGTCGCCTGTACAGCCAAAGGGAACAATCTGCTCTTTACTGAAAGCTGGACACAAATAGCCTGCCCTCCATCTTGTATGCAAAGCCCTTCAGGACACACCCTATACTTTGTGGCAGACCTAACTCACATTATATGCATTTATTCTGGGTTTATCCCTCCCCCCTCATTCTGTTGATTTTTTTTCTCTGCTCGTGCTAACAGAAAAAAAAAGCTTCTTTCCCTCCATCTCAGTCTTCTACTAAAACTAATGGCAGAATATGACACAAGGCCAAAATATTTCACTTATTTAATAGTGACAAAACAAAATTCTGAAACTGAATATAAGCATCCTCAGTGTTTTTTGTACACTGATATGTCTGATAAAGTAAACTAAATTTCAGGTTTTGTGTGACAAAATGTTTCTGGGATCTGACTGTAAAAACAGGATCTTTCTGAATACGTGGACCATTAGGCTGAGCACTGAAATTGGGACATATTAAGTGTCAGGAAAACAGGACCAGTCCACTGAGTGTATTTATGTGTGTGTGTGTGTGTGTGTGTGTGTGTGTAGTGGTCTCAATGCAAGTTTTGTTAAAATGGAAAGCTTGCCAGTGGTTGTTAAAATTCTTCCTGTGTGCCTGTGTCTCTGCATGTGTGTACTTCTATATATATGAATGTGTGTGTGTGTGTGTGTGTGTGTGTGTCCAGGCCAAGCAGCAGGACAGATGTATACCTACCCTGCTCGTTGCTGGAGAAAGAAGAGGCGACTCCACCCACCCCTTGATCCCCAACTCCGCCTGTGTGAGCTTCGACTAGGTAAGACAAACAACACACGTATATGCAGCACATTGACATACATGCATGTCAGTGTGACCACAGTTACACCACTTTAACTTGTGTATCCACTGGCTCCATTTAAGTGCACATATACGTTGTGTTTGTGCCCTCTGTGCTCTTGTTTAGCTGTACAGAGCTTTAGGCGTGCTCAGTGGCGTTAATGTTTGTTATCTGACCATCTGGCTCTGGTTAGCCCGCCTCTCTCGCCAGGTCTCCAGGTTCATTCTCTCCCCTGAATCAATGCCTCCTCTCACTGTTCTCTGGCAATAGACACACATGCACACACACACACACACACACGAATATATAAGCGCACAAACACCCCCGCACATGACTCTTGCTCTCCGTTGCAGCACAGAAGCACCCTAACTGGGCCTCTATAATCATTTGTCCATGAGGCATTAAAATGTAAGTGAGTCTTATGAGGTGGAAGTGTACACTTTTCTTATGTGTGTGTGTGTGTGTGTGGGCATCCATGCATGCATATATTCGTGTGTTATAGGGGATTTTTAGCAAAGGAATGCTCCAGGAACCCGATAAGGGGGAGAAATAAAAGCAAGTCTTTGTTTCGGCTTTGCCACACTATTGTTTCCCCCTCACTGTCTTCCAGACGCAATATAATACTCCAGAGTTTTCCACCAAGAGTGGTTCAGCTTTAAGCAGAGGACATTTCTGGGGGGAACAAAAGGAGAAGAAACTCCAGACCCCAGAGTAGCAACCAACCAAAGCCCATAAAGGGACAGAAAACAAGCAATACGCTGTAGTTAACAAGAGCAGGAAAGCTTTTGTAGCAGAGGGTAAGAGAGAGAAGAAGTCTCCACTTTTGTTTTGCAGAGATCCAATTCTGCAGTTTGGCCCAGATATCTATCATAACATGACAGAGGAATGTGAGTGCTCCCCTTTCAGGCTTTTGGAAATGCTTTATGTTTATTTAATGCTTCCTGAGCGGAGAGGTTTGTCTGTGTGTGTGAAGATAAACAGAGGCTCCGTCATTAGGTTACTTTGAAACAGTCTGAAACCAGAACTGAATTCTTTGTTTTGTAGATATTCTGCTTTTTCTTTGTGTCACAGCTCAACATGTGAGTGGCCATGCCACAGCAGCCATTTTTCTTCCCTCAGTGTAAACTCCCTGTTTCATCTGATGAGTGTTAGCTGGTGTTCAGCTTAGTTCCTATCTCTTAACATACTTTTGATGTTACCGGCCAGTTTATATTAAAGGGTCACTCCAGTAATGTATTATTGCACTTCCTTAAAGTTATATCCTGAGGTTTTACCCTTTTTTGTCCATGTTCTAAACATTCTGGATCCTACATTTCCCATAATGTAACCCAATAGCATCTTTTATTGTACCCACTAAATGCCCACTTCTTTCATCAGAACAACTCTCAATATGATTTGTGTGAGTGTGTAAGGACATTTGTTTGTGTCTTGGGGGTGGATGTTATAAAGGGGAAACAGGACAGGTGAGGACAGAGAAAATGGGGGAGAAGAAGGCAAATGAAGGAGGGATTTAGCATAGAAGAGGCGGGAGGGTGTCAGCAGAGAAACAAGGTGAAGAAAGAGGCGTATTTTGCTGTAGTGAGAGGTACAGAGTGGGGAGGGAGGAAATGTCTGTGTCAAAGTCAATCTACACAGGAGGGAAAAGAGGAGACACAGAGGTACAGCAGCTCTGTATCCAATAAGAACATCTTACAGCCTTAGCAGCCCTGCTCACGCCCTGCCTTTCTTATCACATCCCTGCTTTCATTCTGGTTTCATCCTGGTGTTAGAGTTCAAAGACGAGGACAGAGAGTAAACACTGGAGAAAGTTTATCTCCACAGAAATGAAAAGAGAGAGAGGAAGAAAGATAAAGAGAGTGGGTTTCTGGGGATGTCATTCAGGTCCATGAGCCATTTTTTTAAATTTTTTATATTTGGTTCATTATTTCCTCCTCTCTAACTGTGCACCTGGTGCACCTTAGTGTTTTATTGATGTTGAATCTGGCAGCCTGCCAGGCCACTGTTGCTAAAGCTCCCTTTACACCCTATGAAGAGGGAGCACTTACACAATGTCCACATTGATTCTGATGCTTTGTCTCGGCTTTGGTCTTCCATGTACGCGACATTAACATGTTGTTCATCCAAAACTGAGCTGTCTTATTTAACATTTGTGTTAAATGTGATCATCAAAAAAGTGTCAGTGACGATGATAAACTGTAACACACATATAGACCCACCTTCTTTCTCTTATTCTCTTCTACCTCAGAAGCTGAGCTGGCCCCCAAGCGTGAGGTTCCCCCAGGGGAGGCCACAGCCTTGGAGGCCCTCCTGAGGGGGGACAGCCTGCTGGAGAAAAAAAACAACCTCTGTAAGGAAGAGGAGACGTTGCTGGAAATACAGGTATTTAATTATGTGTGCTTTATGTACAGTATCTTACATTATTAAGTCTTATTATGTCTATGGTTCTGTTTTGGCAGACGCTAGCAAAAGTTGGTCTTGTAAGTGAGAGGTGTGAAATTATGAAAATTTTAACCCTCCTTTCTAACCTCTTCACACATATTTGTACTTGTGTCTAACCCTCTCTCTCTCTCTGCTTGTGTGCTCTGTAGAGAGTTCTGGAGGCGGATGAAAATGGGGATGGTTTCCATGATGACGAAGACTTTGAAATGGATACTCCAAAAAGAAAGAATAGAAACAGAGGCAAAGTAAGTGTGTACACAGGAGTGTAAAAGAGAGCACCATAAAAATCTGTTAAGAGTATAAAGTGACACTTATTTCTACACACCAAATTGTCACAATAAATCTTGTTTTAGAATAATTTATTAGATATTATATAGAGTATGCTGGTTAAATATCCCAAATTTGTGTTGAAATATTCATCCATTGGAGGTTTAAATGTCCGACGTGTGTTGTGTTTCCTTTCAGAACAGATCCAGTCGCAGAAGGACAGAACCCGTTAACATGGACGACCAGGACAAACCTTATGTCTGTGACAGTAAGGGAACAGAAAACTTCATTCTTTGTACATCATGTGCCATCATGTGATCAGTTTTTCCTTTACTCGTTATTTCACCTAAATTCAGAACCACAGTGTTTCCTAAATCTCAAAGAAGTGGAGAAACTCTGTTCTTCATACATCTGTCTGTTACAAGACTTCCTTTATGTCTTTATGATGTCAGGAAACCTTTCTCTACATGCCTGCTCCAAATTCTGATATTTTATATTTAGAACAGAGAAGAATACAGTATTCATTTTCTCCCATCTTTCAATGATAGCCCCCCTCTCTTTCTGTTCTAAGAGCAGTCCTCTGCAGCATGAAGTAAGAGTTTGCTGTTAATCCAGACCTGACTAGCATGCCACTTACGTACTTGGGCAGAATCCCCCAGGAATGGATTGCCATGGGGATGTAGATAGAGATAGCCACGCTTGAACAAATGAATCTCATCCTCATTTTGTGTCTTGTTCTGTCTTTCCTTTATTATTTGCTTTTGTGTCTTCTCTGTTCCAGATAGATACAAACAAAAGCATAACTCAAAAAAGGCTGAAGAAGGTATCTGAACCTGTCGCCATCTTGTCTTTGTAGGGGCTCCATGAACTGTCTTTATGATTGGCTTTTTTGCTCATGGGCATCTCGTGTGGGAATGGCTGACTGAATGCTAATCCCTTTGAGATATACAGTACAACGCTTCAAATGCTTTATGCTAGTCCAGGCGCCCATTCCAGCATTGCATGACACTAACGCTACGCTGTGTGCCTTAATGCTTGCTCTTTGCAAGGCATGCACCACATGATGCTTAAGCAGCAGTTAATGTCGCACTGAGGGATGCATGTTTCTTATAAGGCCACATTAGCTGTGATGCGATCCACAGATGTAGCCATTGTAGAAGTCTTTACACGTGGTGGAATTTCTTAAAATATTCCATATGGATCGGTTTTTAACCATGGGATTGGATTGGCAGTGAGTTCACAGGGAAATGATGGCGAAGCGTTGCAGCTTTGTGGTAAAATATGCAAATTTGGTTACAGTGAAGTTTAGACAGGAAAGGCTGCAGCAAGGAAAGCAGCAGAATGATGCAGTATTATAAAAAAACTTCTATGATGGCTACAGCTCTAATGTGCTCATTAATGATCCTAAGCGCTACTACAATATTAGACTATAAATTCTAGTTTTCATATTATTAGTACACACATGTATGACTTCCATGGATTCACAGTACAGCAACGGCAGGATAACAATGAACCTGTCAAGCCTCCAGCCTGGGTTGGTTTGCTCGTAATACTACTATAATATAAATAAGTCTGTGGATTTTAATATCCACTAAATGCCTGATTGTACATAAAACAGTACAACAGAATTAAATATGTAGCAGATAAAGCCTCTGTCACACTGTCTCAGCAGCAATAATATAGCCTCTAAACTAATGGTTACATCCTATAATGTACTTGTGTTAGGTGTTAAGGTTGTTATGGTTAAAAAGTTAACCTATGGTAACATTTAATATTAAGGTGCTTGTTATGTTGTATAAGTGTTGGTTTATAGGTAATAAAGCCCTTTTAGATTCGTATTAACATTAATATGTTAATAGGATTACAAGTGTTAATAATAATGTCATAAACATTTTTACTGTTAGATTATACATTTATAATTACTTATAAGACATTGTTTTTAACAGTTTGTAGACTACTTAAGAACATAAAAGCTTGTTTCTTTAGATAATAGAATTACAAACACATTTACTGAATTTATCTAACTTGTCATTGTTTTTACCATTTTTACCTATTAACTAATACTTATTAAAAGCACCTTAATAAAAAGTGTTACCTAACTGTGACTGTTTATACTTTATACTATATATATTGTTAACAGCACAAGTTGTGGCAATGTCTCTTATTTTTTTCCATAGGTTTAAGCAAATTAAAGAATAAAAGGGGGAAAAAATGTGTGAAATCAATTGTGTGTATGGCAGCGTGGGGTGGATGTACTGGAACAGTCAGCTTTCTGCAGTACATATGAGTTCACATAAAACGACTGTAAATTAGAGTGCAAACAAGCAAACATGAATACTGACAGCGAGTTGAAGTTCCTGCAAATTGTCTTCTTCCATAAAATCTGATAAATTCCAAATAAGACAGGGATGACAGTTGATTTTAAGCAGACTCTTAGTCCACTGTACTAGCAGCTTTACGGTTTTATATGTTTCTAATGGAGCGTGTGATGTTTTATCCATAGTCTGTGGAAAGCGCTACAAGAACCGGCCTGGCCTGAGCTACCACTACACCCACACTCACCTGGCGGAGGAGGAGGGTGAGGAGGAGAAGGAAGCAGAGATGACCCCGTCTCCTCCACGCAGCTCAGACAACCACAAACGTAAGATGCTGGATAACATTCAGTTACAACAACAGAAAGCAGTCAGAAAATAAATGGCAGCTCACGTATCCTTCTCCTTACATGTATCCGTTCCTGCCGACAGCTCAGAAGGGCCCAGATGGCGTCATCATCCCCAACGACTACTGTGACTTCTGTCTGGGAGACCAGGACTCCAACAGGAAGACAGGCCAGGCCGAGGAGCTGGTGTCCTGCTCTGACTGTGGACGCTCCGGTGAGTCCCAAGTCTCCACAACATGGAGGGTTTCCATTAAAGCTTCAGGTTCTTTGTTGACGTCAGGATTAATGTAGACTACAAGTAGTGGCTTTGTTTTCCCGCCAATCAAATCAGTGGGTTTGGAAGAATATGTCATATGAGTGACTCCAATAGCACACCAAGAAAACCACTCTTAATTACAGCTCTTGTCAAGGCTAATAGTTTGACATTTTGGGAGCTTATTTGCTTTCCTGCCGAGATAGAGATGAGAAGATTGATACCATTCTCATGTCTGTACGGTAAATATATAGCTGCAGACAGTAGATTCTTAGCTTAGCTTAGCACAAAGACTGGAAACAGGGGGAAACAGCTAGCCTGGCTTAGTCCAAAGATAACAAAATCTGTCTATAAACAATTCACTAAATAACAAATAGTATCTTGTTTGTTTAGTCTGCACAAAACCTTGACAACTTGTGGTTTTACAGGAGGTTATGTGCTGGACTATGTCTTGGCGGGGTGCAGTGACTTCCTGGACTCTTGTTGTCACTGTGAGCTTTTGTACAGATTAAGCCAACAAGATATAATGTATTAATTACTAAGCTTTTGGTGCTGCTAGGCAGAGTTTGTTACCTTTGGACAGAGCCAGGCTAGCTGTAGCTGTAGCTGGCTGTAGCTTCATATTTGACGCACAGACATGAGATCGGTATCGACCTTTTCATCTAACTCTATTTCCTTAAATATCCAACTATCCCTTCAGGAAACAACTGAGATTCCAGAGATTAGTTGTTTGCTAGTCTCCCACTTTAATTTGTGTCTACTGCACATTTCATTTTTGTTTCTCTTTACTTCCTTTTTATCCACAATCTTGTTCATGTCTGTTCCTCGCTTCCTTGCGATGTGTATATTTGTTACTTGGACTAAAATGATGCTTCCCTAATAACCACAAATTCAATATTATATCATTTATTTGGGTAATATCTTTTGGAGGCAACATGAATAAACTATGAAATTACTACAAAATTACCAGTAATTGTTCACACAGTTGGTGACAGCCTCATGTCATTATTATTCCAAGTCACGTTTGTTCAAACCAACCTGTGTCTTTACCTGATGATGTAAATTATACATTTATTGCGTGCGTTGAATTGAATTTCATGTTTCTGCAGTGTCTTTTCAATGGGTTGTCAATGAGCCTTGTAGAACATAGAAGTGAGAGCCATTCGCAGGAAATTCTTGCAATTTCCCTTCTAGAATAATATTGATTCATAGGCTCAGCTGCTTACTTCCATCCTGCATGCTTCTCCATGTCAGCCTCGTCCACATTTAAGGACCTCTGCCTTTAGACAACATGCATTCACTCTTTTGTTGCTCAGTTTTCATGCATTACCTTATGGCACACTTGGCTGCATTTTTGTTTCTTTTCCTCCCCTTTTTTTCCACACTGCCCCAAAGCCGCCTCTGCTGGATATCACGGGCAAAACCTTTCTCTCGAATCAGCACAACCGTCTTATGCAATAGGAGAGTATTCATTTCAGCAAGTGAGATGTTTTCTTGCTACGGTAGACTTTATTAGAACAGCTGCGAGAGTGTGTGGCCTTGTCTGTGTTGCTCTGACACTGATGTTTTCATGGTAGCTGGAAGAGGAGGAGTGAAGAAGGATGGGAGGAAGATGAGTGCTCTAGAAGAATTGTTCGGCAACGCTTCAGACAGCGAGGCCTCCACGTTTCATGGCTTTGAAGATGCAGAGCTGGAAGGCATTTTGTTTTCAGACGATGATGATGCTGTGACTGACAGCTGATAACGGGACATCTTGACTAGCTGGACCTCGAGGCAATAAAAATCATTTTCTGATAACATATTTTCAATGAGGGAACCTTGAAAGACTTTGAAGACACAGAGTGGACTACAGTGGCTCGCCCTGAGGGTACTTCACCTCCAGATTTATTTTGAACTTTTCGAAGATGCCATCTTTTCCTTGGAAAGTTTTTCTGATGAAAATTTTGTCTCTGATGGATACAATGGCATTAAATTTTTTCTACCATGTTCATATGGATATAACTGTTCAGCATGTTAAGACATTTTCCATTTTTTATAAACAAACAATAATCTCCTTACACTCGACTTGATTTGCGTGAGATAATCAAGATCCTAGACTAAACTTCCCGGGCTACATCCTATTTAATTCTGGACTAAAAAGGTTAATAGCAGACACGGTGGACCAGAGACAAAGGAAATAATTACATGAGTGGCCGCTTATGTGGCAGGGGGAGGGAGGAACATGGACTCTTGAGTCACTCCATTGGCTAAAGAGGACAGGTAGCCGAGAGGTAAGAGCCAATTGGCACTCCATTGCTCCTCTCTGTCTTTAACGACTAGATCCTCTCTTTTATCAGTAGACGCTGAGTAGAAATGCTTTTTCTCCTGCCTGCTACTAAGTGGCATCCATTTAAGCTGATAGGCCATCTTTTAAACTGCCACAACTAATTCCATCCCTGGACCCTGACTGTAATTCCTCAGTTTAATTCGGGAGGCAGGCAGCAGCTTAAACATTTTCTGCTTTAGATTTCGCAGGCTGATAGGGAATCTTTTCAATGTTTCTGGCTGCTTTCCCAGTCCAGATATAAATCACTTCATCCTTGATTATGGCTCATTCATGGCTCATTGATACACCATTGATAACAGGGTGATGCAGATAACTGTGCGCATGAGATGCTGACAGCACTTCGAAGGTGTGGGGAGGCTATAAAAGACATTGGCAGTAGCTGTAAAATGTTTGCTATTAAGAGGGGGAATAGGACGACAATTTTACATATATCGTTGTTCTTTTTGTCTTGTCGCAGCTGTAGATTTATGGGAGATGATAAAACACGGCTTGGCTGGGTTTTCCTGTACACACATCGCTGCTTGTGTTTTGTTTTCAAGACATATAATCATCGTGTCTTTTGTGGCTAGATTGCTTTTGGTGCTTCATTTCATCCAGCTGTATGGGCTGTCAACACTATGGGGTGCAATTACATCTGTCTGAATCACAGACACAGTTACACACTTACCGCTGGCTCTCATAAAGACGTAGTGATCTTATTTCGAAAGGGAGAAATAATGTTTTCTAAATGGATGTCTTGTTTATCGACCAGAGAAAACATTTTATTCAGTCACTTAAAGGTGGGGTCAGTCAT
>NW_023340246.1:8635937-8645687 GCF_004916995.1 Morone saxatilis
GTCAAATACGGACATATTGTGTTGGTGGCTTGAAGATAATTGATTGTTCAGTCTCATTTACGGATGCCCCCTGTTGTGTTGTGTGGCTCGCTCCTAGCCACATTGTTTGTTTCCCATTTAAACCTAAACCTATTCTCTCTCACTCTCTCCAGAATGGCCAGCCCCACCTTTAAGCAAAAATATATATATTTAAAATTTGAAAACCTTTTTTACACCAGATGGGCATTTTTATACCGTAGCATTAACAAAAACTGAATGCAGCAGAATTATAAAGTCTGAGCACAGTGGACATATTTTAATTATTTATTAATTTTCATCAACATATAAAATACATAATTGCTGCACCTCAAAGCCTGAAGCAGATACAGCTGCAGATAATGTAAATCAGCTTTATGTAAATTATGTAAATGTGTGTGGATTTGTCTCTCTTTGTCTGCTGTCAGCTCCACTGCCACACGTCTCTAAATTATTACATATACATAAACATTTTACACCCTGGTCACCCCTTCCTTGCTTTCTTACTTTTCTCGTCTCTCCTCACCATCCCTCCGCAGGTCACCCCACGTGTCTGCAGTTCACCGACAACATGATGCAGGCAGTGAGGACGTACCAGTGGCAGTGCATAGAGTGCAAGTCTTGCAGCATCTGTGGCACCTCGGAGAACGATGTATGTATAATGCAGGAGAGGGAGGTTCTTGTACGGTCCTCTGGGGCTCCAGAAATGTCAGTGTTCGGATGTTATTACTATGTTTCCCTTTGAATTAGCTTTGATGCGAGCTGAATTTGACTTGTTTTCCTTTTAATACTGTGACCTTTCCATGGTCAGCTTTCAGCCTGTCGTAGGCAATACATTACATTGAATCTAAGTTACTTTACATGCCAAGCAGATATTATACTTGATAAATCAGCCCAGATGTGGTTTTCTTTTTCAAATCAGTGAGTGACTCAGTAATATGTTTTCTAAGAGTGAAAATACTACTGTTGCTCTTTTGAATGAATTATCTTTATATATTATAAATAATGTAGTTTATTTGTATAGCACAATTACATACAATTGCAAAATCATTGTATTGTATTCAAGCTGGATAGTCTCAGCATTTTTGACAGTTGGATCCAGAGGTTTAAGAATAAAAGATGTGGCCTCTTTGAAGCTCAATTAGCTGTCCCATGATGCTTTGAAAGTTCACAGTGCTACTTGTCAGACCTCTTTTATAGCTGATAAATGCTGTTAACTGGCATTCAACATAATGTGAGCCACATTTACAGCAGTATTTGTAACTCTGATTTACTTACTTACTGCATTTATATCCCTTTCCATGCAAGAGGAATACTTATTCTTCTGCCCCCTTTTACATATTGTATAGATATTATATATCTAAGATGTTGATTGTGTGCTGCCAATGCAGGACCAGCTGCTGTTCTGCGACGACTGTGACAGAGGATACCACATGTACTGCCTGAAGCCTCCAATGACCCAGCCTCCAGAAGGTACAGCCACTTTCATAGGTTTTGTTATGCATCAGCGGGTTGATACTATATATGCTGTATATCTCAGAGAGGCTACAAGCAAAGGCTATATATGGAAAAGAGCAAGGAGGACAAAGATTTGAACCTCTCTTTCTCTGTCCACAGGGAGCTGGAGCTGTCACTTGTGTTTGGACCTGTTAAAAGACAAGGCTTCAGCCTACGGAGAAGCATAATTCCCTGGACATTCTTTTCAACACACACGTACACACAATATATATATATTTGTACCTATACATTAACTGTTTGACATGCCCACACATCAGCAAAAAGTATCTCAGATAGTATAAAACACACAGATACACTCTTTCACACACACTCCAGTGCATTAGCAGGCTCAGGGCAGTTTCCTGTGTGTGAGGCGGAGAGATCCTCACACTCCAGATGCAAACGGCATCAACATGCAATCTCGACCATAAGTCAGCTAACAGCAGGCCTGCCATTCAGTCATTTCTCTACCTCACCACTCAGTAGACGGCAAGAAGCCAAAGCAAGATAATGGCTAATACATGTGTAGTGCATGTGTATGTGAAATACATGTTTTTAAACCAAACATCTGAAAGTTCCTGGATGTTTTCCCCTGATTTGAACGTTTTCGATTTGGAAGACGTTTGTCCCAGAGTTTTTGCTGAAGCTGTTTCACTTGCCTCCCTTGCTGCTCAAGTTCTACAGTGGGGGAACCTGAGTGGGTTTGACTAATGTTTGTTTAAATTTCTTCTTCCAGCTCTACTTCTCTCCTGTGTTTAGACCTTACAGTGACATTCCGATTTTATATCTGGACAGACTCAGTGTTAGTTATGCCATCTTTCACAGGTTTTGTCAAGCTTGGCGAAATTTATATCCAGTGCTAAGAGCAAACGGGCTGATAAAACAGCCTCGACTATCATTTCTCTTGGCGCGCAGTGACATTTTTAATCCACGTCTGTTTTTTGTATGCTCACAGTTACTAGGATACCATGGTGCTCAATTTGACACTTTAAAAAATTATAACATTTCTTTACGTAGAATGAAACACTTATTTATTTATTGCTGATAATGGTCCAATGTTACTGTCAAGGAGATCATTGTTACTGTAAATCAGTGGTTCCCAAACTTCTTTTATGGCCCCCTTTGGATGCCAAAAAAACAACTGACCCCCTCTCTCCCCCTACACAAACACAGAAATTGATTGCATTTTTATCATATTGTAACAGTACTGGGGAAATTGTAATAACAATAGCTGAAATATATTGAAATAATACATATTTTCTTGGATTTTGTCATTATGTTCTGATGTTAAACTGAAAAATATAAATTAAACTTTGTCCAAACTGCCGGTATCTTTACACACAAGCTTCAGCTCTTATAATAACAGTCAATTCACAATCAAGATGGAAGTTGGGAACCACTGCTGTAAAATTAACCAGTGCAGTGCATGCGTATATTATCAAACCTTGATTCATGACTATATAACAGGCAGTGTGAGGAACCATATAGGCTACATGTCCGGAGGAAGCAGTATTTACTGGCGAGTCCTGTCTGGAAGTTGGCACAGGTTATACAAGAATTGTTTTTTTTTACAGTATTTTAAATGCAGTTATTACCAGAATAATCTGGACGTTCTGTATTTGTATTACCACGTAAGTAAGATTTATATGTTAAAATGGTTTTACCTAAACTCGAATATTTAAATCTTCAAAGGCCCATCAATGTAATTTATGTTTTTGTTCCGAGCTAAATTTGGTAGCACTCGCTTACTGCTCTCTAAAAACAAGGTTGCTCACGAAAAGGAAGAAACACCACGAATAAGCTCAAAACTACAACAAAAAAACAACAATTTAGAAGTACACATAGTGTGCAAGCCTTGACAGGATATCACAATCTGCATTTGTGTGTTTTTTTTATTGTGAGTTTGTATTTGATATTGCTTTTCCACTGACAATCATGAGCTAGCATAGATATAGTACATGATGTTATTAATATGCAGAGGGTTTTATTGTGCTTGTCCATGGTGGGTATAATGACCCTTTGTGTCTTCCTTTTAAAAATGTCTTGGATGTCATCCTTATTTGATGCCATCACATACAGTGATTTAAAATGTGTGTTGTATTTTGTTAAAGTAAATGTAATGTTTTGTGTTGAAATAAAGACTTTTCCATAAATCTTGTTTCACCTAAACATCTTCAATCCACTTGTTTCACATTTTGACTGTAAAATATATCCACAAAAACACTCTTTCAACAACGTCTGTTCTCTTTTAATAATACATTTCCAGGAAACCCTAATGGCATATATACAAACTGAAAATAGGCACTGAGTGTATGAGGCTCTGGCCAAGATGGCTGCGTCTGATATGAATCCATTATAATCTAATGGTTAGATAAGCTCTCATTTACCCTTGGTTTTCTCCAAAGATATGGTTGCCTTTCTGTTTGTCTGCCAACATCTCTTTCTATTGATGCTCCCGCCAGTGACTAACAGGGATACACAATAAACCTTACAAGATGTTACAAGCATGTGAATTTCTTATCCAGTATTTACCAGTATGTGTAACACTGCTCAGCTAATGTAATGGGTTCAAACCCCTCATTGATTCTTTTCACCACTTTCCAAAGAATACGTTTTATTAAATGTTATTATAGGTAAAATGTCCATGTCATCGCATTACAGGAAATGTTACATGGTTTGCCCTTTGACGCCTCATTATAGGTTAGTACTTACATCAAATTGCCACTAGGGAGCACTCTTGGACTTGAGTAGAGCTCTGGATTATTCACTCTAAAATGTCTCAGTATGATGCTATATGAGGAAATGTTAGTTGACTGATTGTCTTAACAGCCTTGACACATAAATCTGATCAATTTGAGCATTTCTCAATGAGAACTGTAGCAGTATTTTGTCTCAACTGGACTCCTTTAAACTTTTAAACCCATCTCCCAGTGATATAAGAAATATTCTTAGTAGATCCTTTACTGAAGTAAAAGAAGCAGTACTGCAGTGTAAAAATCTTACGTTAAAATGCGTAAGTATTCTCTATAAATTGTACTTAAATATCCACAGTAAAAGTATTATGTATCATGCAACATAGACCCTGACATTACAACAGGGTAACAGGTAAGAGCTGTCAATACAATATATTGGTGTAAAAACATACAGTAGGCCAGAAGAGACAAAACAAAGACTGGCTCTAGATAGGGCCTTTTACTGAGCTGTATGATTGCAATCTGCAACTTCACCATTAGATGCCACTCAATCGTACACACTGGTCCTTTGAGGTAAATGTATTACCTACTGCCCCACACATTGTGACATACAGCAGTTATCCTGAGATCAAATTAATAAGACCCTAGTTGACCGCAGAAAGATTTAGGATGTTCACTGCAAACAAACCTTACTGTGCAACTCAAAAGAAAGAGTCTGGGAACCCTCTGTGACTTGACTTTGCTCTCTTTCTGTACTGTATATTATTGTTTCAAGGTTGGCAACAGGATATTAAAAAATAGTTAAAAAATGACAGTAAAATGATTGTTTGTTGACAGTTTACTGGGACACACATTTCACATGAGAGTGACAAGAACAAACATATTACCTGCTTTAAACTGTAACAGCTGACTTGTTGATCTACACCCTCCAAATAATGACATAAATTACTTTCACTACTGAAAAGAAATACCATCTATGTCTTTTTGTATTGCATGTGTCTCCCCGTATAAAAGCCTGTATTGTTCACTTAGCAGCTTGTAGTCATTCCAGTGATGATGGACAGGAAAGTGTTTGTGGCGAAGCTGGGATTCAGTAGAAGCTGCCCCAACATCTCTCTGCCTCTCTCTCTTGTGCTCACTGAACACATGGCACTTTTCCAAAGACGCACCAACGTCCCACCTGGTAGATGAAGTGATCATGATTACCTTAAACACTCACTAATTCAATAAAAAAAATACTTTTTAAAATTTGTGTGTGAATGTCTGCGTGTTTCCTACCCAGTAGAGAATTGACACTGCTCATCCAGGAGAAGATAGACAGTGTGTGGTTCTCCTCCTGACTCAGATCAGCAATATTAGGCGCACTGTCAGTCGCCTACACATACAAATATGACAGACAGAACAAAAGTTGTAAAACTCATAAGTTGATTTAGAAGGGAATGGATGGATTGATGGAGTGGTGTGTACGTACCTGTAAAACTCGACTCGGCAGAGGGGTTATGAATGATGCAGAATTTTCCAAATTGGATTGGAAATGTGCTGCTGAAACGTACTCTGCAGAGTTCAGCCAGCTGTTTGCAAATGCCACTTCTACAGAGGAGTAGTGGCCCTGCCTGAAGGAGAGGGGAGGACAGAGATGAGAAAGGTTGAAAGAATAGTAAAAGAAGTAGTTCCTTTGTTGCAGAGAGTTGGATGGGAATATTGATTCCACTCTAATAACTGTCAAATATGAAGCTACAGTTAGCAGCCTGTTATCTTAGCTTGGCATAAAGATTTGAAACAGACTTTAAACTCAGTGTAAGATAGATAGATAGATAGATAGACTAGAAGATAGATAGATACTAGATAGATAGATAATAAATAGAAGATCAGATAGATAAAATAGATAGATAGATAGATTACCTGGCATTGCATGCAGCTGAGGCTTGAGTTGAAGCCATTTGGGCTGCCCAGTAGAGGCCGAGGAGAGCATCTTTCTTCTCATTTTCAGGGAGTTCAGACTCAGCTGCAGACTTCAGACCCTTTAAAAACACACATAGAACATATTGCACCTCCACAAAGCACCCACAACTTCATTGAAATCAGTAATGTGTATATGGATTTGTTTGTGTCCGTGTACTGCATGTACCTGAAAAAAGGCGTCCCACTTAGATATGGCATCAGGGTACTGAACTGCACAGTCAGCATATGTGGTGCAGTAGTCCGTTACACCTTCAGGCACCTGCATCTGGACCTAATAATATCAATATCAATCATCATTACAGCCATGCTCCTCATTATCAGAACCATAACAATTAGCATGATTCACATTTGTGTGAGGATATAAAAGAATCAATAGCACTCAGTTGGTCCACCACTTTGATGATGAGACATTAATGGTGCCTATAGGAGGAATCTTTATGACTTTGGTAATTCCCTGACGTTTTCCTCAGTGCCATCATGAGTTTAAATGTGTGGTTTTTAAGTAAAATCGCTGTACAACCCCTGCTGGATGGATTGCAATAACTCATCAGGTCAATAATCATAACTGCTTAAGATCAGGATGAGAAGTACCTGAACTCCTGCTCCCATGAAGCCCTGCTGTGCAGCAGACAGGAAGGGCAGTGCAGAGGCATAGTAGTTCACACCTGAAAGACGTGGTTTTGAAAGTGTTTAGTGTGCATATTTGTGTGTGTGTGTGTAACTGTACAATCTAAGACATTATTAAAAGAAGTGCATTTTAAAAGTCCCTTTAATCTATTTGACAGTTGTTAGTACATCAAAGTTCCACACACACTTATTAATATGATGCATTCATTAAAATACAGTTATACTTATACTTAAATTAGCACCACCTCAATGAGCCACAATTGATAAAAATTTCTTGCCTTACACGTTTAAATGCATCACTCAATGTATTTAATACAAAAATCTACACTGACGGGGATCATCATTTATTTGTAGATGATGCTTGTAACTTAGTCAAGGATTAAATACCCCTTCCACCACAGGCTTGGATTCGTACTCCTGCTTTTTTTTCAAGACTTGCTGACTTAGACGATCTACACTGCAATTAAAAAATTGTCATAGATGGTATTTGTAAACTTCATTCCTGTATTTACTTTAGGGGGCGGTATATTAAAGATTCATTATTCTGATTACTTGATTACTTTAGGTCAACAGTTAACATAAATAAATTATTTATCAATACTTGATCCTAACTTTGTGGCAAAAGATGTGAAAAACGCATTTAGACTTTTAGTATACTACAATTTACAGAACATATAATTGAACAGAATAAATCAATAAAAATATGGAAAAAAAGATCATTAATAAATGTTAGAGAGCTTCTTTTTGTGACATAAACACAAATAGCTGTGTCGTCAGGAGTTGCAGAGATGTGCCTGAACGATGAGTGCTCAAATAGTGCACTAAGTGCACTTTAGATAAGAGTGATCTATGGAGTTTATTGGGCCTCTGGCTGTCATGTGTGTCACAGATGTTTGCATCATCGAGGTTCAGGGTTGGGTTATCCCACACAGCCCTGCTAAAAACTCAGCTCTGGTATCCAACCTTTCACATGGTATCTGGTTCAGTGTTAGTTTTGGAGAAAAAGAGTTGCTGCGTTTTGGGGGACTTGACAGTTGAGGTTGTGAAATTTAAATTAAAGTCAACAGCGAGTGTGAATATAAGATCGTGAAGAAAGCAAGAAATACTTGTCTAAAAACACTCTATTACAATAAAACTCTAAATTAAAATTTATTATATAAAAGAAACATAAGGCTTATAGTAATATTACTTAATGTTCAGAAAGTACATGATGCAGAAAGCCCCTTCACATCCTTTATGAATATTATTTATTCCGTTTATCATTTAAGGAAGTAAATGTAAGGGCCATTTAATGTTGTAGTTCTTCAATGTGGACAAGTTATGACTTTACACTAGGTACTGGGTGGATTAGTATATAATATTTATCATGTTCATATATAAGGCATATCATCAACATCGTCACTTAAGTACAGATGCTTGGTGCACTTCAATCAGTTTGCAAAATAACACCATACAAAGCATAGTAAAGCATATCAGCTTGAGTTGGTCTTGGTTTTCAGGTGCCAAACGTAGGGTCGGTCCAGGTGTTATCTTAGTTTATTGAGATAGAGGCTTTAAATATTCTGCCAACTCTCTCAGAATTGTTGGCAAAAAAGTACACAGGGTGGTCACTCAGCATCTGCAGATGTGGATTCACCTGCTGTTTGACGCAGGACATAGTACTTATCTTGTTGTCAGTTCTTACAAAAAGGTTTTTTTAAGAGTGTGTGCTGGTGGAGGTTCAAATGTTAATCAGGGTTAATCAGTTCAACGTGTAATTATGTATTTACTTATAGATTTCAGTCATGTATAAGCAGCCCGTATTTATTTTTTAACAGAACATGTAAACCGAAGGGGATCTTTGAGCATATATATTCATTGGTCATTGATAAATAACACTAGTCTCTTTTGCTCCTACTTTTAAATTCACATCCAGTTTCAGAATGTGAAAAACATAAATCATCCAGTGTTCTTTGAATCATAGGGTGAAAGTCTGTTGAGTGATTTGATTGCTCTTAATGTGGACCATAATTCAACATCACACTTATGATCGAGTTGATCTATTTCTGATAGTATTGAGTATTGAGCTCTATTACACACATTATCTTATCTGTCTGTGATTGAGGGTCCACTGGTCCACCGTCACATGGATACGTGAGTGGTATCTCTCGTGAAACGAACATGTGTTTTGCTTGTGTGGGTGAGAGGAATGTGAACAGGAGAGTACATAAGCCTTGTATCAATGTCACAACTGTCAGTCCAGGAGTAGGCTCTTCTTCACTCTTCCCTCTCTGCATCATGCTGGTTCCGACAGTCTCGGTCTCCTGCGGCAAGTGCAGTGTCTCTAAGCAGCTCTGCTGTATTCTAGAAATGGCATGCCCATCCTGTGGGTACATACGACGGCCTGTGACTGACCTGCGACACCAGAATGGCGTCCTGACTCCTGGATCCTGGCATTCCTTCACCGAATGAGTCTTTACGGCTGATGATAGCTGCTCAGACCTTCATGGGCTCCATGTGACAAATCCACAGACAGTTCCACTGGTGGGACTGCCACTGCAGCTTGATGGATGCTGACTCAGGGTAAAATAGCTCATATTTTGACCGCTCTCTAAAATATGGATAGTTGGTGACAAAGATTAGTGAGTCATTAAGAGCCATTAAAGCTCTAGTTACATTGAAAACTCTCGAAAACAGTTATTTATAAGAAATAATAACCAACTTATGGAGTTACAGGAGTTCAACATGAGAACATCCCATCCGCTGTTGTTCTAAACTGAGTGACCAGGACATTATTAAGGCACCAGCTACCAAAATATCTACAACAAACTGGATTGGTTGTTATGTATGATGTGTTGATTCTGGTAGGGCGTCTCGCTGATCAACCCTGCTTACAACCTGTGCCTGGAAACAGGAGATACCATGTGTATTTTCAACTCAGAGCTGGTGGGGCTGTAAGTATGACACAACACACACG
>NW_023340246.1:8645712-8689529 GCF_004916995.1 Morone saxatilis
TGCTCATGGGGCGCTGGTAACGTGGGAGCCCCATCACTCCACCATCTCTCTCCCTGTTTGCATGTCCACAAGTGCATGAAGTGTGTATTTCAGCCTGTGTGTGTGTATAAAAAAAGAGTGAAAAGAACAATTTCCCCTAGGGGATTAATAAAGTATACTTCTTCTTTTTCTTCTTAAAATACTGGCAGGGACCACTTTACTGCAGAATGAGTACTTTCACTTTTGATAGTTTAAGTCAATTTTAAATCAAGTAATACTTACATACTTTTACTTGCAGTGGCGTATTTTCACAGTGTGGTATTTCTCCCTTTATTTCAGTAAAAGATCTGACACATGATTTAAAAACACACCATTACAGAGACCTGTCTTACTTTTACATTTATGAATCTTTGGATAAAAACTGAAACTAACTGAGCTGAGTAGATTTAGTACTGTAAGCAGAAATACATGTAGAACAAAAGTAATCAGAATATGTATGTTCAGTTCACTTCGCTGCTCCATCCAGCACAGCCCATGCAGTAACTCCTACCAATGCTTTTAACTCCACTGCTCCACACATCATGTGACGGGGGAGTGGCAGAGAGTCCGGAAATACACCGCTGCTGCTGCAACTCTCAACAAAGGTAAAGTCCAAACTTTTACACAACTGAGCTGAACATTCAGAAAGGGTAGACAATACTGATCCATCACCACGACACACACTATCTTATTGTGCTGGTTTTCATCTCCAGGAGCGAAGAAATGAAACGTGTTCTCCGGGAAAACGAGAGAGAAAAAGTCTTGAAATTGAGCTGCGACTTTGATTGTAACTTCATTAACTTCTGCGTGTCGGAGTCAACACTGGAATGAAAGTTCACTTATTGAACAAATGAGTTTAAATGAAATAGTGATCATGTATGCTCTGAACTCCACTTGTCATTGGAAAGCTCATGTGATTTCCGCATTTTTCTCGCTGGCAGTTGCTGAAGAAGAAGGACACACACACACACACACACACACACACACACGGACGGACAGACAGACTGTGAGGGCTTTTTTTATTATTAAAGCACAAGGCATCATTCAGTGTAAGAAGCATTGACATTATTCTCGCCCGTAGCAATAACAGGGCTGACTCCATTGGAGAGTTTCTTAGCAGATGGTTATTTGCATACAGGCCATGGTTTCAATCCTGTTGAGTCAACAGTACAGGAAGTCTGCATGACTGGCTGTAGTAAACATTCCTCCACCCAACCCTGCTGGGCTCCATATACAGTAAATAAGAGCATTAAAAAAAACAAAGGATTTTAAGCTTTTAACAGTCACCTAAAGCACCTGTTAAATGTTGGTCTACATGGGGCTGTTTGAATGGTTTGAGCTAGGTGGGCAATAGTTCCAGTTAAGGGACATTTTTTTAATTTTTAATGCTGCAACATTATTATTTTACAGCTATACAACAATATTTTAGTCTAGTTTTTCATTTTTTTTTTTTTGTCTGGCAGTGAAATAATCACAGTAGATATTTTTGCTGTTTTGGAGAAGACGTTTTTTTTTTTAGATGTCTACATGAAGCCTGAACCTGCTTCTATTAAAGCTTCCACACAAGGAAGCATAGTCATTGGAAAAAAAAAAAACCTAACCAAATGGTTTTCAGCCGAGATGCCCAAAGGAACAAACAGAACACACTGAAATAACTGCAGTAATGACTGTCTGGCTCAAAAATCAATGAAGTGACAGTCTGTGTTGTTGTGTTTCCTCCAAGCTCTCCACCATGGCCTACCATGCCGGGACTCCAGAGGATCCCAGTGCTTTGGTCCACAACATCAGCTCCAACATCCAGAAGCTGACACTGCTGAGTAATACACACACACACACACTCAGAGAAGAAGACATCATCAGACACATGAAGATACTTCAGTACAGATAAACAATGTCTTTCTTCCTCACCAGCCTCTGAGCTGCAGAGGGCAGTTTCTCTGCTGGGAACGGAGCAGGACAGCAGCCAGCTACGACAGACGCTGTGAGTTATGGGGGCTCGGGGTCACATTTGTGTAATTGATCTATTATGGTGAACATCGTAGTACAGAAGAGGTTGGAGAAACTGCTAAACTTTTTAATCATGCCTGTCTGAAAGTTGTCCAGAAATCATTGATACTGATATTGCATTTGAAAGCTAATGCAACCTAATGCAGATATTGGAAACTCAACATCTGAATCTCTACCACTTCTCTTCTCAGCTGTTTGTTTTCATATTGTCTGGCCAGTATTTCTCTGTCTTCATGGAATATATAAAAAAATATTTGTCTTTGGTCACCAGACAACAGAAACAGCAGCAAGGCAATCAGCTAGCGAAAGAGACTGACAGACTGATCAAGACATTCAGTGCGCTTCCTGTTGGCGCTGACCAGGTAACTTAATTCAGCTTTTCGAAGTCACTTGTTTCCCAGTCTTTTTGCTGCCTCTCTGTTAACATTGTTATTCTGTGTGTGTTTCAGCGGCAGAGAAAGATACAGAAAGAGCGTCTGTTGAATGACTTCTCCGCCGCCCTGAACAGCTTCCAAAAGATCCAGCGGCAGGCAGCCGACAAAGAGAGAGAGTTTGTGGCCAGAGTCAGAGCCAGCTCCAGGGTGTCGGTGAGTAACCCGCTGTGCAAGGTCACAAGGTCATGGTGTACACCTTTGATAAAGACAGGGATTAAATAATACATTAGTGAGTGTCCCATTATCCATATAGCAGCCTTGCTTGTGAAAAGTGTCCTTTTTCTGGCCCCTCTGCCACATGGCCCAATAACAATATTGAGGCTTTACATGAAGGAAGCATATTTAGGTAAGAACAGTTGAAAGCAGCATTCAACAAGGCAAAAGATACAGAGGCAGCCTACTAAGATTGATACTTTATCTTAATACTGAGTTGGGAAACAGAGCCCTCAGTGTCTTTTGTCAGATCATACAAACATCTCAACACCTGTGAAATGAGGCATCCCGTCCTATTTCTGTTGTTGGTTTCTCTACTGAAGCTGTGTATTCATATTTATTTAAACTTAGTGTTTACAAGAGAAGTTTCACAAGATTCAGTGCTCACATTACTGTGCCACAGACAGTGCCTTTAATTGTGACTGTTTTAGACACCGGTTCCCTCAGGAGAGTGTGCTTGCTTGGCAACTCTGTTCCCTCACCGCTTATCTCACTGCACAGAAAAGTATCTGTATCTGCTGTGCTTATGCTGATAAGCAGGAACAGTTCCTTACTGCTTTAAATGGTTGGTAAGGAACGTATCTCGGCTGGTTTTATTTGCTGTATGTCACCACACATACATTCTTGACAATACGTTGTGCTGCTTACTTACTTCAAATTATGTTTAATGAGGCCATGGGCACTGTAGGTTTTATAGCACCCAGTACATACTGACATTGCTGTACCCATAATCACAGTAAAGAACGTTCTATGCATTATATTTGCAGTAACAAGCACACAAGTATGTTTATGCAAACTTCTTATTTCCTTTTACAGGGAGGACAGCCTGATGACAGCTTTGGAAATGTGTCTCCTTTTCATAGGTAGGTCCATTATTTATGATCGGTATGATCATTTCTGTCACTATCATTATTATTATTATTTTTATTAATCTGCATTTGTTCTTGCAGTGATTCCCAGGCTCAGGCTCAGGCTGAGGCCATCACTGAAGAAGACTTGAGGCTGATCCAGGAGAGAGAGTCGTCCATCAGGCAGTTGGAGGTACAGTTAAGAATGTCCATACCAGCATGGCCACTTATATGTACAGCATCTCATCAGCTCTGTGTTTTCTGTGTTCCCCACTCACACATGTGTGACACCTTTCACATGAACCATCTTTCTTTATGTTGCTTGATTCAGGCTGACATCACAGATATCAATGACATCTTCAAGGACCTGGGGATGATGGTCCATGAGCAGGGAGACATGATAGGTGAGCTTCAGTCACCTGTCCCTAGATTACTTGTCTCTTCCTCCAATAATAGTCTAATAAACTTACAACTGAAACATCTACTTAATGACAACAGGAACATGTGCTGGGTCAACGGTCTTATAACATACGCCACCTTTTATTCATGGAAAAAAAATATGTTTTCTTATCTTATCCTGAACACATTAGCTAAAAAAAGTCAAATATAACTTTCAAACTTGCACCACAGGTTTTTCTTTATAGAGATGACCCACATCATATCATCATAGTTGTTTTTAATCAAAATATTTGAGCAGGAAATGGCAGCTTTACTCAAATGTGTTTTGAGAAATTTGCCTATTACTCTCTGTTGCTGAGAGTTCGATGAGAGGATCAATACCACTCTGCACGGTAAACATGAGGCTACAGTCAGCATCTGGTTAGCTTCGGTCAGCACTCAGACTAGAAACACAGGGAAACAGCTCGATTGGCTCCGTCTCAAAACAAACAAGGTCTGACATGTGAATTAGTAGATGCTGGTAGACAGACTTTGCAACCTTTGGATAGAGTCCACCAAAAAAACTCCAGTGAACTCCAAGTGATTTTCTGTGCTAACCCGTCTACTTCTCTAATGACTGTGAAAATATAAGTTTGTAGATTTGAGCCACATGTGCTCCCCCTCCTGTTTTTCCCACCTTCCTGCATTAACAATGTGTGTGTTTTCTGTGTGTCCTGCAGACAGCATAGAAGCCAATGTCGAGAATGCAGATGTGAGTGTCCAGAGCGCCACACAGCAGCTGGCACGTGCTGCGGAATACCAGGTAAAATTCAATAGGACAGAGAGGGTGATGAACAGAAATGAGGAGGGCAGATACACATAAAGAGGGATTGAGGAAAGGCACAAGAAGAGGAGAGGCATGCAAATGTATTTCAAAAATGTTAGAAAAGTTTGCTTGTAACTGGTGGACCAATTAAGAAATCTACAGTAAGCAAGACTGGCTGCTGTAGGTGTCTCTGAGGTAGCAGTGTATGACTCCTCCTCCTCCTGCACAAGGACTCCCTTGTGTAACCGAGTTCTTAGTCAGTTTGTTTTGGTGACTACAACTTAGAGAAAGAGGCGTAAAGCTGAAAATAAAATAAAAAGCTGAGTCACAGGGTGATTCATGCAGTGGCTGTGAGTCACTTCAGACCATCCGAGTAAATCAACCTGTCTCTCTCTAAATTCAGATTACACTTATTTATTACACGTAAAAACCATTCTGCGTCTTTTTTTCTCCCCCCAGCGGAGCTCCCGGAAGAAGATATGCATCCTGATGATAGTGTTGGCTGTAGCTGCTACCGTTATTGGACTCATCATCTGGGGCGCTGTCAAATCATGAGGGCTTCTTCTTCCTGTCCTCTACCTCTCCTGTTTAGTCATCTGCCCGGAAAAAGGAAGAAACACCGTCCCTCCTCTCTCCTCCCTTTCTCCCCCCCCCCCCCCCCCCCCCTTTTTTTTACGCATNNCCCCCCCCCCCCCCCATGAGGGGAGTCATCGAGACTTTCTGTCTGTCTTTGAGTTGATTATATTTTTAAAATATTGAAGTCCTTGTTGACAGGACCGCACACTCCTTCACTGTGAAAACAAAATTTGCTGGTAGCTTTATTGTTATAATCAGCTTCAATTGAATTATTAGTGTCTGATTTAGGTATGATTTACTTTGAAGAGGGAGGTGTAAACAAAGGTGGAGGATTGCTGTGTTCAGTAGTGGCCATGTTGGCTCCACCAGCTCTTAATGTTGTATCAATTACAGTACAGACAATGCTTCTGGGTGCAATGAAGCGGCAAGTTGCTGCTAGGCGGGTAAGAGGCGATTAACCTTCAGGTCAGTCTCTTCAAGATGTCAATTTGCTGCAGATGCTTTCCTTTATCAGGTTAGATATGAAAAACCCACATGCTAGAAGATTATCCACAATGAAACTATAAATCAATTGAACTATTTAAATTTGGCAGCATCAAAAGCCAGCCCTGGTCCATAGTACAACGCAGCCAAACTACATTCAGTTTATACCCTCTATTTATCTCCTACATTTGAAGTTTATGAATAATTTAAATTAATAGTTAATTTCTATTCAAATCCATGTGGTATTCTATTAATGAATAAAGAAATACTGTAGATACCCATCCTCACTATATTACACTCGACTATCAGACATTACAGTTAGATTTTTAGATTTTGATTTTTGTGCAGATTGCTGCAAGGAGATTCCACACACAAAGAATGTAAGTGCAACGTGTAGATTGTGGAGGTCAAGTTATAGTTGTGTATATGTGTTTTATGGTTTGTTTTGACCTACAGTACTTGCGGATGCTTCATGCAAAGGCCCTGCACACCACACTGATGTCTTCAATTATGTGATTGGTTAGACAGTTTGTATGTAGGGGCTTTACTCATAGAAAGGTTCTGATAGTTATCATTATGTTTCTGTGACTGACAACAGTACATGTCGCTATAATCCTAACATAAAGAAACCAAACTTGAAGTAACCCAAAGTATAGTAAGTTAAAGCAAACACTAATAATTATTTGCTACAACTATTTCACCCAAATGTAAAATGATGATCATATGTATATTTTTAATACTGAGATTTAGCTGCCTACCATGTGCTGAATAAATTACCTGAATGTACTGGACTTCAAATGTGAAGAGTGATTTGTATTGAAGAAATGTGTTTTTTATTTTAAATTAAATTATAATTTACCCATTAAAGTTTATTACTCTTGTCTAATATGAAGGCAACTCAAAGAGTTTCCTTAAAGGTCCAGTGCATAATGTGTAGGAGAAATTAAATATAATATTCATAGGTATCTTTTCATTAGTGTATAATCACCTGAACAAAGCAACTGTGTTTCTTTTACCTTAGAATGAGACGTTTTTATCTATAGAGGAAATTGATCCTCTTCTGCAGAGTCCGGCATGTTAAACCGGCATGTTTCTACAGTAACTCAGAACGGACAAACCTAACACTGGCCTTTTGTGTTTTGTTGCCACCTTAGTTTCCCCTACACACTTGAAAAGCAAGTAGTATTCAGTTAGTTGCAATCTGCAACCTCACTGCACACTGGTCCTTTAATTATTATACATGGCTACATTATTGTGCAGTACAAATACAGTATATTAGATTTTGTATTTAAATAATCCCACATACTGCTTCTTTGAGTTAAACCTATTATACAGTGTTCCTCTAGTACTATATAGTGTAACTGTTGCACAGATTGTTATTCAATAGTTAGTTTTACATTCAAAGTTTAATAAATGAGAAAAAGACCGGCAGGTTGCTGGATGAGAGTCAGTAGACAGGTCGCTTCGCAAGAGTTGGAGAGAGTTACAGATCTGGGTTCGATGGCCTCTTTCTTATATAAGATCTTATTTATTTTGCGACCTTTGAATGCACAGAGTTAGTGGAATTGTAAATGCAGCAGCTGCATAGAGGTTAGTAAAGTGGAGACTGGATAGGAACATGAAGTAATGGTCTTGCTACCTCAGTAACTGCTTGATGACTACCTTTCTGACCCAGACATTTAACTCAGCTCCTTCTGTATAACTCCGTATCCACCAGTAGAGAACAGTAAATTTATATTGGCAGTGAAAACTTGCTGAACTCAAACAATTTTTAATTGTATCTGCAAATGATGCAAGATCTTGTTCCTGTTTCTTGAGAAGATAATGAACTCAGCATTTTGTGCATACAAGAACAACCCAAAAGCATATAAAAAAAAAAGAGGACCAATGACAGATCCCTGTAGTAGGCCTTCACCTTTTGTTAAAAGTGCTCGATTATAGTGAGTTATAAACACATTATGTCATCTCATTTCCAGTTTGAACTGAAGAAAGTAAGTCTTAGGCAGCCATGAGGATGAGATCAAGGAGCAGACAGGAGTTAGCTTGTATATGTCAGAACAGACGGTGTTGGAGTTGGATTGGGATGTGGAAGTAACAGTCTGCTGTGACGCAGAAGGCAAAAGTTTCCTTGGCGGAAAGAGAGATGAGGAGGATTTGGACACTGTGTTGTAAATACATCACTTGGGCAGAAAATGGGTTGAACTGGGCGTCAGTAGGACAGGGAGTATTTTGGGCTGGTTACACACACAGAAAGTAGCAGGTTGCTACAAAGAGCTGAGCAGGATTTTCCTTCCAAACAGAAATGTCTCAGCTGAGGAGGAAGAGGAAAGTTTGACCGGGTAAAAAGTACTGCAAAGGAAGTTTGGTTTGGTTAGAGGTGGATATGGGAGCTTATTCAGTTTTTCTTTTCAACTGACATGTTATTTTCTTTTACATTTCTTTTACTGTTTAATTTCAGAAAAATGCAAAACAGCAATCCACATGTCATTATAACAGACAGGTATCAAGGCTGAACTTGTTGTTGGAAGTAACCTGTTAAAACCTGTCTCCTCCTATATAATAACATATTGTTTCTGGGGCACAGAGGCTGTTTTTCTTGCCTGCTGATGTAGAAAATATAATGACAGGGGTTGGACTCGCTGGAGGACTGTACATAGAAGTTTCACTCTGCTGTGATGCAGATATGTTGATGAAATAACTCATCTGGGCAAACAGTGAGCTCACTGTCAGGTCTTTTAGGTACGTCATTAGAAAAAGGTTTGGAGGAAATAATAAGTTGCTTGTAGTTTTCCTTTTCATTAAGAAGCCAAAAAAGAAGCTGTTTTAAACTAACTTGTGTTTTTGTTTTATTTCATGCCATTTGTGCCATTTGTGTTTATTTTGAGACCCGAGGAAGACTAGCAACCACATTATCAGAGGCTATAATAGGAATACTACAAAAACTACATAGTGGAAGAAATACAACACTTGCAAACCATTAAAGAAATTGTTTTGACATAATGAAGTTGTTGTTGGTTTATTAAATATGCATTCATTTTCATTTTCAACAGTTGTACACAGTAAGATAACTTCTAAATCACATCTTATACCTCCTGAATTGTGCATTTGCTAAATGGTTATATTTATTTATTTGTTTTTAAAAAAAAATTTAAGTAATTCTTTCTGCCAGCAGGGGGCAGTGCTGGACAGCTTACCATAAGTAAGTATGTATACTGTATGTCCACAACATACCACTACATAATGCCATCACCCTGTATTGGCATTATTGAAGGTACAGTTATACAATAGCTCCACAGTATACTGTAATTCAACCACTGTTTATAAGTGTACACAAATGCAAGGGGTAAACGTGTTATTAGAATAATATATCACATTATATAGCAATAAAATAAAACCAAGCTAAATCCCATCAGATCTTTAATGCAGCCAGTTAGGGCTTTGATCTCTCCAGAGTGAGATTTTTCTGGTCCGATCCATGTTAATTAGCTTAGATCAAAGTCCAGTCTGTCCTTAAAAGTGGTTGCTCGGTTTCAAGCCCTTCAGCAGCCACCGTGCAGAAATGTCCTTGAGTGGGACAATGAATCCCTGCTCTGCTCTGGTGTGCTGATCAGCTAATAATAATGATCAGATAGAGCAGTAATAGCTCTACAGTAGTACATTATTTTTCCAGTTGAAGTCGTGTTAGCAATAGCCTTGTCCTTGTCATAACTGAATCCTATTTTTAACCATCCTCTCTTCCTCTCTTTTCTCCTCCTCTCTCCTGTCCTTTCCTCTCCATTACAGCACATCTACAGTGCTGTATCTATGAAGATGCCCTCACTATTTTTAGGGCTTGCCAAGGCACACAGGATGTCAGCACTCTTTCAGGACAATCGTGTTAATAGAAACTCCATTCACGTCAGGGTAATGGTGATCAACATGTATTTGGACGGGTTACTTAAGAGGGACATAATTTGAGTGCTGTAGGGCACATTATCCTGAGTACTAATAAGTCAGTTAATAAATAGAAAATGTATTTGGGGTCTGTTAAATTTAGCCTCAGGCTTGCTGAATACTGGACTACACTGTTTCATGGAGTATCAGTTTTATTAATATAGCGTCAACTTGTAACAGAAGTTATCCCTTCATTTAGAACAGACCTATTTACAGAGACCCAAGAAAGTATTGTCTGAGTATCACACCAGTCTTAAGATTGCATCAGACATTTTAATTTTCCATGAGTGACAAAGTAACTTCAAATTATTAATAAAGCATCAACGCCTCTGCAGATCTGACCAGTGCCACAGAAAGTTGAAAGTCAAACCATTAAAGTCTGTGTAAATGAGCCTGTGTTGTTGGCATCTTTAAAACGTACCTGTAACTGAGCATCCCAGTCTCCATCCATGATGCCTAACTTGTAATCCTCAGGTCTGGTCCAGAGCCCTAGAGGGCAGCATTCCTCCCAGCAGCCCAGGAATGTAAACTTAACTTTGGAGTCCAGCTTGGGTCCAGCAGGAGGAATGCAGAGTGTTTGCTGTTAAAATGTCCTCTCTCTGAAAAGGAATATGTAGGGGGAAAAGAAGTCATAAATAAAGATGTGGTAGAGCTGGCACTGGTTGGATGACAACTGGCACTAGAACAGAAAAACATGCTTGCGGGTAAGGGGGTTTTTTAGATTTAGAGGCTTCTGTGTATTCTGGTAAATATTGATGTTTTTCTGAAGAGGAAGTAGCTCTCAGTTATGTGACAGGATGTTCCACAGTGAGAGGAAACCGCTGCACTCACCTGCTGTTTCAAAGTTTAAATTCCAAGCTCGCATGCTGAAGAAACCCCTCAGCACACCTGTGCCGAACTGTTTATTCCCTCTGCGATGAAAAACATCAACTACTAACATCAAAGAAGAGCAGATACTGTGTTTTTGAACTTGGACAGCCTCTCATATTTAAGCCTACAGCGGGAAACTTAATATGTTGGTGGCTGCTGGTGGGAGCATAGTGGTAAATGTCGAAAAAACTTCAATAACCAGAAACCATGTGATGTGATGTCAGTAAACAGCATGCAGCATGCTCATATTTACTAAAGTGCCTGGTCAAAGGACCCCAAAGGAGCAAAAAAAGTTAAGACATCTATATATGATACCCTCAAAACCTTTTTAGTGTCCAACCTGTATCACATCTGCAAAAAAAAATCTGCAGAAAAAATGAATTAGTAAAGAATTATGGGAGTAAGACCTTGTTCTTGCAGCCTCAATTCATGCCTCATGCAATATCTAGTAGTGTGCCACCACATATCTGAGTTTTTCAGTTCTGATTAAGTATCTTTAAGGCTGCACTAATCAATCAATGGATCAAATGACTATATGAAATGTGCGGGTCGCTCATAGCAACGAGCCTTTAGAGAATCATCACCCGACTGTAATTCCCCCTCAGCCCTACAGAGCCTTTTAGTGTCTTTAAACTCACTGTTTTGGATTTTCGTCCTGGTACTGCACTGGTTTTTCCTTCACGCCCAGCAACAAACAGCAGACAGACAAAGTTAGCAACTACCTGGTGAATATAGTGGAGCATTTAGCATTGAAAGAGCCAGATATTTGCCTCAAGAGTCTGTTTTGGAGAATAAAATGGAATTGGCCAGACACCATACTTCAAATTAATGCTAATATTGGTCTGTCTCTGCTGGATGTGTAAATATTCACACAACATCAACATTATAAGTTAATAATATGTCAGTGTTGTGTTGTCTTGATGCGTTGCACCAAAATGGCCAAATAATAACTTCTTGCAGGTTTAAGTCATTTTCAAACATCTGGAAAACTACGATGAAAGTCTTGCTGCTTTTGACTTATCACTGGATATCCCATGACTTTATTACCTCTGCAGTTTGAAATATAATTTTCCAGTTTGAGACATTTTCAGTTGTGTTGCTGTATTGCTTTTAGCTACTTGTTCATGTCTCATACTCTGCAGTTTCTCAAGCTATTATTGTAAATGCCTCACGGGCCTGTGTGTTCATTTTTGCATTGCAGGGACACCACAATATTGTCTAGGTGAAAAACTAACCAGTTTGGACTGAAAAAAGTCCTATTGCTCCAATCTCAGTTCTATTCTCTGTTTCCCTAGAGTAACTTGTTTCTATGGCTACTTGTTCCATATAGTTTAGCCTTGTGGTTTAAATCCTGACTATAAAACTGAGATTGATATTGGAGGGTGATTTGTGTTAACAATTTCCTGAACTCCTAGTTTCTCATCCTGCAGACATCTCTGATTACAGCACAAATTGATTTATTCTTTTCTCACGCAGGAGAAAGCAAGGGAGGCGTTCATCAGCTTCTACCTCAAATATTTTCTGTGTGAACAAGTTAAATACCATCCTGGTTTGCTCACCTCAAATCATCTCCTATATGTGTAGGAGACTGTTTGTAGAGATGAATGTAACCAGGAGAAAAAATGCAGGAAGGCAAACTATGGTGACCTACGTACATACTGCAACAGACGTCATAACCTCCAGCCACCTCTCCGTTGGTGGGGATGAAGAATGAAGGAGGATGGAGGTAGGGACGGAGGAAGGCTGGGAGGTAATTGAGGAATGGATGTGTGTCTCCTAGGTGGCCATGTTGTTGCTCTGGAAGGATGTGGGCACTGGTCAGACCACACACACATACACACAAATGGAGACACACATGCACGCTGGTTGCAAGGCCACGCCAAGCTTCAGCTCTAGTTATTGTTATGCAGTGGTAAGGATTTAACTCTGAGGCCTCACCATGATGGAACCATAGGAATTAGAGTCTGGGTTAGTACACTGGTAGGTATTTGATTCTCGGTTTCTGTAATGGTGGGTAATAAATTGTGGGTGGTGGGACTAGAGGAATTTGGCTCTGGGCTAGAAGTTCCTGTTGAACTAAAGTTACACTTGGAGGATCTGGATGAAGAAGGAAAAACATGCCGGCAGAGTAAGCTAGATGGCATCCGATCCAAACTGCATATTTTTGGGAATTAGGGAACCAAATCTACATCATTTTCAATGTTTGTTGTTCTTCCATGGCAATAGCTACGTGCAGTCTTCAACATATTTGGCTGTTTCGATTGATGGACTATAAAATGTAATTGTGAGAATACAGTAACTTGCTGGACAGAACACACACCCTGATAGTCCATGTGAATTCAAACAAACAACAAACTTTAGAGTCAAAGTCACTGATGCACAGATAGATTAGTGGAGCATCATTGTAAAGCTGTGTTTTAAAAGCCCCTGAAATCTTGGTTTTAATTCTTAAAGGACCAGTTTAGAGGATTTAGGGGCATCTAGTTGTGAATTTGCAGATTGCAACCAACTGAATACAGCTCGCCTTCTATCTAGAGCCAGTATTTGGCTCATTCTAAGGTAACGAAAACAATAATTCTTATTTCCAGGTGATTATACACTAATGAAAACATACCTATGACTATTATATTTATGTTGGGATCCTCTTAAATGTTACACACAGGACCTTTAAGTATTTCACTTAATAAGAAAAAATCAAAGCTAAACTTAAAACATTATTTATTATTTATTATTCATTAAGAACACTCCAAACTCAGTGAATCTGCTTCACAAGGACTGAGTGGGTGTGGTTTGACCAAATTCGACTGACATTGACGGCTATACGAAGAAACAACCCAACACAACAGTCGACCGGCGACCATTGTTTGTGGTTCGACTGGGATTCTTTTTATCAGGTCAGCTTGTTGCGTTGCCTTCTTCTTCTGGTTTTCTGACTTAAGAATTGGAGTTGTGAACTAACTACTGACAATTCATTTGCATTTTGTTTTGCCGAATTACTCAAAATTTTGTTACAATTTGTAATACATGATACACTTGGATAGATCTATCACAATTTTCTCTGGAAGTACTGGAGTATTTACAGTGGACTGTATATTTGACTGACAGCGCAATCAAGCCTGGATAAGTAAGATCTACAGAATATGTGGAGGTACTTTTTGGTTATAAAGTATCAGTTCTAATGTCAGTCTCTTGACTAAAATAATAAAGACCGTTTGCATTGTTAGCACTGCAAAATGATTTGCTAAATTAATAATTCCTCAAAATTGTTCATGACATGTTCATAGACTTTAAATATAAGTGTTCTTTGTTTGCACAAAGGAAGACTTAAAGTTGAGATTTAAAACACTTGTTGGGATAGATTATTTTTAATTTAATTTAATTATTTATCTGAATGCAGTCGACTTACCGAACAACACCACACAACCAGGAATGCACACCCATTATTTACAGATCCTGGCCCTGAGCCCTGAGTGAATTATACCTGTTAATCAGCTCCATTGAAAGGCAATCGACGTCAGAGATGGACAAAGCTAACAGAAAAAGAGGTGTGAAGAGTGTGTGTGTGTGTGTGTATGTGCGCATGTGCGTGTTTTAGTAAGTAGGTGTTGTTGTCAAGGTCAAAGGTTAAGAGGGGTTGATGTGTTGATGGGTGGGGCAGTGGTGGTGGTCGGGTAAAAGCTGCTCAGCAAACACAGCCTGCTGTCACAAACACAGCAGATATATGAATAACCACAAGTCTGTGAGAGAGGGAGAGGAAAGATAAGTGTGTGAGGGAGGGAGAGGAAGGCCAAGAGGTGGATAGAGAGCTCACGAGAGGGAAAGAGTGAAGGAGGCCCTCGGTTTACTCACAGTGTTGTGATATGTTCGTCATGTTTTCACACCGGGGGGATTCTCAGACTGCTTGTTTCCATTTTACTGACTGGCATTTACCTCCAACTGTCAAGATGCGGCTGAGTTCAGTACAGCTGATATATGAGACTAGACAAGATGAGACAAAATGGGATTAAGTGTGCAGATTAGACGCACATCTCACAGGTGGGATGAGAAAAGGAGATACAATGAATGTATAAGGAAAGAAGAGGTGAGAGTAGATGAGTTGTGTTGTAATGAAATTAACTCTCATTTAATTAATGAGATGAAATGAGACAATAATGGTGAGACAGAGATAGTAGAACATGAAATTATATTATATATATATATACAGCCGTGTTCTTGGGAGGCTCATTTGTGCCATCTGATTCTCCACCACACCACAGTACCTAGTACCTCCTATTTGCACATACAAAATACTTTCAGGAACACTGCACATATAGACACAGGCTTGTAATATTTTATTTTATTTTCTTGAATTTAATTCATTTTTCTTTACTCTTTGCCTTACATTCTCCCGTGCTGCTGTGCCAACTTGAATTTCCCCTACAAGAGATCAATAAAGAAACTTATCTTATTACAGTAGATGAAAACTATACTGATAAAATGAAACTGAGATTAAATAACACAAGAAGACATACATTTGAGCAAGATGAGATGATATGATGATGAGATAAGAAGGGGTGACATTAGAGTGTAAATGAGATAAGACAGAATGAACAACATGTCAATACAAAAAGAGATGTAAGAGAGTAATCAAACAAGATGGGATAAGATTTACTATTCGAAAAAAACTGATGAAATGAAACACTTTACTAATGTGATGAAAAAGTAATAACATGATCTTTATTGAGTTGGTAAAACAAGATGTTATAAAATGAGACAAGATAAGAAGGTTAAATATTAAATTAACTTCACCGATTAGATGAAAAGAGACTAAATAAACTGAGAGCGACAAAATACCATCAGAGATTACATGAGTTCGTCTTCATTATTAGGGCTCTGGCATGCTTTGACAGGATTAATTGATGCAGTTTTTTGAAGTTATCTTTAGATTTTCTCTGCGGGCTCAGGCAACATCCTCTCATCCAAGACTTCGGACTAACTTCATCCCTGTATTTCTGTTCTGTGACCGGTTCAATCCGACCCTCAAAGCACAAATCTGCCACCACATCAAACACTTTGTTTTTAGCTCTCAGTATAGACTTTTGCTTTTTTCCTTAATTTATCCTGGGAATATTTGCCAAGCACACATACTCTCTTTCATCAACACCCTGCTTCACACGTACAAAGTTACACACATTCATACTTGGCAGCTGCCCAGTGCAACCACAGTCTTCTAGTGTTAGTCCACTGGGCAGCTCCACCAGAGCAATTTGGACGTTAAGAAATGTGCTCAAGGACATTTCTATGGTATTAGCTGAAGGAAAGGAGAGCAGGTCGCATTCACTTCCCTGATCCACATTTTTCTTGGCAAATCAGGGATCCAAAATCTCAATCTTCTCCTCAGCCCACTTGTCTAAACATAAGGACTGCACATATTGGAACTAGACCTTTTGTGTAATGAAAGACATTCTGAAGAAACAATCCAGCATTCGGTGAAATGATTTTGAAATCTTTGGCAGCAAATCAACAAACACTACCTGTTTCTCTAAAGCCATTTTATTAATTCTACCGTCCAGGCTATAGTACCTATCCAGGGTTTTGAAGCAGCCGAATGAAAACACAATGGTTTTTAAGGGATTATCATATTATCAGTTTACTTATTAACCTAAATTAGTTCATCGTAGTGTAATATTCTAGGTTTTGTTTCCCTTCAATTGGATTCTATGAAGAAAAAATACTGCTAAGACAGCCATCTGGCTCTGGGAGACAGCGCCAAGTTAAATGCTAATATCCTAACATACTCACAATGGCAATGCTAACATACTGATGTTCAGAAAGTATACTGTTTACCATGTTTACCTCCTTTATTTCACGTGTTAGCATAATAACATTTACTATTTAGCATTAAACACAAAGTACAGCAGAGGCTGATGGGAATAGTTTTGTAGGTATTTGATCATAAACCAAAGTATGGACCATTGACAGTATATGGACACATTCCTGGATTGTTGACCTGATGATGGAGTTTGGTGAAAAGTTAAGGGATCAGCAAAGCTAGTACAAATTATCCTGAGGGATGAATGTCTGTACCAGAGGAAATCCATTGTTGAGATGTTTCACTCAAGACCACAAATGTGTAGGCCTACCTCATCGTGGCGTTAGAGAAAAAGTCACCAAAATGATTTGGATTCATGGTCTGGGAACCACGAATGTCTGTACAAAATTAGATGGCAATCAGTTCAATAGTTGTTGAGATATTTTAGTTTGAACCAAAGCTGACAGACAGACATTGCCATCCCTAGAGCCACAATGGTAGCGTGGCTAAAAACTTGTGTAACAGCTAGTGTACTGTTTGTGATTTCAGTCCTTTTTGTTCAACAAGTTGCCGCATTGTCTAAAATGACACTTGTCTTTCAGCAGAACTGACATTATATAATTACCTAATCAAGTGCCAGACAGCATGGATGGTCATCCTCAATGGTTCAACTGTGGCTCACTGTTCCAGGCAAACGGCTCAGTGCTCACCTCTTCATAAGAGCTATGCCTTCATGCGGCAACATGTTCAGACCAGTCTGAACTGCCCCTTGCTAGGACACGGCCGCTCCAGCATCAAACGATATTTTTAATCAAGTGGTCAAAAGCTATTGCACAAACATTCTAAAGTAGCTTAGGTCAACAGTGTCCCAGAGCCTGTTCTGTTAGCTGGAATGCTCCTGTACGCTGCGAACAGGCCTCTCTTTGTGCTTCAGTCCAGCAGCCTCACGCCACACCGCACCGCTCTGGAATCCTGTTTGTTTTCTTTCAAATTTCTCAACCTAGTTCACTGCGATGTGGAAGCGCAGTGTGCCGTGTGTGTGTGTGTGTCCATACTGTGTTTTAAGGTGTGCGCCAAGTGTGCATCTGTGTTTGTACCCATGCAGAAACAGTATGGCTCATTGAGCATGTGCTCATTTTAAGCTGGTGCCAAAGTTCACAAGCTTTAAAGTGGAACATACTGGAGGGTTAAAAAATTATAAACTCAGAGCCTGTGTAAATCCAGCCAGCCCCAGTGTAGGTTGTTAATGTGAAGAGTAACAGATAGATGCCTATTGGACCAAACTCTGCTTTCTGTAGCCAACAGGCCTGGTTTTTAATTCACAGTTAGTCCAATCAATACAGGATTTTCTTGCTCTGGTATTTTCATGTGTGCGTCTGATTGAAATAGCAGGATTCCTGAAGACTTGTACATGCTGAATTTCCTCCACATTCTAAGACGGACAAAATCTTGGATTTCAATCTGTTGTTTTGCATTTCTGGACTCCCCCACATTCATTTCTAGTCAATCCACTTATCTAACCAGTAATCTGCAATTATCCACGATACAGAGGGCTTGTTAACGCCCTATGTGCTGAGTGGACAAACACCTTAGGCCTTCCTTCTCATAGTTTTAGTCCTCCTCCCCCTTTCTCCTCATTTCTACTGTTGGCTGACCAAACCAGAGGAATTCATTATCCCGGAAACCTTTTGCAGAACAGAGCGAGCCAAACAGGGCAAGGCTATTCTTCTTTCCTGGTCTTACTGACAATGAAACCATGTCATCCAATCAGCCTATTATTACTGCTACTGATGACCGCTGTTCTTTTGCCATATGAACTGTAACCCAGGCTACCTGGAAGCCTGCTTTTTACCCCGAACAGCCTGCTTCTCTCTGTAAACAGAGTGGATTTGATTTATGTTGGAAAGATGACTTTTCCATAGAAATTTTGGTATGGCAAAGCAAAGGGACTAAATAATGTTGAGTGGCCAGTTCAGTTTCAATGAGACAAACATTGTATCTGGAAATAAGAAACGTATTTTTCCACATATCCATCCACAGTCTGTACCCACTAATGCTTTGCAGGGTTGTGGGAAGCTGGAGCCCATCCCAACTCACACTGGGTGAGAGACGGTGAACACCCTGAAAAGTCTTTGACGAGGCTGACACAGAGTTCCTATATATGAACAGTCAGCCATTCACACTCACATTCATATGAGTTATTAATTCATCTAACCTGCACATCTTGGGACTGTGGGGGGAAACAAAACCAGACATATTTGTTCTTGCAGTTTAGCTTTTTTGGTCAGATCTTGCCAGAACAGCTTACTCTTAATTCCACTTTAGACCCACTGAACAGTGCAGGTAGACAGTGATAGTCAATTGAAGTGATTGTGGTATGCATCGTGTCGTTATTGGTAATGCGATACACTTGCGCATATATGTGTGCTATAATGGGATTATAAAACGGCTTGGCCTTGGCTGAATTCTCTGTTCTGATTGGTCAAAGGGGGGGGGCATTCATTCTCAGTAAGGGGACAACTCCTCGGTCTATGACCGTCTAAAAAGGAGTGCTCACCCATCAAAACCCTGTTCCCCTTTGCTAATAATTGTCTTGTGCTAGCGATGAAACAAGATTATTTGGTCAGTTTATCTCCTTCAGATAGGAAATGGTTTTACATTGTGCAAATGTGTCCATAGTATGTTTCAGAAACTTCTTTGAGGCACACATTTTTGGCATATACAGTACATAACAGCTTTTAACAAAAGTTTAGAAAATGTGGTGGGTGATCTAATGCATACTGAGCACTCCTGTTGTTCATGATGTTGTTATCTCACAGTGTATTTCTGAGCATCCATCTTTCGCCTGTCATTAAAGCTTTTCTCACTAAGGTGTGTTTGACTTTGTTTCAAACCCTTTACTGCTCCATTTCCAGTAACTTGAGGAAATGCCTTTTCTGGGCTGTCCCACTAAATGCCACATATAGGCGGCCCCTTCTAATACTGCAGGGTAGGCTGCTCTGAAAAGCCCCTCCAAAATACTCTGCAGGGCGGTGTGTCCCGAACGTCCTGCACCTGCATAAACACACCGAGCTGCCTGCCACCCTGCCAGGCACGCTAAACCACATGTCCAAAAGGCAGGAGAATAAGATACCTGGGAACAGTTACCGTGAGAAGCAAAGGTAAGATAGAATACAGTTAACCACAAAGGGCTGCAGTCAAAAGGCATGGTGAGAAAGGTGCAACCCTCCGTTTTTACATGCTTTGTGAAAGTGCAAAGTAAGGTTTAATTCTGCAAGTACACACAAAAAAACATGGTGACAAAATACAGAACACGTGTGTGATATGAAACAAAAATATGGTAAAATATCCCTAGCTATCAGACACAAGGAGACTAAACAGAGAAACCAGATGAGTTGGAGAGACAAAGAAAAGGAAAACATATCACAACTGAAATCAGATTGGGTGCGGAAAACCAATTTGGAAACTTCAGGGATAATTAAGTAAAATGAGCGTATGTAGGGTAAAAGGAAAAATGTGTTACGACCAGAGGGTGAGAAAAGGGCCTCTGAGACAGGCTGCGTATTGACACGCTGTGACAGAACACCTACCTGTCAGACGTGCCCTGTAAAGGTTCACCTCAGTGGGACAAGGCTTCATATTCACACAGCATCACATGACACCTTGTTGTTACGCAACTGTCGCACCCTTTAATCACTGTACTGTAAGTGAGACCTCACAAGGGGCCCTGGGCATACATGCTGCGCTGCTTTATAGCACATGAGGCTCAGTTTTGGCTAGCAGGGCCTCCGTATTTGATCATGGAGGAGTCTAAACTGTAAAACTGTCCTTAAGAAGTGATTTAGTCCAGCTTTTAAATCTTGTTTGCTCAATTCAGAAATATGAGGAGTGAGTAATAAATGTCTGGTGACCCCATCTGGGTTTGATACTGAAAGTTTTTTCTGCTGAGCTGAAAAGATAACTTCAGGAACAGAAGTTGAAGCAAAAATGTAATGCTATAATTCAATCTAGCAAAGAAAATAATCTAAAATACTATACATTCTGGTGATAAGTGGTCATTAGGCAGTCACGTCTACAAAATGCATTACATGAGTTGTAAAAAATCCTAGTTTGCTGCCACTGATTTGACAGATACCCGAGTGATAGTTCCTGCCTGCGTCATCGCCTCTGCTGCTGATGGATTTAAACACTGAGCAGGACTGGATACAGCTGGACAAACAGCAGTGCATGAGACATATTTGGGGTAACACATGTGGATGATGATGCTTTTAACTGGATTAAGATTTGTAAATCGGACAAGCTAATAATCCTTAAAGCAGACATTACAGTATGATGTACTGAAGGGTGAACTGAGTTTTAGTTGAACTTGCTATTTTGCACATTTTATGAAGTAGAATGAAGTAAATTTGTAGAAACTTTGAGGAATAATCTTAGGATATACACTAACTTGCTTTTTTGAAAATGTATCTGTTCAATATGAAGCAGGAGCCAGGACATGGTTAGCTTAGCTTGGCATAGCATAAAGATTGGAAATAAAGGAAAACACCTAGCCTGTTTCTGTCCAAAAGTATACAAAATCTGCCAGCACTTCTAAAGCAAACTCGTTACATCTCGTCTATTTAATCTGTACACAACCCAGAAAACTGATAAACTGCAGTTTACAGGAGGTTATGTGTTGGACTATTTCTTGCTGCAGTGACTTCCTGGCGTCTTGTTTTGCTAACGTCTCTTGGCTGTGGCGGTATATTTAGCATTTGGATACGAGAGTGGTGTCCATGTTCTCATCTCACTTGCAGCAAGAAAATAAAACGTATTTTCCAAAATGTCAAACTATTCCTTTAAGCTGATGGAAGTTATGTAATATTATGATTTTCAAGGAAAAAATAAGAAATGTTCTCATTGAGGAAAGTTTGCTTGGATTGGCTGCTGTCCACATCATAATGATTCAAATGGACAGCATGGTTTACTCGCCACTAATTTACCACTACACTATTTTAAAACTTTTGCGTCTATGCCCTGACTCACTCCTGCTGAGAGTGGAAAACATATTTCTTACTGTCCTGTGCTGAGGTAGGAGAAATGTGTGAAACTTGGGTTGTCTGTTGTCGGTTTGACAGCTAGCTGAGCGATGACTCTTTCCTGCGTCATCACTTCCTCCTCACTTTGCTGTGGAATCCACCTTCCGCTGTTCCAGCTGGGGAATATTCCATGTTGTTGTGAAGAGGATGATGGGAGCATAATATTTTCCACTGTCAGTTTGGAGTGGGCATGTATGCTGCAAGGTAAAGAACACTCTGTCAGCAGAGGACACAGTCGGATTTTTTACTTATTTATATGGGGATGTTGAGAAATGACCCTGTCTTCTCTTAGTTTGCGCATTAACGCCTGTATTTATTCGTACCCATTTTTTAACCTGCATCTTGTACAACAACTCTGTCCCTGCTTCACTGAGTTGCTGAATTTATAAACAACATTTTATCCTGTCTCTCTTGGTTGTCGTTAATTTTAGAAAAAGTGGCAGCAATTCTGAAAATATGATACTGTGAGAGCTACTTTTAGCGAAGGCAAAGGAAAACAGTGAGTAACAACAGGCCAGCTGTGACCTTCCAGCTAACAGACATATAGACGAACACAGAGGGGTCAGATTGCCACCAGACAGACTTGGGGCGAGGGTGTAGGCTGCAGTCTGACCTTGCAGCTCGCAGACAGATGGGGAGAGGCCTTTCGTTCCAGACACACAGACAGACAGGGAGGGGTCTTGTTAGCCACTGTGCAGAAACTGCATATCTGGAAACAATTAGAGCAGATGGGAACCCTGGCCAGGCTGTTCCTATAAGGCACAGCACAATTCTATCAAGAGTTTATTGGGAACAGTTTGCTCTCCTAATAAGTATTCGCTCACCAACACCGCAAGTTACAAAAGCACAGTTCATTACTTCATCATCTTATGAAGCAGAAACTAACACTATTGTTTTTCAACCCTTTGTTGGGTTAAGAACACATTTGTGTTTACACTGACCGCCTAGCAAAAGGGAAAGCCCTCGAAGAGTAATATTTTCACAGCCGTTTATAAAGGAACAGTCCGCCTTGCGCTAATCGTTCACCTTTTGATCATTTTGATTAGTCATCTAAAAACTGGCCTTGCTTTTTGCAGCATTCAGCACTAACAACTCCATCAGAAGACTGATATGTTGTTGACTTTGAATGTTCTTTCGTTTGCAGACACCACACAGGCGCTGGTTCCTCTCGTCGATGCCAAAAGCTCCAACCGGGTTTTCGTCGGTAAAGCCAAAACTCCAGCAGTGATGAAAGGGATTCATTGCACACTTACCTAATAAGAGTGTTTGTGGCTTAAACAATGTTCTTTCAGATCGAGTGTTCTTTTTCTTGACATTGATGTAAGTGCCAGTATGGGAAGCTGAATCTGTGGGCAGGTTCTATGTATAAACCACACCGAAAATACTTTCAAGTTGATGAATTTAGCCATTAGTCATACATTTGCTAGAGTCATACAATGTTACTACTATTTTCTATTACATAAGGATGGTAGACAGTACAGACACACTTATTAACCCTTTCTTTTACTGATCATACATTAATATTGTGACCATGTCAATCTGCAGCCGCCTTCTATTAGTGGATACAAAACAACCTTCCTCAAGGTCCATTTAGTAGCTGTTTTAGATCTTTCAGTCATTTGGCATGATCTTCATCAGCAGTTTCCTATGCAGATGTTGAAATTTAATTTTTTTCGGAGCACTTAAAAGCTGCTATAATCAATATTTTTACATTAACAATGGATCCATTCCATCGTTCGGAGTGAAAAACAAAGAGAATTACCTCCTGACTCCTCAGTTTCCCTCAGCTAGGGTGTGCGTATGTTCATATATGAGGCAAATAAGCAGCTTGTAAATGATTGCTATGTTTGATTGAGGTGCAGTAAATTGAGATTCGTGTAACTGGCAGGCAGCTGCTAGATAATCATAAACTAGTCAACAAGCTCTGTAGCGGGAACACTCTGTTTCTGACAGTAAACAAACAAACTGTAAATGCAGCCACTAAGCTTTATATGAAACTGCATGAGAGCACAGTCCTTCTGCTGACAGCCAGTAAACAACCACACAGAAAAACAGACAGTAAACACACACACTTTCATGAGCAGTTTGACATCTCAGGCAACCTCAGGATGAGAGAAAAAAATCACACGATTTAAATGAAAGCCTTTAAAATGTCTAATGATTGAAAAACAGCCTGAGTTTATTTGATGTTGAGGAATGTTAAGGTGAAGTCTTGACCTGGATCGCTGCACATCACGGACTGAAACACCTGTCTGGGAAGCAGAAACCCACAAAGCAAAATGTCTTTTTTTTTCTCTGCTTGAAGTAACATTTACCTTGGCAGTGAATGAGACAAAGCAGCAGCGTGTGATTAGAGCCGATGTTTTTATTCAAGGCTTTTACAGGAAGCTAATTAGTTGAGGTATGCAGTCGTGTGCCAAGCTAATAGGGGGAAGCTGACATTCCTGCAGGGAAGCGGTGGCCTCAGAAAGCTACAGAATATGTATTTACATTCAGGGCCCCACTCTGTGTGAGCCACAAGACTTTAAATTCAATCAGTTCACAACATGGATTTTTTTTTCTCAAATTCAAATATTGAAAAAAGTTAGGATGTGGCCTGGCACCTTGAACCACAAGGTGAGTACATTTATAAGAACACTGAATACCTGTCAGTGTTATTAATCATGTTGTAACTGGATGATAAAAGTCACTTTGAAATTAAAAAATCAACAGTGACTGATTCTGGTGCTTCACAGACTGACCGCTACAGATACATCCACTTCAAAAATGACTACGTAGGCCTCATTGGCCAAAACACCTGATAACACAACAGCACATGCAGATTGTAATGTTACTTTGATAAACAGTGGTTTGCAGACATTGCGTTTTCAGCACTGTGTCTCTTAAGGGTGGCAGTAATTTGATGCCATTTAGCTCCTGTTTAGGAGGTTAAATGCACTTATTGTAAGCCGCTTTTGGCTATATGAATGAGCGTTTGAATTTGGCAATTATTGCACGCTGTTCGGACAAATTTAATGGCATTTTTCCACTCAATGCTACATCTCCTACTGTTGGGGAACAAGATTTAATTTTTTAAGGTTCACCCTGGCAACCTCTGGCAAATCTCACCTCCAATTATTGCAATGTGACAGTATTACCCGTCCTGCCCTCTTCCACTGCAACTTGGAGGCTTCTCACTGTGTCCATTAAGTACTGAGCTAGGAAAACTCTTGAAAGTTACTTTGCCTGACTATAAGCCTGTTATCAAAGCACAGGTGTTACTGATAACATTAACAATGGCTGTGTTCTATAAGTATCCAATTAAGTTACCGCAGTGTTACAGTGAGCTAACATGAACAATACCAGGATCCTAAAACTGAAGCAGCTAAGTGGAATTCAACCATTATTCATTCTATTTTTAAAGATTTTTCTATTGTGATAAGAAAAACTTTTTTTTCATTTCTGTTTGTGTCTGGATTAAACAAATTAGATATGTTGTTTAGTTGGTGAATTTGCAAGTGCATTTTTTAGCTTTAGCCAGAGCTAGGCTAGCTATTTCCTCATACTTTCAGTTTTTATGCTAAGCTAGGCTAATCACGTCCTGGCTCTAGCTCTATACTTAGTGCACAGTCATAAGAGTGGTATCAATTTTCTCATTTAACTCTCTGCAAGCCAGTAAAATGTTGTACAACATATTCCTCTAAGAACAGACCTTCAACAGACTGACAAGCATTCTCAATGTGCTCCAGTTAAATGCCTACACTGTAGCTGTAGCACTGTGTGTGGCAGAACCCATGCTATATTTAGACACACCATCACCTGTGAAGGGCAGACCATGTTCAAGGGTCATGGACAGCGTATGACATCATACTTCACTGTTTGATTTAGCACCAGGCATATTTAAATATGAAAAAGGCAGTTGAGTTTACTGCCGATGCTTCATGATGATGGAGAGCTGACTCAACGGGCAGGATGGAAGTCAGGTTGCTCCATGACTTTTCCTGGTTTCATCTGATCATCATGGTTCAATATCACTTCCAGAGGAGGAAGCACTCAGTGGGAACTAAGTGTGTCAGACACGCTGTCTAAGATTAGAAACTCCCTCAACCTCCAACTGACAGGTCACCGAAACAGAACAGAGGCCATCCTGGACCCACATGGAGCTGTGTTTAAGTTAAGACCACCTGACTTCCATTTCCATGTGTGTGGCAGTAAATCTACAGCTGAGATGAGTTTCTGCTGTTTGTTGAAAGAGTAACAGCCCAAATTCTCATCAGTGTCTCTAGTCTAAACACTTTCCAGGACACAGGTTTTAAAAAGGCACTTTCCACTCTCTCTTTCTGCCTTTGACAATTGAGCCACCCAGCAACCCCCCTGTTATATCTGTACAAATGTTCCCATGCACTATATCCAGTGCTGGTTTCCACCTGTGAGCTCCAGCCAGTCAAAAATGCTTTGTCCAAGGCACATGAAAGCAATATATTTTCCCTTGTTAACACAAACTGGCAAATACATTCCCCTAGATGACCCTAACTAAATGATTTATGAGAAAATTTGACCAAAAAATGCAGTCCGCCTTCCAACTATGCCCCTTTGGCATCAAACGGTCAATATATTATACCTCGGCCCATTACCCCAAGTAATCCTAAACCCAACTATTTCGTGCAGGCTGAGCCTGAAAAAAGATTGTGTCTCATGCATGTTTCCAGTCTGAACATTTTCCACCACTCTGGGCTTTAAATAGACGCAGTTTCCATCTTGACAGTTCATCTGCCCACCAACCCCATTGTTAAATCTCAACAAATCATCCCAGGCTCCGAATCCATTATTAGTTTCCACCACTTGTCTCTTCATAGGCAGACTTCAAAAAGTTTCCATCAGTTTCCAACTCTTTCATCTCTCAGTAACTGACCTGTCCCTTCTCCATTGTTAAATGGCAACAGATCACCATCCCATCATTTAAACGTTGAGTGTTTTTGCAGACAGGCTCCAAATTGTAAAAGAAAGTAGTGATTTACTTTCCAAGCACAACTTTATTAGCCTGTTTGGTTAGCTGATGAAACAGATGAGACAGTTAAGTTATGCACTTATTCTACTGTTTCTTTGTTCTGCATTCCTTATTCGTGTACAAACAGATTTTTTGCTTATTTATCCATTCTGCAAATTGAAAGTCAATAAATTCCACATAAAAAGTATTTTTTCTACAAAAAAACCATGTTGTTTTCAATTTTTCCATCCTCACTGTCTTTAGGGGGCCCAAGAGTTCAAAGAAGTAGAAATATACAGGCAGGAAAATCATTTTGAGATCTTGGTTTCATGTTCAGTTTACATAGTGGTATATGATGGTTGGTTTGAAGGCTAAAGCCAGGGAACATTCCTCAAATAGCCTGCCAGCTACCACTAATGGAATTTAGTTTAATGGACAGCTGAGTGCAGATAACACAACCAAAGCTTCAAATATGGACCAGCTTTGGGAAAGAACTCTCTGGGTTTGCCTTAATATACATACATATGGTAATAACTGAATTTATGAATATGGGATTCATTGCAGTGCTGTTGTATAAGACAGTGTTTACCTAATAAACTAAGTGTACATATAAAGTGTACTAAATGCTGCAGCATGGTTTGGATAAATATATCCACTAAACCTGACAGTCTTTTTTTAAAAACTGGCTTAAAAGGGAAAGTACACAAAAGCAAATTAAAGACCGATTTTAGAAACATTACATGTATTAAAATGTTCACTGTGAAATTAAAGTCTATCTGGCATGGGACAAAAACAACCTTGGTACAGAGTGTTTGGTGTGACTAACTAGCCTTTTTACTTTTGATGTTTATCTAGCTTTAAAAGTGCTGGGAAGGTATGACTGCAAGGTATGACTGTATGTCAGTCGTACTGAATACAAGCAGTGTGTGGGAACCATGGAAACAGCTAAAAGATGCCCCACAGGACACAGAGGCCTCCTCTGTGACATCAGCGTCAGGTATGACATCATCAGCCGTGGTGTGATGGAACTGCACACACACAAGGTGTTGATGAAAACTGGGAATATTATCCACTTTCCATGCCTGAAGGAGATACTAAAATGAGGACAGTGTCGTCACCAGAGCCTGACGTGGGCATGTAAAAATGTAGCCTGGTCAGACACAGAGTCTGTCATCTCCACAGATCCTAAAGTTGGAAACCTCCCAGCTGACACAGTTGTGTAGCCTTGTGATGTCACAAAGTAGCTATGAAACGAGCGGTGAAGTAATGAGGCTATAAGTAGCAGGAAGCAATGTGCGTAGATCCAGACTAGGATAGATGGCGGGCCTTGACCTGGAATTACTACACGAGTCACATGACCCGAAATCAGTGACTTCAGAGCTAAATTAGGAACATCACTCCATCAGCTCATTCCCTTGGTAAGGGTGGAGCTGCTGATGGTACATTTTCATTTGGAAAAATAATAAACTGTGAAACAATGCATCAGCATGACATAGTGGTTGTTAATAATACTGGTGTCAGCTGTATAGACTGATACACTCTTGGCCTTGTTACTGAAATGCTGCCAGAAACTAGTTATTACTGTTACAATTTAATATTTTCATCACCTGTCACCTATTTTGCCTTCATTTGTATTTCCCTAAAGTAATGATAGTACTGCAATTACTTTTAAATAAAATCTTTGATGTATTTTTTCATAGTAAACAAAAACTGTGTAATGGTGCAGGGTGAGATTTATAAACTCTGTCACCCTTTAGTATATCTTTAAAGTGGCTATAATCAATATTTCTATAATAAAAATAGATCACATGACTTTTATGTGAAAGGAGTTGATCACACTCTTGGTTGACTCTCATTGCTCTCATTAGCCTAACTGCATAACTGCCCAACACCAAATGACATACAGAGTGAGCGACTAGCTGTTGAACATTTAGCTAAAGAACCAGATACTTTTGGCATAGACCAAAGCCTAGTTAAAAAAGAGACTGTTTGCTAATGAGTCATTGGTCAATGAATCATATCCACTTCATAAGGTATTGATTTCTCATTGTTGGGTTTACAGCTTGTTTCCATGGCCCATAAAAAATAAGTTATTGGCGGTTTAAAGGACGTAAAGGCCATTTTATTGGGCATTATTTTGTGATGGTTTTATTGGTGTTTTATGTCAGAGTTTTTATACCTGACAACTGGTACATATCAACCAAAAGATCCACCAGTTTCGAGTAAATGTAGTCAGACTTTGCTATACAATACATCTAAAGCTGCACATGTTTTAGTTTTCACTGCTAAATCTTATTATTAGAACATATAAGTTAAGAAGACTTAAGGTCAGACAGATTGCACGCAGGTATGTTTAACAACACTGATGCCAAAAAGCACAAAGCTGAACAGACTCCCCTGCCATTGTATCATTACCACAGTTCCATTACTGATTTTAACCCACAGCTACTCTCTTAGACAAATATCTCGGTCTATACTTAGCCTTGACATATCTGGACCTGCCACACACAGAGCTGTATGTTTCCTTTGGCCACCACAGTCAACCCATCCACACATCCAGATCTGCAGAACAGTGAGCACGTGGCCAGTCGGCCTACTGATAATCAACACAGGAAACCCTGAGACTGACAGACTGAGCACAGCAAAACAACCAGCATCATGAAAACACCCAGCACAACATCAGTTTCCCATGGCTACAGTATTACAGAAACAGTGAGGACTCTTTCTGTTGACCTGAAGATGTGATATTCACTTTCTTGCAGTAGACTCATTTGTCATAGTATGACAAATGTATGAGTATGACATACTAAGATGCTTGGTCATACTTGATGCTATCTGCTAAAAAAAAGATATATGGCATTAAAATTAGTTAAATCAACTAAATCATGAAAACTACAACATGATCTCACTTTATTTTCAACATTTTCTTACAATCATTCAAAGAAACTGCCTGTGATGTAAGATTAATTGACTTACACAAATAAACAACCTGATAGCAACTGTATTACTCTGCACGTAAGATAAAAATGTCTGCCAAGTTTGAGTGTTGTTTTGCAGCGTGGCCGGAGTACGTTCCTCCATCAAGCTGTTTCCTTTAGATATCATGGAGTTAAAAGTTCTGGCCCTGAGGCTGTGATGACTGACAGCGCACACACACACACACACAGACACACACACTTTCTCTGGTCTGTTTTGAAAGACAGAATACTCCACACACACCACACTTTCACTCATGGCTGTGTTTTTCCTTGCTCAGATGGTCTAACAGGAGTCCCTACTGTACTGAGCCAGCATAGAGAAAGAACATATCCATATTAGGAAAAGAGCAGACGTCCTTATATGGAGAGGCTTCCTCTGTAGTAACAGCCCTGTCTGCTGGCTTCTCCCTCACATTCCTTCAGCTCCAGGTTTCTCTGGGAGTTTTTCATTTCCGATTCGCTGGCTGGAGAAGGAGCAGGGCCGCCTTTCATAAGAGTCTGGCCTGGTGTGTGATCCCCTTTTTCAAAAAAATACACAAACCTCCGTCTAGCCTCTTTCCTGCAATCCTCCACTCTGGGGTTTAATGTAGTAAAATAAGCCTGGCCAGGGACAGGGCACACCTGGTCTTTTTAAGTTTGTCATAGACTAAACCTCATTAGGCAGGTGAGAAGCCAGAGAACATGTAGCCTTTGTTCCCGTAATATCTGCCCCTCATCCCTTCATGGGCTGGGTTGCACTTTCACTGAAGTCGACACAGGATTTTAAATCATGATTTGTCCTGACAAAGACCCAGTGGAGTCAAAACCTTGTGTCAGATGTGAAATAAAATCCCCAACCTTTGTTTTCAACAGAATCCCCTAAAAAATGTCACCTTTTCAGAAAGTAAGAAAAGCAGCCTAATGCTCAAAATCAACAAACATCCATTTCGGGAAGTGCCTTTAACTGAGAACATTAGTCTTTGTCCCTTTTATACCTGCCCTGCATACCTTGGCAGGGCAGCACATTCAGCTCAGGTAACTCAGGAAACAGACCATCAGGATCGTCTTGTTCTATTCAGCAGCAGAAATATACACTTTCTCTAGTAACTACTTGTCACATCTGTTAGGTTGAAAGTTACCTAGAGTGCCATATGACTTCGATCATTTATTTGCATAACAAATAGGGAAATATGGTATGGAAAGTTATTTGATACTGAAATTATTTACAGACTAGCTTGCATTTCTGTAGACTGTTACTTTCCACCAATGCACACTAGGATCAATCAAAGTACATTTATTCAAGTATTGTACTTACCATAAGTACAATTTTTAGATTAGTTTGATTTTAGATACTTGAGTATCTATTTCATTATCATATTTACTTTATACTTCTCTACTATACAGTATGTCAGAGGGAAATATTTTGCTATTATACTATAATGCATTTATTAGTTTCCTTTCAGATTAAGATGATCCAATTACATATATATGTCTATAAAATTGTTTTTTGGAGATCAAAGAGGTTCATTTATATAATATTTCACAATAAGAATAAGATTTGAAAATTAAATCCACTTAATGCACATTTGTGTAGCAGAACTTTTTTCTTTATTCCTTCCCTCAATAATTATCTCACGACCCCCTGGATGTATCCTGTGACACTTTTATGGGACTCGACCCCTAGGTTGGGAACCACTGTATACACAGTAGTTACAAGTAGCTCCACCCTAAATCAGTTACAAGAGTAAAATGGTACTTATGCATTGATGCAACAGCGTTAACGATCTAATAATGTAATATATGTAGATAACAGTCACAAGGACCAATTTTCTTTAGAACGAGTGCTGATTTAGATAGTTTTTATATAATTAATTATTTATATAATTACATTTTAAAATGCAGGATTTTAACTTGTAATGAACCATGTCAGAATACTTCTTCCACCACTGCTACTTTCAAATGAGTCTGTATCCGGTGTATATACTCAAGGTCACAAGGGAATAAGATCCCAACAATGTCTTTATCATACAACAGTATTAGAGTTATTGTTTGAGATTAAAGAAACTGCTTCGTTCATGCATAAGAGATCATAATGTACTCATAATGTGTTTTTAATGGGTAGTGCTCAAAGCTGATGTCAGTGCACAAAAATGCCACTGCAGTGTTACCACACAAGTACAGAAGACTGCAGCAGTTGCCAAGTGTCTGTGCAGGAACGTACACCTTGATAGATAACCAGCTCGAGTAATGACTCAAATGAATTTCCCTTCCCGAACAGCTTGCTGTTAATTTACTAAAGTACGGGCTGTCTGTATGCCTTTGAAGCCAAAGCCGAGGAATGCTGTTGTGGGCTTAAAGTCTTAACCACCCGTTACACATCAGTCAGTTTATTTAATCATTGCGTGTTGGTGCATTTTTATGATATTCTACCTGCTGTTATTTAACTTCTCCTTCTTTCATGTAAAGCTTGTTGTGCCTTCACTTTTAAACTGTGCTATTTTTTTTCTTTTCTTCTTTTTTAAAATTAATATTTATAGGTACCGGCTGTCTGTTTGTGAAGTCAGTCTTCAGGAATTCCCAGTGTGGGGTCCCAGGCCTCTAACCAGACTTAACCTCCCATTCCAGATGAAAGCCGCTCTGAGAGAGACAGTGTTGTTTGGCCGAGCAGCAGAGCCTTGCCTTCAGACAGCAGGAATGTGGGATGTCTGGAGTGGGGGTCAGGAAGCGAGGAAAGAATGCCAAGTATGTCCATGTTTGTCCAGGGCTGGCTCTCCATTCAGCCTCCAGTGACGTGTTTCGAGGGCCAGCGAGTATAAAGGGAGCTCGACTCTGCAGTCAGAACTCAGATCAACTCCTCTACCGAAGCTAAACTATAGCTTTCACCAAGAAAGAAAGAAAGAAAGATTGTGACTGGAGCAGCGGAGAAACTCTACGAGACAAACCAGACAAGAGATCAACTTGATCAGAAAAGGTTTCTCAAGCTCAAACTCTGAAACTAAAGGAAGACTTTATCAACGAGACTTAAGGAAAAACTAGAGTCTATTACTACAAGGAAGAAAAGATGTCTGCTGGAATGAAGAAAATGATTTTGCTGCCTTTCCTGTGCATCATGCTCTCATACATGGTAAGCCGAGAAAACATTAAAAAATACTTCATACTGCTGTTGTTTTAGACTTAGAATTGCTCAGACTTTAAGTGAGCATTGCTGTGTCAAAACATGACATAAGCTCTAACCCTAAAAGACATTGTGTTCTCCATGTGCTGGATGTATAACTATAATACACTTTTATGGAGATGATATTTGACTAAGCATGTGTCTGTGTGTGTCCTGTGCTCAGGCTGCAGGTCAGGAGTGCAGCAGCCAGTGTTCGTGCCCCTCCACTCCCCCTCAGTGCGCCCCAGGAGTGAGCCTTGTGCTGGATGGCTGCGGCTGCTGCAGGGTGTGTGCCAAACAGATGGGGGAGCTCTGCACAGAAAAAGACCTCTGCGACCCACACAAAGGTCTCTACTGTGACTTCGGGGCCCCCATCAACAGACGCATAGGAGTGTGCACAGGTGAGCCACTGAAAATGATTACTTTTCCTTTACAGTGCTTCATTACAAACATCGGCCTTAAATGTCCTTAATGTGTGAACTGAATCGTGACCTTTGCCTTGTTGTTTTCCCTCACAGCTCGAGATGGAGCCACCTGCGTGTTCGGAGGCATGGTGTACAAGAGCGGAGAGACTTTCCAGAGCAGCTGCAAGTACCAGTGTACCTGTCTGGACGGAGCCGTGGGCTGTGTCCCTCTTTGCTCCATGGATGTCCGACTGCCCAGCCCCGACTGCCCCATGCCAAGACGGGTTAAGGTGCCAGGGAAGTGCTGTGAGGAATGGGAGTGCGATTCTCCCTACAGAAACAGCTTTGTTGGCTCTGCTTTGGCTGGTAAGTTAGTCTCCCTTTCTGTATGATAGTTTTTAAGCACATTAAACTGTATTTTCTTTGTTTGTCTTCATACAGAAATAAGACATAATCAGTGTTTCTAATCCAGTGTTTACCCCTGTGTTTACAGCCTACAGAGAGGAGGAGACCTATGGCCCAGATCCCTCCATGATGAGGGAGAACTGCCTGGTTCAGACTACTGAATGGAGCGCATGCTCTAAGACTTGCGGCCTTGGGATCTCCACCAGGGTCACCAATGATAACCGCGAATGCCGGCTGGAGAAACAGACCCGGTTGTGTATGGTGCGACCATGCGAGTCACAGCTGGAGCAGAGCATTAGGGTGAGTTGTTGTTAAACTGCACTGCCTTATGAACTCTCCAGATACAATATCAACAGTTAAATAGCTAAAGAATGCTTAATGAAGTTGTTTTCTATCTTAATTTTCTTCCTACAGAAAGGAAAAAAGTGCATCCGTACTCCCAGACTCTCCAAGCCTATGAAGTTTGAGATCTCTGGCTGCACCACCACCAAGTCCTACAGGCCAAAGTTCTGCGGTGTCTGCCTGGATGGCCGCTGCTGCACTCCCCACAGAACCACCACCCTGCCCATGGAGTTCAAATGCCCCGACGGACAGTTCATGAAGAAGCACATGATGTTCATCAAGTCCTGTGCCTGCCACCACAACTGCCCTGGGGAGAACGACATCTTCGAGTCCATGTATTACAAGAAGATGATGGGAGACATGGCATAAGCCACTCAAGGACAATCACAGCTTATGACTTGAAAACAAACAGAACTCCATCTCATTTTGCAGCTCAATATATATGTTTTTTTGTGTTTTATTTTTTTCATTTTCTCATTGTAAAAGTAGTCCAGACACTTGTCCAAGTGTCTGTGTGTTTTGAATGGCTGGTGCACATCAGCTATATAGACTCAGACAGAGGGTTGCATAGCAGCTCCAAGAGATTCCTGCACTATAACTTCTATTTTTGACAAACCTACTGTCAGGTTTCCGCCCATTCCCCTTGAAATCCCCCTTTTACAGACCCGTCCATTTTACTGTATGCATTTCTATATCTTAACCATGACCTCCTCTCTAAATGAGGTGTCTAATAATTCCCCCCACCCTCCGAGCCCAGACCAGACCTGCAAACTCTAAGCAGCTGTAGATGGAGCACGCAGACCACAGCAGGCCAGTGTTCCCCTGTCCAAACAGGTCTGAATGTGTCCTTGTGTGTTTGCGAGTGTGTGTGTGTTTGTGTCTGTTAGCGCAGGCCTGAATGTCGCCCTTGTCTCTGCGTCTACGCTATTCACTCTACTCACAGAGTAGAGGAAAGGTCAGAGTTTCCGCCTGGCATGTGGATGAGAAAGCGAACAGCGTGCTGAGTTTAGGGTTAGATAAGGAACCCAGTGGGCTTTGCCACGGCACTGAGACAAAAAGAGAAAAAAAAGTTGACTATTACTGATTCAGGTCAGAAGGAAGAAACCAATGATCTATAGGAACAAGTGTCTATTTTGTACAAAAATAGAAGAAAAAGACTGGAAGAATTGTAATTTCATTCCTTTTTTATTGTTGATGTGTAAATTATGTATATATTTGTACAGTTTAAGTTAATTTAAAAGCCAAATTTGTTCTGTGCTTCTAAAATGTATCGATAGTGTATTTTTTGTCAACAGTATTTTTTACTATTTTATTGAGAAGTGTGACAAAAATGTTACATGTTTCACTTTGTAGCTGGAAATAAAATGTTATATTTTTTTATACAAACATGAGTTCTCCAAGTTTTCTGTCTTCAATTTTGATAAATGTGTGGATTGGGATTTCAAAACTGTTCTGTCCTATACTAAAAAATCTATTAAAACATTTTAACAGGCACAACACTCACATGTTAGTTTTTCTGCATAACTAGATCATCATTTGTTCATATTTTGACATCTTAGGGAGTGCAGGTAGCCTATTAATTAATCATGAACACAAATATCCCTCTCTCAGAGCCAGAGTGCAGGAAAGCAACCTCACTCAGTCACTATGCCAGCTCTGCAGCTGAAGTGAATGAAATGGGGAAATGAGTCAAACATGAAGAAGTTTACTGTATGACAAAGCTAGTCAAACAAACTATTTTTGTGATATTTCAGGACTGATCCGCAGCAGTAGGTGTGTATGTGATTTGATTGTTCTATTCCAACCAAAGAAGCGACTCTTGTCAGGCGATAATCTTTTCTGCGTGGGTTTGTTCTTCCACTCACATTTATGTAACATAATTTACTGTACAGGCTTCTTCAGTGAGCAAAGACGTTTTAAACAGGAGTTGATATACAGCAAACAACCACATACATTTACAGAAGTAGTAGCTGTTCACCAAATGACTACTGCTCCATATTGATTGTTAAGCTGCACTGAAAGGGAATATTTGAAATGAAATAAATTATGCATTGTTGCAAAACATTCTTGCTAGTTTTTCTGTACTTTTCAAACGAGACAAGATGGAAACAAGAAGGTAATGTTCCAACGGGAGCAAATCTCCCTTGCTGACAGAACTCACCTTAGGAAGCGAGGACAGTCTAATGTCGCCATCTGGTGCCCTTTTCATTTTGTTGTCATGCATTTTTTATAACATTTGCAGCTTGTTTTGGCACCCATATACATACCTCTTAAATGGAGGAAATTTTCTTAGCCTTGTCTTTTAGTTGTAATAAATCAAACAGCATAATAACATCACTGTTGTGAAGAAATGTCCAATGGTAAACAAAAAAGACAAACCTTCTTCCTTATCTTTGTCACTTTAAATTCAAATTCAAATTCTAAATAGTTGGGATTTGTTTTTGCATTATTTAGCTTATTATGTAGGGAAACCATCACAAATTAAAAATGTTTTCAAGACTCTGTATTTGCATATACTGGTAGTACGTATACAGACATCTCTTAACCGGTTTAAACTGCAGCAGCTATATTTATTTAAGCTGCCAGAGAAAGCAAAACTTTTTTCATCTTCTTCTCCTCCTTTTAATACGCCACACGGTTTCTGATTCAGATCTACTCTGGCTCTTTCCTCTTAATAGTAGCAACTAAAAGAATAATGTAATACTAATGCCAAAAACGAAGGGTTAAAATGTTGTTGTTGAACTGAATATACCGTATAAACAGCTTGTGTGTCAGAGTGATGATTCATGTTCTCAGCTTCTTCGCCCACAAACACAACCAAGTGCAGACTGCATCTACGGTGTGAATTAATGTCTCTTTACAGTGAGAATCTGGGTTCACGATGGACATTGTGAGTAAAAATACAGTATATGAATCTATTATTCTCCACTGAATGAATCTTCACTCCAGTGGTTCACTTGTCTCAACCAGTTTCAGTTATATATATAATTAGGTGCTACGTAATGAAAGTGATGCAAAATCATCAGTTGTACCAGTTAAACAGCTCATTAAGACAACTACACAGTTGTAAATTTGTTAGTATGCTGAGTTTATTGCATTTATTCTCTTATGCAAATATTCATTTATTTTAGAGGCATTAAAAGGATTTACCAAAACATCGATTTCCAGATAAACTCAATTCAGTTAGTTGATTTTTCTTACATAAATTACGTACAGTGCTAAGATTACAATCCAGCCATTAATCTGCTAAAAATGTTCAATTATTGCCTTGGCTTGACTGTATCTATAATAGGTAAGCATCTATGTCTTCTTCTTCTGCTTCTTCTGAAATAAGTAAGTAAGTAAGTAAGTATCCCAGAAATAACTTTGTACATGTATACATGCCTGTACTGTACTACCTCACCTTGTTGGTGTGTGTATACCTGGAGCTGCCTCAACCTCTCACATAAATCAATGGTCAGTGTTAAACTAATTCAAAAAGCAAGAGAGATACATTTGCAGAAAGAGAGATGATTGTCAGAGAAAATGAAGGAAAACAAGCTGTCATCTTTCACTGACAGAAAGATTTTTCTTTAGGAGCCTTGCTGTGTGTTTCACTATGCACAGAACGTGTGCATTTGTATGTTTTTAGTATGCATGTCTAGCTGCAATGTGCGTCTACTGTATGCTAATCTATGTGAGGGACAGAATGTCACAAGGGAGGCTGCAGCAGTGTGGTGCAAGTGGGCATCCTCTGGAAAAATAGCGAAAGATAAAATCTTGTCACATATTCACACGCTCTATCTGAGGAAACCAGGCAGCTGGTAAAGCGGAGGAGTACGAGGAGGCAGAGGAGGTTGCGGTGTCAACTTTTTACCGATCTCTCTCTCAGCCTCGCCGCAGCTCATGGAGTTTCTGGGCAACGTTTTCCAGCTCTGACTCAATGGCTGCCAGGCTCTCAATCTCTGGCTCCTGCAGATATAATGAGAGTGCAACAGGACACTTAGAGTGCAAACAATCATATAGGTGCAAACCTTTTCATGCAGCTCTAAACATATCAGGACACAATTTGCTTCCATGCATTGCAGTTTGGGCTGTTAGCAAGGACACATTACGACCAGAATCGCCTCTTTCTGCTTCACTGTTACAACATACATGTGGCCATTAAGGCTATGACAGCCTGGATAGCTTCCTTTGAACATGCTGCCAAGCAGCAGCTGGGCCATTTTGTATCTCCATGGGATTTGAGCTGTAGGAAGGATTCATTATGTTTTACAGTAAAACACAGAAACCTAACTCTGTTTTGGCCTTGAGCTCAGCACTACAACAAGTAACAGTTAGCCTTGTTGATTTAAGATTAACGCATACAGTCATTATATAAAGGAATAGTTTACATCTTGGGAAATATATTCATTCGCTTTCTTCTGAAGAGTTAGATGAGAGAGAGAGATTGATACCTTTCTGTACGTTAAATATGAAGCCAGCACCAGCAGCTGGTTAGCTTAAAGTAAAGACTGGAAACAGCTGAAATCCCCCAGCACCACCAATACTCCATTATTAACATAATATATCTGGTTTGTTTATTCTGTACAAACATTTAATTGTAAGAAAAACAATAGACCTTTTTCACAGCAACCATTTTGATATGAAATAATAGGGTAATCGAAGACAATGATACTAATTAAGGTTCAGTTCCATTTAGTGAAGCAGAGACTTTCTAAAATGCACAATAGCAGATTATGTTTGACCTGAATGGAATAGAGCCGTAATTAGTATCATTGGTAAGATCATTAATTATAATAATTAATCATTGAAAAAAAGTGGGGGAAGTGGAAGTTTTTGTTTTATAGAGCCATGCTAGCTGTTTCCCCCTATTCCCAGTCTTTATGCTAAGCTAAGCTAACCAGCTGCTGGCTTTAACTTCATATTTACTGTACAGATATAAGAGTGGTATGAATCTTCTCATCTAACTCGCAGCAAATAAACTTATTTGCCCAAATGTCAAACTGCTCTATAATCATCAGCTGCTTGTTGGGAAAAGGATGGACAGCACACCTCTGACTTCCGACTGGCGCTCCCCTCTTCCTCCAGCCCCCTCCTCTCCTCAGGTCCCCTTCTAGCGATCATCTGCAGCTCCTTCTCCTCTGGACTCCTCTGCACGTTTCTTTCCTTCTTCTCCTCCTCCTCTTCCTCAGTGACCTCTTTCGAATGATGCTGCACTTCCTGCTGGCTGTTGAGCTGCTGCGCCTCCTTCTCGAGTGCTTTCTTCTTCAGTGGCAATGCCTTACCCCTCTTGGTCCATCGCTTTAGGCTCTCCCTACTGCCTCTCTTCGCCTCCTCTTCATCGTCCTCTTCCCCCTGTTGCTCCTCTTGTTTATGTGAGAAAAGTGCTGACCTCTTGTCTTTCTCCTCTTCATCAAACTTCTCTTTTGATTTGTTTCTGGGTGCATCTCTCTTTTCACCAGATCCAGCACCTGGAAAATATTTTAAAAAAAAAGAAGAAGAAAGCCCATTCTTTTTTTCTGTTTTGAACCGAGACACCTCCACCAGACTACCGGCAGAATACTCTCCACCATCAGCAAGATTCCACTTCTTGTAATGAAATATTTCGTGCCAGCTGGCAGCTTTGCCCCCAGTACTGCTAGCTGTGCTTTATGGGAATTAACAGCATGGCTGGAGCCATTAGATGACTTGGCTTAAGATCTCTTTTGTAGAATAGGTATGCATATTTCATTTTATTTTGCCATTTTATCTTTTTATCTTTATTAAACTGTTGAAAGGTCTGGAGACAGAAAAAGCTCAATCTTGACTGCAGTCTGGATCTAAAGAAGGATATTATGGTGGATGGTTCCAGCTGTAACTATGCATACCAGATCATTTGAATTCTAGGACATGGAGACATTTAATTATTTCTTTAGCTGTCAGTATGCCAGCCGTGTTGGCCGCGCCCCTATGGGGGGGCTGAAACTCATCATGTAGATGGAAGCACTTCCATCAATCAACCAGTCCTGTGGTGGCAGGAGGTTTTATCTACAAGGCAGTTTGTTTTGTACTTTCCCTATCTTGAGATTCTGCTTTCTGCCTTTGGTCAACTTTATTCCATAATTGAATTTGCTTGGCCATGCTTTATTTCTTTAATAGAAATATATCGAGCTCTAAATTTGAATATGCATGTTTCATTCTGTATATATTGTAGCTAAACTGCAAACACAAGACAGGCATACATAAAGAAAGAAAATATCTACTTGCTTTTCTTATCCTCAATCTTGTTCTCCTCTGAATTTGCTCTCTTCTCTTCATAGTCTTCTTCTTCCTCCTCTCTCTTTTCAGCCTTGCCCTCACTCCACTCGTCCACAGAGACGGGACTTCCTGGCTCCTCATCATTTTCTCTCTTCACTTGCACTTCTTCAACGATGTCACCGTCCTCCTGTGACTCTTCATCTCCCAGTCTTTCATCCTTTTCTTCTTCCCCTTCTCCATTTCCTATCCTCCTCTTCTGAGACAGGATGGATCTTTCACCGGGGCCTCCTAAGGCTTCCAACATGGATCGATCTGAAAACGTGGAGGGGTAGAAATTTAATTTACTAGAAGCCATTGATTTTCCAGAAAACAGCAAGACAGTTTATTACTGAGGTCATTTTGTGTCGCAACTGTCAAATTTCTGTGTTTTCTCTTAATGGACTGGATCAGTATGTCAGATTTTACTTAAATAAATAATTTACTTAATAAATGTGATGCCTAAATGTGTTGCCTTTCCCATTGTCTCACCAGAAACCCTTAAGGACATGTCACGATCCATATATTCTGCTTTTGGTACTTCAAAATTCAACAGAAATGTAGTGCTAATATTAGAACTGAACTAGTGATACTTTGATGGATCAGTCTTTTAGTCATTTTTTTAAATCAAAAGGGCCAAATTTTTTATGCTTCCAGCTTCTTAAGTGTAAATGTTTGCTATTTGTCTCTGTTTTGTATCATTAGTTATTAAATATCATTTGGATTTTCTATTACTCAGACAAAGCAAGCAATCTGAAGACCTCAGCAGTGTAAATTCTGCTGCAGCGACAGTAGTTTGCTTAATCCTTCTTAATCCATTTTCATCTGTTCTTCGTCTAATAGAGCTGGAACAGAATTTATGGAAATCATTTCTGACACATCTTTTGATTAGACACATACGGGTTCAGGCTGGCTGTTGGAGAACATACAGTAAAGTTGGTGGATGCACCTTAGTCAACAGAATTTTTTTCCATTACTGTACTCGCTCTTGCATTGTTACTTGTCCACTGTGTGCTTCACAGGCAGTCTAGCACTGACTTTAAAAAGCCAGGTGTGCTGTCAGGTGGAAGGATCTCGTGTTTGTCCTCATTCTGTCCACAGAAAGCTTCAGCAGAGTTTAAATTCACCTCAGCATATCTCCTATGTTTGTCAGCCCTGCTTTGCTGACAACATAAAATGGGAAATAATGGTAGTGATACATCATTTTGACAGCTGCTGCATTTTAAAAATGTTGATTAGATATTCCTCAGAATGAAACCGAGAGAAATGTTACTGATAAGAAATAACTCATGCAGAAATGCGTGGATATGTCTTTGTTCTGAACATTTTCACACAGATCTGAGCTACTAAAGAAACTTGCCTGCAACATCGTCTGCAGTCTTTGGAGTTTGTGTCGTTAGGTCAGGTGTTCCAGCATCGCTCTGCAGCTGAGCTCTCTCTTGACCACCTTAAAATGAAAATGAGTTATTCAAGATCTCTGTCTATGAATGTAAACAAGCATGTTCAGCACCCAAACAGACGTCAGCTGTGTGTGATCTGTGACTCACCTTGAACAGCAATCTCCTGCAGCTCCTTCAGAAAGTTATGATGTCGGAGGATAGAAACAAGCCTGTCGTCTGCGTAACACACACACACACACACACACACATGAAAAATGCAGGGGAGTGAGTGGTTAAATACCTCAGTCAAGAAAGAAAAGAAGAGACAAAAGGCAATAATGGGCTCCTGCACGAGGTAAAACACAGGTATATGTCTCTCCCCTTCACTTTTTCACAGGAATCAGCAGTTTGCTTCAGTGGTTCGTCAGAGTTAATTGCCCTGAAATTTACTGCTTTCAAAGCAAGAGCACAATTAATCATTTGGCCCACAGAGACTCCCACAGTGAATTACAGCAGCAGTGAGCACTGGACTTTCTGCTGACCCACAAACGGCACTACATACTGTACACAGCAAGCACAAAAATGACAACTACTGTACAGTGCTGTTCTAGTTCTGTGCTCTAATACCAGTCTTTGATCTGTCTTTTTTTTCTCTCCCTTCTTTGACTCTTTTCTCCATCCCTCTGGTGGTGTACAGTTTCCCTCTCTCACAGCTCGGTAACAAACACTCGGTGAGTAATGCTCTGATTGATTTTTTACAACAAGGACAGCATCAAGGTAATACACAGGGTATGTAACTGAATAGTCTTCACTGAGTGCTAGTGACCCCGCCGTATATAACACACCAGGTTTTTACCCATCAGCCTTTGCATCAATCCATTAACCTTATGATGTGGGCATGTTGCTTTTGATAAAAAAACAAAGAGCGCGTATCGGTTCTCTTAGAGAGGCAGTGTTGCTCCAGTGAGGGCTAATGTGTTTTAGTCCTGGTTCTGGTTTCTAGCAGCATGATGAGGATGATGATGATGATGATAATAATGAAAAAAATTTCACATTTAAAATCCATGTTACATAAAAATAATTGCTGTAATGAATCTTTGCTTTGTTGAATCATTTCAATAGAAATGACAGACTGGGATGGGATGCGAAAAAAAACTATTATAGCTGATTCTATCCTCAGATTGAACCTGAACAAAGGAAGTGTGAGAGTGTATAATCAAAACCTGAAACACTGTCTTACTGTACTGTACTTCAGCAGTTTATTTAAGATGTAAGGTCATTGAGGGAAATAAATCAAAGAGAATCGTATCGTCTTTTACTCAGTTTTTTGAATGTAAGAACTCATGCGTCTTTATTGCCTTTATTTTTATGAGTCAAATTATTGATTAAAAATGGCCAAACAAATCCTCAGAAAATTGAGGAGAAACAAGATAAAACAGTAAGCAAGGTGCCAAAAAAAACATGTTTTATTTCATGATTTCATGCTGCAAATACTTTTATGCACTCAACAATATTTTCCCATTTGAGGTACTGTGTAACTTCTTGGTCACAAACAGCATCTGCAACAATAAAGCCTCTTAAGTTGGAAGCCAGTACTACTATATTCTAAAAAATAAATAGGTATGGTTTTGATCGTTTGATTAGATCTGGTAATATTAAATACTAAATAAACACACAGCAGTGCCTATGGTTTGTGTTTAGTACTATTTGGTATCTTTTTGTTGATTTTGTATTTGTATAAAGGCCGATCTAGGGGATAAGGCTATGAAAGCTGTGGTTTGTGGCATTGCTCCATGCTATATTTGTCCATACAAAAATAAATGATGAAATTATTTAAGGCATTAACATCACCCAAATTTATGTTAAAATGATTGAAATTGAGGTATTTGGTCAAAAACACTGTGCGATCAATACCAAGCTGTCGTCCTTTGGGTGGGGCTTACCTGTCTTCAGTGTGACCAAACACTCCTGGCTGACAGGCACAGGGTGGGGCCTTGATAGCACATCTGCCAACGCCTCCACAATGCATTTCATCACCTGCGGACAGAGATGGGGCACAAAATGGCTCAAAGAACTTTGCTATATGATTGATACGGATAATGTAATTGTTTTAATTGTCAGCTTTGGTGAGTGTGTGGTTTTAAACCTAAGATGCCACTGCAATCAGAATGACAAAAAACAGTCAGTCACTAAGAGCATAAATCTACACAGCTTTATAGATTAAAATTCATCTGCCTTTCTCTGGATCAGCATCTCTTGTGCTAACTCAGCCACAAATTCAAAGATATGAAACTCTTAGATGAGAGATCAAAATCATTTCCACTCCCATTGTGCTTTCAATGTCAAGCCAATCCCACACGCCCGCCAGATCTTTGAATGTTACTCAGTCCCATTTCACAACTTTTATCTCTCTTTCACGCATTGTCCACAACTCCCCTTTATAGTTTTATCTCTCCAAACCCAGTTCTCTATCTCTCTATCTCTCTCTATCTCTCTCTCT
>NW_023340246.1:8689540-8702817 GCF_004916995.1 Morone saxatilis
ACACACACACTCTCTCACTCTCTCACCCTCTCTCTCACTCTCTCACCCTCTCTCTCCCAAGATGTGAAATGGATCCAGCAGTACCAAATGATGGAGGTCAAGGCTCTCCATTGCTACCAGAATGGTATCTATTGATTTGAGCAAGGTCAAACTGAGATTATCCCCAGTGTAGAAGAGACTCCAGTAAACTTAATTGGTTTTAAACACTGCTTGCCTTTTGAGTGTGGCAAGTAGAAGGACTGGACTCACTGTCACTGCAACAACAATAACACTCACACATTAATACAAAAAACAGTGCAAATACTAACTAAATCTTTACCTTTACGTCCTCATTCTCCAGCTGACTTGGAGTCAGTGGCAATGACAGAACTGCAAGAAAAGCAAGAAAAGAAGAAAAAAAAAAAAAACATGAATCATCCCCATCATTATCTGCTATTTCTATAATCCCTAAAGCTCTGGTGTTATTCTCACTGTTACTAAAACACACACAGGCTTTAGGTAACAAGGGACTGGATGTGCCAAAGGTGCAGGTGAATTCACTCCATCTTCCGCCGCAATTAAAGCTGTGTTAGTCGCTGTCCTTGGTGCTGAAACCCACCCGGCACTCACATCTTTTAAAGCAGGTTTCCTCTCAACAAACAGACTGTACCATCTCATCAGTGAACTTCAATGAGCATTCCCTTACCGCAGCTGGACAGTACGGTCACAAAGAGCAGTCCTCTCCCGATCATTTTCTTTTTTTTTTGTGGAGACGAGGCGCATTAAGCTCTCCAGGAATAGAAAAAATAGCGAAGCTTATATCAGAAGGTTTTGATTTGGAGACAGTCGTTAGATTACGGACGCATTCTGAATTAAACTTAGCCGCCTTTCGGTATTTCTGGAGAGCTAAATCTCCTGTAGCGTCGGAACCCGGCTGCCTCTCCGTCCTCTCTCTCTCCGGTCTCTCCACCAACACCTCACCGCAGCGCAACCGCACCGGCTTTTATAGGACGATGTAAAGAAAGGAAGTGACATCATCCTGGGACAAATGATCACTATTGTACCTGATCGTACCTCGGTGGTTGTCAGGGCGTGCACAGGTTTGGAGTACCTCATAGTGAGGCTGTAGGAAGGAAGTGATGTCTTCCACTCATATGAGTAGATTTCAGTATTTTTTTTACTTCATTTCATTTGACTTTAATTATACAGTTGACCTGGCAACGACTTCCAAAAGACTTGCAAAGGTCTATTCTGCTGTCACCTTACTTATAAAACTACATACTATAGTTGTGTCTTTAATCTGAAGCAGGGATGACATTTTGAGAACAGAAGCACAGATTTGATGTATCTGACTCCATTCTGTTGTGTTCCCATAGAGGACAAAGCTGGTGTCATCAGACTGTATTTGCTGATCATGTCTCTTGACAACGTGAATGTGTTGCTAGGTGACAGTTTATTGAACATGATTGCTGCCATGGCTGTTGCAGCACCTACTTTGATCATGTGAGCAGCTGGCCCTTTTTCACATTTCATAACCCAAGACAATGCAGCATTCATCTTTCTTATCAGTGGTGAAATGGGATCAACACGGAAGCAAACTGTTTGGGACATAATATGAGATATACAGTAGGTTATAGGTTAATAATATAGCTTATACATGTGTGTTAATAAATATAATATCTGATATAGTGAGCTACAAGATGTTATTTGTGGATTCCTCCTGGAAAGTCCATTGTTAGGACCATTATAGATGTATAGATTCAAATCTATTTAGGGTACAAAACATGGTTATGCAATGAATGGCTTAATGTATCATTCATTCTTGTTGCTCAGCATTAATGATCAGATCACTATGACATTATGTGATTAGTTAACACTGAAATAACAGTCTTTAATTGAAATCTTCAATTAAATAATGTTATTTCACTATTATTTAATATGCCACTGAATTAGATTGAATCCAGCTACATAGAAAGGAGAATTTCAGTCCACTAGCACCTGTTGTCATGGAAACATGAAGCTGTTTTTAGCCATGCTAGCGGCTCGATGGATGGCAATGTTGGTCTGCTGGTCATCGGTCCAACATTTTGGCCCAGATTGAAATATCTCAACAACTTTGAAATGCATTGCCATGAAAGGTTCATTGATTTATTTTCCTCTAATGGTTTAACATTTTAACTATTCTGTGAAACATCTCAACATCTACTGGATGAACTGGCACACAATTTAGTACAGACATGGTCACCAGATGAGGAATCTTTTAGTAATTCTCTGCCTTTTCTTCTAACACCAACATTAGTAATCTAATTGTGACTTTATTTATATATTACTATAGATTGATTTTTTTCTTGGGTCAAACAGCAACATGTAGGTATTTGCATCTGAAAAGCCCTTTACTGTATAACTGGACTCCATCAAGTTTGGTAGAATAAGAAAAAGTGTCTGTAAACTATCGATACCGAATGATTCTGTATTATTTTATTATTATTCATTACTTTTGAGCATGCAGTAAATTGTAACCTGTTATGAAGTGTTATCTAATGGCTCGCAGTAATTTGTTTGTTTTACAGTGTCATTACATAAAGGTCTTTCCATGTAATATAGGAACAGACTCATTGTACATACAACCAACCTATGGAGCATCCTAAAATTGTTTGCTCTCTTTTACTTCATAAGCACTGAGCCCCAGATGTACATGAGCCCTATGAGGTTATTTCCTCTTTTGTTACTAATACATTCACTTAAAAAAACGGCAGACAAAGAGTTTCCGATGTGTGGGTTGGACTGTTTGCTGTTTCAAATTTCCTACTGCTCCGTCCACTGAGATCCCAAAGATCTCATTATGCTTTCAGAGAGACAATAAAGGCCAATTTACGTCATCCATATTTGTCCCGCATAAACCGGCAACGGCTTTGTTTAAATATGAAGAGGGTTTTTCTTTGAATGCAGTAATAAGGTCATTATGAAATCCAGCAGCTACAAGGGCTGATTGAAATTCAGACCGCTGCAACATCCAAGAGAATTGGTAGAAAATTGGGACAGGGGAAATATATATTTTAGATCCTAGATGTGCATGGTTAACTGAAGTACAAACTCGGGGGTGATAAAAAATAAAAAAGCCTCTTTTTAGACTCAAGTTTTAATGTCTTTTTCCATAAAAAAATCTTTACTCTGTAGACACATTAAAATGAATCTCTCCCATTCAATGTCCAAAAGGATTTGCCTGCATTATGTGCAGTGAGACATGTTTACCTTGAAGGTTTTACAAAACCATCCCGTACAACTCAACCCCATCATGCAGAGTACATTCTGTATAGTTTAGTCAGTAACCTGAGCTGCACTTAATATAGCTTCCACCTGCCCTTGTAATCATACTAATCAAACAGAGTCAATACATACTGTAATGTACGCTCTAAACCAGACAGCAGAAGAATAGGAAACTCACCTGTAGTGGATGATCATATACCACAGCTACTTATGTTGAATGGGCATCGTTTGTGTGCACGCAAACAATGATTCTTCTGCTCAGCATCCAGCAGTATGTACAATATTCAGTGTTTTTGTTCGCTTTGGTGGGTTGCTTTCCCTCTTTTAGTGCTCAGTGCATAATAATGCAGCTATGCAGCTTATTATTAAGGGTCAAGAAGTGAAAGTGGGCCAGCAGCGGCCTGGAGATCTGAGGAGCAGACGTGTGACTAAACAGTCTTTGGTTTGAAAAGTCACAGTGGGTAATATGGAAGACAAACTCTGTTCCATCTTTAAATTATTCCTGTGAGCTGATCAGGGCTCTCTACGGCAGGCGGGTCGCTCTGCGTGACTATGCATGCACACCGCATGTTGCTGGAAATGAGAATCGAAGCTCAGTCGGCCTCTCAGGTAAATTAATTTTAATGTGGTGACTAATGCATGTCTGGACCTTTTATTATTGTCTAGAACCTAATGCACTTTGTTAATATCAGAGAAATGTAAGTAGTTAAATAAAACATGATCACAGATTTGAAAGACATTCACTTGGTTTTGGGAAAAGTCGAATTAGTTTAATGTCTCATGTATGAATGTATAAATGTCACATTAACAATTCAGAAATTGTTACTTCATGCCTAGCTAGTTACAAAATCGTCAGTTAAGTTAAAGCAGCACTTGGCACTTTTCCTTAAAAATACACCTACAGTATATTATTTTGATTACAAATGTGGAGAAACGTAGATGATTGTCCCATCCCCACAGTCGTTGTGTGGTCAGAACTGGTCAGTCATCTTGGTCCAAGGATGAGAATTTCAAATTGTACAGCAAAATATAAAACTTTCTGCTAAGAGCAGCAGTTGTTTCATGCAGAGAAAGCTGCTCACCACCTCCACCTGCAACTGCCTAGAAATAAAATATTTTGTTGCAGGAGTCACTGTCACATTATCAGTGGGGTTTTCAGATCCAATCAGATGACCACAGTCATTTCCTCTACGCGGCTATTTGGGGTCACAGACATGCAAAGTTGGAAAGAATGGCTCACAAACTCTCCTCTGCAGATGATCTGCTGTATTACCTCAACAGTAACCGATGTAGCAGTGACATGCTTGTATAGTAGTCCAACAGAGGGAAAGCTACAGTCCAAGACATCCCAAACCCATAAGGAGCGAGATCAGCAGGTAGACGGCTGCCTGTGATCGAGCATTAGACTGCAGTTGAGACTGGCCTGACTTGACCAAAAGCGGCCGGGTGAAAATATATGGGTGTTCCTACAGACGAGACACAGAGAATATTGGATGTTATTATCACTTATACACATAAAGGAGCATATTACACTGGTGGTTTTGCATGTTGCATTAGCTCTATAATTACACATCAGGGGACCATTTTCTAAATCATGGCATAGTTTCTACATTGATTTGCAATCATCGGTTTCCATTAATTTCACAGCTTTATATAAATCTACTTGCAGACTTGCAAATTACAGTGAATATTTACATTTTAGTTCTATTAATTCAATTATTTCCCTTCATTACTCATTATTTTGTTTGCATGGTAAATCAGCAGAAAGGTAGTGGTTGTATTTAAAATTGTTCTGACAACCAAAAGAAATGGTGGAAAACAGACACGACGCCCAGAGGGCAAAAGAACACAAGCGATTTGCATACTGATACAGTGAAATAGGTACATTTTAGGATTAAAATATCTGGTGTGGAACAACTGACTCTAAAGTTTCAGAGGTCTGAGGTCCCTTGGATGCATTAGTAGAAGGAAAATGGTGATACGCACTTCACTCAGGTGCAAGGCTGTCAGATAAAGGCCGCATGACAAAACGGTAAAGCCTGCACACTTACTCACTGACACAAATAAATCTTTTATTAATAACATTTTGATCCTAGATAGATCTTCCCTTGAATGCATTAACAATAACTCTGCTGACAACTGTATAAGCATAACATTCATAAAACAATAAACATAAAATCTAAACTCGGACTGATTATCTATTTGAATAAAGTTTCAAACCTCAGCAAGATTATTTTCATGACATTCTGTGCTAAAATTTGTAGAATCACTTTATCCCCTCAAAGGCATGAAATTACCATAAAAACCAACAACATCTTTTGAAAAATGCAGCTAGTTCTAGTCTATTTTTCCTCAGACAGCAGATTATTAAGAAAGAAGGTAAGTTGGTTGTTTAGCTGTTTAATTAAATAATGCCTGAAACCTTTCAAGGTAAAGACAAAGGTAACGTGGTGCTCTGGTGTAGTAACAACACGGTCCTACCGTAGGTGGACAGATGAGGCCAATGGGGTCAGAGAAACTGTTCACCATCAACTTTCCTCCCTCAGGCTGAAACTGTGTGCAGAAGACAGAGAGGCAAGGAGGAATTAATTTGTGGCATAAACAAACATCCTGTAAGTTGTAGTAATAGTGAAAACAACGATTCAGGGAAGCTGTGTCCTTCATTTTCCCACGCTTGAAACCTTCAGCTTTTTCTACTAGATTATTCATTATCATTTCATCCTTTTGTGAGCACAGATGTTACTTCACATAATAAATCCTTCCGAGTGTCAGTGGCTTGATTGTTGACCTTTAACCTCCAGTGCCATTAAATACAAGCAGTGCGACTCATTGTTCACCATGTTGTTCCACAGCCCCTTGGCCAGCTCCTCGTGCCCCTTTATGGTGAAGTGGAAGCAGTCGTGAGTGAAGAAGGTCATATCGATCTTCCCATTCTGCTCAGAGAGACAAAACATGCACAAGTGTAGATTACCTGATGCGAGAGTGTCGCTGGTGAAAACGTGACTTCTCTCTCATTTTCAGCCTGGCGTTAACAAAGCCAAAAGCTACAGCTGCCACACTTGGGATCTTCATGAGTCAATTGTTATTGTGTAATGTTTCACACTGATTCATCTCCAGCCATGTTCGCATTGTTGTGGCCTTTGTGGAGTGAAGATAGCTTACCGGGAGACGGGGAGGGTCAGCGTGTTTCAGAAAGGGCTGAAGAACAACAGCAAAGTTGTCCCTGAAGAAACGGTCGCTGTGCAGCAGATCCTCAAGTCTTTTCTGTGGACAGAAGTGACATGAAAATCTATTTAGTTTTTATTTGGTTTTGGGTCCGTGCACAGATATAGTGTTTGATTAGAAGATGCAAAACATATACATTCAATAGACTGACAGGTATAAACTGTACCTGAAACTCCAGATTGACTTCTACCAGCTCCCGCAGTTCAGGAGACCTAGCTTCTGGCTCTATCAGGCACGAGCAGAAAGACCTAAATAAGAGTAAAAAATTAAAAGGAGCAGGGGATAATGTTATAGGGAATAATAGGACATAAGGGAATAATAGGGAAAACCAGAAATATCTGGCGCAGAAGAACAGACTAGGAACTTTAATTCAGTGTTGATTCAGGCAGCACCTGAGGACAAAAAAGGTAGAAGTTGCACCGCCTCATTTCATTGATTTCAAGGGGATTCCGACCAAATCAGACCCAGATAACTTTATAGAAATATCCAAACTTCTCACTGATGGTTTTGTGTGTTTATGTAGGTCATACATACATACATACCTATTTCATAACCAGTTAGGTTAACTTGTTGTAGTAGGTTTAAAGATCACCTCCAGATATGTATTAAAACATATTAAAATACTCTGCATGGATTAATAATTTGTGTCTGAGTTAAAAAATGCTACAATTAAATCTACTCCTTCTCTTTAAAAAAAATAAAAATCTATGAATATGCAAATATATTTTTTTTTTTTCCCTCAAAAACCTGCTTGTACATCTTAAACTGAGATCTAAAGTGACCCCAGAGAAATGTTTCCCCCTTTGATGTGAAAACAGCCTTCTAGTATCAAACTGTGCACATACATCATATTGCACAGTGAAGTGATAACAAACAAAACACTATTTTGAGTATTAGGAGGACTTATGAAAGAGTGGCTCACCTTTGGAGCAGGCACCCTGGGGTGGGCTTCTGCACCTCCCTCAGAGTCTGCATGGGCAAGATCTGAACAACGTTAACGATCATACGAGGAACCTGAAGCACAGCACAAAGAAGACACCCACGCTGTAGTGAATTCCTGCAGCATATAAAAACCTCACCAAGAGCAATCCAAGTGTATTGTCTCCTCTTCTCTCACTTTACCTCATTCATAAGCATTTCCAAGGAGACGGTCATATAGTGAATGAAGTTATCCACTGAAAATAGAGCCTGGAGAAAACATGGAGACTCTGCAGAGATTAATGACATATTTGTCATTCTATAAAAAGCACCTGTTTCCTTCAACTAAATCCATTTAAAAACAGAAAGACAGACCTTATCTTTGCAGTAATCACAGATGTCATTCATGCCCATGAGAATGGTCAAAAGCTTCCAGTCCTGCTCAAAGTTTAGACCCTGAAGAAAGAGACAACAGAGGGCCAGAGGAGGTGGCAGAAATATATGCCATTTTAAAAAAACAATGATATATATAAATATTTGCCTGGAAAAGCTCCCAAATGAAGATATTTTAACTCAAAAACACAAAAACAATACATTATTGTGGCACATTAGTAAAGGTTTGAATAAAAATATCTAAAGGTGGCATTTGAAATCAATACATTGTTTTATTTTCAAATCTTCAGACATTTTCCAAATAAGTCTTTTTTCATTGAACTTAAGCCAATCACTTAGTCTAACAAATAATTAAATTACTGTTACATTTGACAGCATTTGACACCAAACTGGGGTGGCAGCTGGGGGTGGCAAGACATTATTTATGGCTGGCAGCTGCCACCCCATGCCACCTCTCTAGATCCGCCCCTGGTCATGGTGTAAATGTGGTCCATAAAAACATTTTCAGGGGCAGCATCTTGCTGTAGGATATAACAGATTCCAGCTAACAGGCTTTAATAACCAGCTCTATAACTCCATCATCACTCTGTTGTTACATTTCTGAGAAAACAGGACATTACTGTACCTCATAACCTCTCAGTGTGTCAATCAAATGTCTGGTCTGGCCGGGGAGGTTGCTGGGAAAAGAGCATAACAGTCTTTAAAAGCATCATTTATAAATAAAGCAGAAGGTCACAGAGCACACAATATTGTACGAAAATGCAATTTCTCAGTGGAAGTGGCCTGAAGCCCAAACAGAGCTAAAATTGGGCTACAAGGTATGATATTACTGGTTTCATAGTGATCCAAACACTGTTGGTGTGACACTGATGAGTCCTTACAAGGTATTGTGTCCAGTCACAGCCAGGTTGAAGCCTGTTTCACTGATATGAGCCTGCATCCCGTGGACCGTCTTGCCGGGAGCAGCACCAACCAGATTGGGATTGAACAGCTTGATGATATCTGAAAAGAACGATCGGAAAAGAAATAATGGAATATATGTAAAACAATACTGTAAGCTAAGATATAGTCAGTGATTAAAACATCTTACTTGCCAAAGTAATGGCATCTTGAAATGACCCGTAGCCTCCAATGCTGCAAGATGAAGGTAAGTCAGAGTGAATAGTGTTAGTACTAAAACAAGTGGTGATATTAACTCAAGTACTGTACTTGTACAGTATACTGATGTTTTACTTAATTTTCTTCTCGTGCCACTTTATATTTCTGCTCCACTACAGGAAAATATTGTACTACGAGTATCTAACTGCTTCAGTTTCTAATTACTTCATAAACTAAGATTGTAAACCATTAATCAATTAACGCAGAAAATAATTAGCAGATCTATAATGAAAATAATACTTATTTAGTATAATAGGCACAGGGGACATTTTTCTACATTGAGTATTAACATTTCAGGTACTTTTTTCTGACTATACCATAGTTTGACTTATGGAACATTTTCAGTGCAGGAATTTCACTTCTAATGGAGTATTTTTACAGTGTTATTAGTTCCTTAATTAAGAATCTGAATACCTCATCTACTATTCCTATTATATGCAAACTAAGAAATTCCACCTCTCTCTCTAAATACACATGGTGTGTGGTATTTTGAGTTTTGACTCTACTGCAGGGTTATTATCAGTGCAAGAGACCCATTACATGATACATCAACACATGATTTCTGTCACCTCCATGACACATGGCGAAACTCAATGGGAATCCCGAGGACAGTGGTGGCGTTGGCACCTATGGCCGTCTAAAAGGAAGAGACACAACATCTGATGAAAATGAGGACAACTGAGGAGGTGATTCTGTCATTTGGATAACACCCATTGCATTTCTTGTATAGTCCACTGCATTTTGAAGAGGAATTGTGTCCTTGTAAACGTAGTAAATGTAAGTTTCACAGTGGATACTGGAAACTCAAAAACATGTTTATCTTGTCATCCAACAGTGTGATGTTTTGAGGGTTTATTTAATAATTCACACTTTTGCTTTAAAAAAAGCACAAAAATTGAGAAGAGTAATGATAAGTAATCTGGTTACACTACTGTTACTGGATCATTTAGTCAACATGATTTACATTGTATATTAATGGTCCAACAGCAGTATTTTTTATACCATAGCAGCTGAAGAAAAAACAACAAATAACACCTACTGTCAGTGAATCCCCCAAGGCGGCGATGACTTTGATATCTGCCGCCTTCACAAATTCAACTGGACCAAAGTGTGAAAGCAAAGATGGAGATGAAAGAGAGGAAATCAGTGTAAAGTTTTAACTCTTGGATGACAGATTGATTTAAGGTGGGGGGTGATCTTGACAGACTGACCTGAGGAGGGGATGGAGGGAGAGGGACTCATGTCCGGGCACTGGAATGGGGGATGTTTGAAGGTCACTGGTCGAGTTTTCTCTGGAAACTCCTGAGACAGGAACAAGAGAGAGGCCTCACTGCCATGTCTAAACTTTTAAATTATTTATTTTCAGACGCTGGTTGAATATGCGACCCACGTAGGGGAAAGTCCTGGAGACACAGCCTTGAGATGAAACCTGTCCTCTTCCTCACCTCTCCTATGACTTGCTGTCTTTGTGCAACTACATTATGTTTTCTTTAGTCTGATAAGAGCTATGCTTGTTGTGCACATACTCAGGATGCCTGCTGGTCCATGTGGTATGGCCAGTTGTTCCCCCCCTCCCACTGATAACCTGCCTCTTATGTTAAAAGCATGTTACCCATTGTTATATACTCATATTGTTTTTCGTTGCTTTAATTTTGTCCAATTGTGGTGTCTTTTTAACAAATCTGTCAACCAGAGCTTTTGGTCAGATACTTAACCTGTTTAAATGATGAACAAACATTTAACTCAATTATGTTCTGGTATGAAAAAATTAAAAAAAAAATTAAATCCAGAGTTTCTCAATAACATTTTTATGTTCAGTGATAAGACCAGGTTGAAATAGTACCTTGTGTAGGGCCTCCTTGCTGTAGTGTCGTATCCCCTCCTCATACTCCCACCACCAGTCGTTGCCTTAAAGAGGATGATTTCCAAAATGTCCACTCGTAACTTTTCAAATGGCCCAATAAGCCACTTCTTTCCACGCGTTTATCGATTAAACAAGTAGTTTTACTTTGACAATATCTTTTAAAACACAAAAAGTCTCTCAAGTAAAAGTAACTTTTAGAAAAGTACATCAGTCTTGACTTTACTCCTAGGTGTACCTGTACTCCTATATATAGTTTTGTTAGAAATCCTATGAACATTATAGGCACCACAAACAATCTGTCTACAAATAAAAAAAGGCCCTGTTTCAGAGGCTGTTGTAACAATAAATATAGGCACACAGCCTCACGTGTGCTCTGCTCTCCTGCTTGTTCTAGCACTTACCTTTGACAGAGCAGGATGTGAGCATACATGTTGCCACGGCGATCCAAAGCCACTCCATAGTAGTGCGTATGGGCCAGTCAATGGGTCACCCTTACAGAGCGCACAATGTGATGCTGAGTTTTACAGCGCTGTCACTTTGTCTCGCCCACCCTCTAAAGCTGAGTGACAACCTGCAGGCCCAGTGAGAGCCGGTCTGACTGTTCAATGTCAGCAATACAATACCTTGCAACAATAACCACATTTCACGTTTTATGCATTACAAGCTTTGTGACTTTCAAACAAACTTTGACATCAATGTTTAAGCAATAAAGACAAGACGGAAAACAACCATTAAATATCCATATATCATTTATTAATTTCTTTATAAACTTGTATTTGAGATGGTAAAAATGCAGTCTTCTCGACAATCTTGATCAGTGTTTCATTTGAGACAAATTGTTGAGTTGTGTTGCCATCGATGTGTGAATATTTCTGTGAAACAGTTTGGAATAATTCATTTTCCTCCTGCAAATGACAATTTACGGTCCTTTTTTTTGACTTCATACACTTCATGCAGATGTATTGGCAGATAACTTCTCAATAATTCATACAACAAGCACATATTGTGGAACTGAACAAATGGACTGCGTTTGGCAAAATCTGAAGTTTCTAATCTTGTTTTGATAAATACTGTCTGGCCTAACCATGGCTGTATTTCTTCATTTGAGGTCCATCTGAGCTGAAAAGTGTAGGCAGAGCATTGAGCTCCAACTTGGACTTTTGGTGAGGGGGTGGAAATTCTCACAACAGCTGAAGTTGTGTAACCAAACACACACAAAAAAACTAATCCACTTCCTCTAATGTAGAAACAATCCAGAGTTCGAGGCGCTGCTATATTTAAGGCTGCTCCAGTTTACGCCTCGGCTAACACAAGGCTTAACAAAAAACAAAACAAAACACAGGGCATGTGGGAAGAGTAACTATTGAGCTACCTTCCAAAAACCAACCACTAGAATGAAATCAAAACCTGACGAAAATATCTCACCACCGTACAGTACACCTTCTAAAACTGTTCTCCCCTGTCTTTTACTGAACTCTATACATCAGTTTTTCTGACATTTGCTCTTTAACTTGAATTTTTAAAAGCCTGCGCACTCTGCTGTCACTGTTCTTGGAGAGGGACGCGTCTGGATGAATTTTCAAACAGGATCTGCATCAAGGATTTCAGCGGCAGCTTAGTTCTGACTGACTTCAGCAGATTCTCATTCGTTCTCTGCGTGTCTGCCATGTTGAAGATGTCTCCACCTGTGTACTTAAAATTATCTAACCAGTCCAAGTTTCTATTATTTAAAGTAAACCTCTTAACAGGTTTCTTATTCTTATATTAATGACATTAACGTGGCTTTAGCACAGTTTAGCATTGTTACTAATGTTGAATGGACACAAACTGTTTCTGTGAATTGCAGGTATGTAACAGGTAACTGACCTGACATGTCAACTAAACAAATAATGAATGCAACATTTGTTCACTTGTTCAGTATCTGGGGAAAAAAAAGGTGCCTAAAATGAAAGTCTGCAAAATGATGAGAGAAAACATGCAGAAACATGACTTTCTTTAGCAACTCGCAAATGAAATTATTCTAGTTCCCGTTTTCCTGCCTGAATTTTTGATTGAAGCAGTTTTGGGTGTTACTTTCTCAAAAAAAAACAAAAAAAACGAACGTGAGAAGAAACTAATACTCATATCAGATTCCAACTATGTTGACTATGTTGATTAGTCAAGTCACAAAATGCCTTTGATCTGGCAATCGCAAGGCTTTTTCCATGTGATGGACACGGGTGCTTCTGGCAGTATCCTGAGTCACAAGTCTGTGTTATCCTAACACTCTGTTCTGTAGCATTGTCCATAAACACCCCCACTGCCTTTCTTCAACACAGGACCAGCATATTTGAAATGGAGAAAGGGAGTTGTGAGACTGCACAGGTCAGCAGCCATCTCAGTCTTCTTTTAGCAAGTGGAGGGGAGCAGGCAGAGTGGGAGAGGTGCTCAAACTAGCAGGTATTTAGTTAGTAAGCACCAGCTGCTCCACGGG
>NW_023340246.1:8702917-8716812 GCF_004916995.1 Morone saxatilis
GGCAGGGGCAGGGGCAGGGGCAGGTGGGCGAGGGGGAACTATGATTTGGTGTTGGCGCTGTCTGTAGGCGATGACTGTGCCTAACAGCAGGGCGATGACGGTCATGAGGTAGAGGTCCCACTCCGGGCCCAGAAGCTGGTCCAGGTCCACCTGAGAAATCAGCTCCTTCAACTGACAGGAGCCGAAGCCAAATGGGGAGAGGATGGAGGACAAAGACGCATATGATTCATTTCAGTTCCCTCTATTAAAGCTTTTAACTTAGATGAATTACAATCTTGAGTTTCTGTTTGGAAGCCAAATTGTCACAACTCCAGCTGGAGAATTTAACAAGCAGTACTCACGTTAAGATCCTGCAGGTACTGCAGAGTGTAAATCAGACCCAGCTTGCACAAGGCCAGAAAAACTGGGACCTGGGCATCAGGACTGGCTTCTGCTGCCATGTCGTAGAAACGTTTGGCTAAATGGATGTCCTGCGGAGCCAAATTAAACAATTCTGAATCACACATCTTTTCAATTTGACACACGCAAATGCATTAACTGTATTCACCAGTGAAACTCCATGCCCACCTGTTTGATGCCAAGGCCTTTCTCATGCATGTAACCCAAGTTAAACATGGCCTGGGCACTGTGCTGCTGCTCTGATGCCAGTCTGTAGTGGATGACAGCTGTCTCGTAGTCCACATCTGTTCCGTAGCCGTAGAAGTGGTAGTCCCCTAGTTTTATTCTTGCCACAGTGTAACCTGGGAATGACAATTACATATGTCAGCTTCCATTCTTAGCAGATTGTTGGTGGTTTTAAGGAGCCAAATTCAACTTGTTTTCTTTATGTAAAACAAACATAGATGGGTTCCTGATATGTTAAATGCTAAAAATAAATCCAGCACAGAAATAAAATGGATGAGGGACAGTGTGTACCGACTCACCTTGTGCTGCAGCTCTTGTCCAGTGCAGCAAAGCACGAGGGTAGGTCTCATTCTCACTGAAAATCTTTGCTCCTTCTGTTTGTTACAATCAATACAAAAGACAACAAAAGGTTAGCAAGTTGTTGTTGTTTTTTTTTTTTACTAAAGTTGGTGGATTATAATTTGGGGAAAATGTACATAATGAAACACACAAGCATTTTCCCCAACATGTTTTCACTAAATCAGTGTTGCTTTTGTTTACCAAGAAGCAAACCAATTGTGATTAAACTAAGGCAAAGACTTACTTAAATATGAACTGTGCCTACTGCCACTTGTTACATTTCAGGGAAATAAGTGTAGATACTATTAACATAAATATTCCTTGTTAGATCACCAAAAGGTCACACAGCAGAATAAGGAAACTAGACAAACATGCGTGCTTTATATATGCTATCATATTTACATACAGTTTATCTGTCTTCCACAGGGTCAGAGTTTTTTTGTAATAGCGACACAAAGACTAAAGAGTTTTTTTTTTTTTTTAGACACTAATATAAACTAATGTTGTGTTTTTCTTACTCTGGTCCAGAACGAAGGCCACATTGCTCTGGGCCACCTCATAGCCCTGCTCAGCCAGCAGCAGATACTGGACCAGCGCAGCATCCGTCTCACCCTCCTTAAAGCTGCCGTAGGCCGTCATGAGACGCTCTGACCAGCGGCCGCGCTCACACACATTCTTGAAAAGCTGCAAAGAAGATACAGGCACATAATGTATCACTTTACCACTTCCAAAACCATACAAGAGTGTAAAGAAAGACAGCTCGAAGGGGACTAAAAATGAATAATAACTGTTCAACTCAAATGACGAGCAACATATGCAGCATACGGGCTTCTAGGGATGTCAGGAGATCGTTACTTTTTGAATACTTTCGTGACCAAGTCAAGAACATTCTGATAACAAGAAGGTACTCGTTTTTCTACAGTACCGTAGGTACCCAGTATGCAATTTCTCCGGACCTGACAGCGCAGCATATAAGCCTACAAATACTCTAGTAGGCTGTTAAATGCCACAAGAAGAACATGTCGAAGATGGCGACAAGTGCAGAGGTACAGGTGATTTACTCGCAAAACTTTCATATACAGCGCTCCTTCTCAACTCTCCTCTCCATCTGTGTCTCTGTCGCTGTGCTGTGTGTTTGTACAGTGAAAACACTGCCACGGGTGGTGCTGAGCTCCTGGTCAGATGTGAGAAAGAGAGCGATGGGAAGCCACACACTCACCACACCACCAACAAAAATCAAATAAGAGTGATTTATTAATGGAATCTGCACAAAAGATGTACAGACAAGGAAAATTTAGCAGAATACAGTTCATCCAGGTAATCCAGGTTGGCCAAGGCTGCACTGAAGCAACAAACACACATTTCTGGTATCGTGACATCCCTATGGGCTTAAATGGATGAGTGATTGCTGAATCACAGAGAGAAACATTCTCAATTCACCTCAATTTAACAAAGAGAATGGAGCAGCAGCTCCTGGGTGCCTCACCTCCACAGCAGTGTGACAGGAGCGCATCACACCAGTACCAGTCGCATGCATCTGGGCCAAGTTGTAGAAGGCCAGGATGTGGCCTGCCTGTGAGGCCAGGTTGAAGAATTTAAGTGCCTGCTTGTAATCACGCTTCACACCAATGCCATCTGAGGAATGACAGGAAGAAGAGAGAAATACATTTTTTAAATGGAGGAGAAAAGAAGTATTCTAGCCAACAGAAATGAAAATGATGTAAAGGGAGAGACTGATTGAGGGATAGTGAAAGAAACTAATTATTAAAATTTTCAAATGCAGGAATGACATCTACCAGAAAGACAACAAGGAGAAAGGACGCTATGTACCACAAGCACACACCATGCACAGATGTACACACACAGTTTCAGCTCTCAACACTCACTGTAATACATGGTGCCCAGCTGGAGTTGTCCGTCCACCCAGCCCTGCTCTGCTGCCTTCTGGAAGTATTTCAGTGCCAGCTCATAGTTCTGAAGACACAAACACACAACTTTCAAATGGCCACTCATCTCATTTCAGCATGAGTGACATGCTTGCTATCAAAATGAAACCCTCGTACGCCAAACGCCTCCACTGAGATTTAAATTTCACCTTACTTTTAATTTCATAATATTCCAAATCCTAGTGCCAAAAAGTGTAGCTGCCAAGTTAGCAAGACAGAGCAAGCTGCAAATTAAAATGGGTCTGAGAGGGTGTATCTTAAAACTTCGACATGATTTTAAAAAAGGATTGTAAATTGTAATGGTTTCTTACCACTGGGACACCTCTTCCATATAGGTAGGCCATACCGAGGCCACTCTGCCCCACTGGATTACCCTGGATAAAAGAGGATAGTGAATAACAACTGAATAACACATCAGCAAGAGGTAAAAATGTGTACAGTAACAGAAACCTCTTTCTCTCCAGAGATAATAGAGTGCTGCTTTCTGCTTCTCTTTCTTAACGAATAACTGTGCTGATAAATGCTGATACATATATACAGCTTAATTCTTACCAGGTCAGAGGCCTTCTTAAAGTACTGCAGGGCTGTCTCGTTGTTCTGAGGGAGATAGTCGCTGCCTTCCGAGTACATCTAAAAGGACAGAAGGAGTAAAACAGTCTCTTAGAAACCAAGAACTTGATGCAGTGCCTCAAATACAAATGCACTGCACCTCCCTCTATTAAAACAGCAATGCCAAGTCATTGGGTTGATTTATTTTGGATTCAGTTTAGACCATCTCTCCTTAACTCACTGACTGCTTCTTCCAAGTGCTGACACAGTATGGGCACCACAATTATAATGTTTACAAACACAGAAGTGAAACGGATGGGCAACAAGAAACTATTTGAATATATTGAACTAGTTGGTTTGCTAAAGGACAATATCCAGCAAGCTAGTAATAGTAAAACAAAAAAGAAGAAGTAAATAAATAAAACTGTCTCATTAGAAATAAATCAGCTTCCACCTCATTCTGACACCTCACTCACCTTGCCGAGGAAAGCCATAGCATGTGTATTCCCTGCGTTTGCAGCCTGTGTGAAGTAGTCATACGCCCTCTGTTGGATGGGAAGCATCATTAATACATTTACTGGTGCAAATTACAATCACAAGAATACAATACTTCTTTGAATAAAAGGGTCACCTGATGATTCTGTTCTACTCCACGTCCTCCATGCAGGTGTAGCTGACCTAACCCAACCTGTCAGGGGAAATAAAGAGCTCGGTTAACTTACATGACACAAAATTAGAATTATAAATAGAATTGAACAGATTGATACTTTACGTTCACACAATGACGTATTGGCTTCCTCTAATTACATAAATGTAATATACCTGAGATATTTGCAATGAGATTATGACTGTTGTGAATTGTTGTTTTCCCTTCATGCTACATCTATAATTATCTTCCTGACCATGAGACAGACTTGATGACAACTGAAACGTAGCAGAAAATATGCTGTAATCAAGTCACAACTACTAGTGAAATTTCTCTGTTGACCTATGAAAATGGAAAACACATTTTACTCATGCTTATCTAACATTTGGCTGTGAGGCAGCACAGTGAGGTCTGTTTAAGCAGGAAAGCATGCAGCTGTTTTCTGTGACATAATAATATGTTCTATAAATAAATTGTAACAGATTTTATATTTTTTTTATTAAAGAAAAACTGTCCCTGATCTGCAAAAGCAAGTTGTAATGGTTGTATAAATAAATTGCTTCACTGAACAAAAGACATTGATTAATGAGGACACTATTTACCTGAGCTTGTACATCTCCTTTCTCAGCTAGAAACTGATAATACTGGATCAAGTCCTCCTCCAACATCCCACTGGTAGATCCCGGGTTCTCCACCTCATCCAGCAGCCTGATCCTCTGCACCGCTGAGCCCCCTGTGAGGGATACATCACTGGCCACTGCAGGTGGTGAGGGAGTACAGAGTGGAGCAAAAGCAGATGGAGGTTATTTGCTCAAGAAGAACCAGAACCTGAATATCATATCTTAAAAATTCAGTAAATGCTCACCCTGATTTGCCACAAGCCTGTAGTGTGTTAGTGCAGACTCACAACTCTGGGGAACACCAACACCTCCCCAGTATCTGTATCCCTAATGAAACAATAAGAGAAAATATTGCTTTTTTTTTAATACTTTAGAAGTAACATGACTGTGTCATTGCTCCACTGACAGACAAATGAACTCACCAGAATCATATGAGCTACCAAGTTTCCACCTAGTGCCCCAAAGGTGTAGTAAACCAAGGCCTGAAAAATGGAGAGTTTAGGTAACAGTTGTTTAGAAAGGAGACATTAAATACATTATGTTTGTAAAACGTTTTTGTCCAAAGTAATTTACAATATGTGCATTTTAGTAAGACACAATTTCAATCATACAGAATAAAAAAAGTACCTTTGCCTGACTCGAGTTAACTCCAAGTCCTGCTGCGTACAGAAAGCCAAGAGCCTATGGAAAAGCAAAGAAAGCCCAGTGTTACACAACTGATTCTTTAAATACAAATAATCAGCCAATTTAATAAGATGTCAGGTCAAAATGTTTTCCACACTTTTTGGATGAGATCTTTACCGTCTGAGCTTTAGGTGAGCCCTCTATTGCAAGCTTCTCAAACATTTCTTTGGCCTTGGTGACATTCTGGTTCATGTAGTCTCCAAACAGCATGGCATACGCCACCTTCTCCATGGCTTTCTGGTGGCCCTTCTCTGCTACTTTCAGTAGCTTTTCATATAATCTGAGAGAGTGGTTGGATAAGCAGAAGTGGCGCAAGAGAGGTCAACTTGACACGAGCATAATAAAATTGATGTGTACATAACAAACAGTATGACACCTAGAGCAAATAATGATGTGCTGAGCAAAGTCACATGGAAACAAAGCACACATAAAATAGATATAGCCATACCAAAACTAAATTTACAATCAGCTCAAATAATGCCAACTGTTAAACAAGAGTAAACAAGAAGCTTTAGGCCACATGATAAGATGACTGTTCACACAGAAGGCTTGATTGGCTCTTGGTTTTAATATGCAGTGTTTCAAAACAAACAATGAGACATCTTGTGTGAGCTGGCTGGTCTTCCAGCAGTCCTGATGGTTGAAAAAAAAAAATAGAGCAAAGATCTACCATTGTCAGTGTGTTGGGGTCTATGCTGCTAAAGCCATATCAAAAAATAAGATCTAAGATTTCATGAACAAAATGACACCATTTTTGTCATAATGCCATTTGTTACCTACAAATCCACATGCTGTTTAAAACAATACAGAGAAGTTCAACACAGAAGATTTGCTGATAGAAAACCAATGAAACTAATCAGAAGGAAGTAACTCACTCTTTCTTCTGGGTTTTCCTGGTGGTGGCATTGAGCATGTGCAGGACAGTCTGATACTGCTCCTCAGCCTCCTCCGCCTGCAGTCTCTGCTGCGCCTGCTCCTCCGCTAAGGGGAAAAGAGAAGATACAGATTAAGAAACTAAAAAGGATTATAAAACTGGCAGCAGAGGGGGCAATAGCAATTTTGGAAGTGAAACCATGCTCTCAGGCTAGTTTCAGAAGCTGTTGAGGCATTGATGAACAATTTATCTTTATCTACTGACTTTGTGGGAAATGAGCCAAGCATATTGAAAAAGGTTTATCCAACCATTTAAGCAAATAAACTATTTTAGGCTGATAAATGGCTGCATTTTGGCTTTAAAAAAAGATGATAATAATAATAATAATGATAATAACAACAACTGCCACATTTGTTTTGGGGAAATGTTTATATTATGATAGTGAAGGTATTAAATTGAAGACTTACTCTCACAGAAACCCCACTTCTTCTCCTGGTCATAGTCGTAGGTTGTGGCGCACCACAGCCGTCCATCCCCCCGTCCATCAGTGGTACAGTCCAAGTATTCCTTCCCCTGAAAGAGGAAGGGGAAGATGCAGGGCTCTCCATGGGCTGTACCTCCATTCACAACAGGAACTGTATCAAAAAACAAAACACATCACATAAATACATTAGATCATACAAAAAACTAAAAACAATAAAGTATATAAGTAATAATTGGATATAGTATGATAACATGAAAAAAGTGTTACCATATCCAATGTAATCTCTTTTTTTCCCTAAGAAACAGTAGTTCAGGATTTACAACTTGATATTAAACAGACAGTCTGTTAGTTTTAATAAATGTCAGTAAATCTCCATCTTCATACAAGCTCAATGTTATAACGACAGCTGGAAGAAGACTAACAATCCTCAAGTAAAATGATGCAACTGTCTGCAAGAGGGGCCACAGGTGCAAAGCGTTGTTAATTTCTCATGGGGTTTAACCGTTTATCCAATCTGGCGCTGCTCTGAAACCACACACGTCTTTGCTCAGAGTCAGCAAAACTGAAAGCAGGACAAGACTCAACGAAGCTTACAAAATAAGACAAGACAGACTTCATTCTCTAAAACAGATGTCATTTGAGGCAAGGTAAATCTTAAGGTCTTAAATAACTCATATGGTGCTAAAGTACTTTGGAACATCTAAGCATTTAAAATAGTTCAGCTGATACAATAACAGACCTGGGCTACCTGCTTCTCGTGGTTGATACAGATAAGATAACTGATCATTTTATTTTAAAAATAAGTTTATAACCTGTAGTTTTTAAGAAATGTTAAGATGTAGTGTGCACAGATGGATGATTTAATATATTATAGATCTAACCAAATCTAACTGACATCACTATTGTTACCAACAACGAACAGCCGTTCTGACTCTTCAAATTCAGTTTTTCTAGTAAAGTTCATTAAATAAAACTTTACAAACATACTTTGGCTTTCATAGAACATAAAGTGTATCAGTAGTTCTGCAAGATAATTACAGATAAATGATTTCATCCCTCTTTACAATAGTTAGATGTTACATTTGAAACTGCAGTGTCCAAGCTGTTAACACAGATATTCAAAGCCTTACAGGATAAGTGAAATAATCAGCTGCCATAATCCTATTTCAGTGGTGTCATAGTGGGTGTCCCCATACAAGTGCTTATTTTAAGAAGCATATGAAAGCCACATTTTCTAGTGTAAAGTTTCATAGCTATTCCACTGCTTCATCCATGTCTGGCTTTAATTGGACAGGAAAAAACAGGCAGTCTGCTATCAGTAACACACAGTATGCCAGCTCATGATCTCTGTCTCACACAGGCATTTGGAGACACGTACATAAGCCAAGAAAACCAACCAGGAAAAGCAGAGCATGTGTTCTGTAGTTAAAACACAGAAGCTCAAAACTCAACTCACAACATTAAATGCAACTAACGATGAGACAAGGAGTGCATGCTCAAAGTTAACTATCTAACCAGTTATCCTGTGGGTCTTTTTTCTGGCTGCTCACTGTTTGAGCCAAAACTTACTCCTTACCCTCTTTAGATTTCTCCTCAACTGGAGGAGGCTGTTCAGGCAGGTCCTCCTTCTCCTCTCCCTCCAGTCCATCGTCAGGTGTCTGTTTCTCGTCTTGGGAGACTTCACGAGCAGAGGTCACAGAAGCACCAGCCACAATTCCCGACGCCAGACGAACGTCTTCCTCTTCAGAGTCTGGGTCATGGTACGACTGAAGGGATAAGATAAGTTATTGTAAAGGAACAGATGAAAAGTGGGAATCACATTGGACACTGAAATAGGTTGAATACAGCCGTTTAAGTCAAAAGTTATGGATGGCTATTTTACAGAACATTCAGGATATTAGTTGTAAACTTAATAGTGATTTATATCTTGCAAAAGTCTTGCAACACAGTTACTGTCTTTAAAATGTCTTCTTGGAATATAAACTTTTTAATAATGTTTAATAGGAACTAACGTTGTTTCGAGTCATTTGGAAAATATAAATCACACAATTAATAGTTTTTTGGAGTCAACACCTGGACAGAATAGATGCATTTGTTTTTCTTACTGGTCACTTTAAACTTAACAAAACACTTCCTCCTTAAAATGTACCAAAGCATTTGGTTAATAGCTTGGACATGCTTAAATGTACCCATCTCTGTTGCAGTGTCAACATATCATGAATACCCTGAAATAACACACAGTAAAATGTGATAGACTCAACCCATAAAAGATACTGGGTAGCAGATAACATGGCATGCATAAAATGATACCAAAACCCATTTGTATAGTTTTCTACTTCCCATCACATTTGCATCGATAATTCATCAGTCGAGTCAATAATCAACAGGGTGTGATATGCTAACTTGAAGACCAACATCAAACAGCTCATGGCGTACCTTCAGCTCTGGTCCTTCATTACCGTGCTGCTCTTCATCTAAAAAATAACAACATGACAAAATACAGTGTTAACTTGAGATTGACATCGCTGAATACGAGCAGCTACCTGCAACAGTTTAAGAAACAGACACTTCAGGTATTAACCAAGTATGCAACAAAACAGACATACGTACCAGCTGTTATTCCTTTGACGAAGACCAGCAGCAGAATGGTGAAACAATAAAACGTCCTTGCGGTCTTTAAATGCCTCTTATAGCCCATTGTTGACGAGCTAACAGTCTGCTAGCTGTAGCTGCGGCTATTTCTATCGCCACACATTCAGCAGCAGTGGAGGCGCACTGTGATCCGTAGCATAAATAAACTCACACACACACACGCTCACTAAAACGTAACCGTATTTTCTCTGTATAACAACGTGGTTAATTTGAGCTACTGTAGCTGTCAAACAAGCTACCGAACTCCAAAGCAAAGCTACGCTAGCAGAGTAGTGCCTGCTGAATTGACGTTCAGATAGCTAACAAGCTAGTGTTACACAGCCACACAGCACAACCAAACAGCGCAATATTCGCAACAGACGCAACACTCTGGTTAAATAAATGGCTTCCGAGTACCTCTCGGTACTTCAAAATGTCCGAGTTTAACGGCAAAACGGTGAATCTTTATCCTTTATATTAACCAGATACTACTTAGCTACCCTAAGCCCCTACTACTGATCGACACTTCCTATTCTCGCAGGTCGACCAATCACAGCGCGCGTAGTTTGACAGTAGCCAATGAGCGGGGAGCAAAGACGTGTCAGCGAATCAGGTGCGTACACAATTATTTTTCTAGCTGACGGGTTTGTCCACGACACCAAAACACGTTATGAAGATAATAATCACAGGAGCACCACAAACATAAAGAAAAAAAACACTAATATTATGTATATGTTTATCAAATGTGACAGAAATGGGTCTTGCCGATTTACTCTACACTGATGTCACTTTTCTCCATGATAGCAAACCATGTGGTTGCTATGCGTTCACCTCATGTTGCTTGGATTTTTGCATTCAGACGTCTGTTACCATAGAGGATAGATGTCTCTGTTACGTTTGGTGTCGGTCTCTAATCCATAGTAAACCAGTGCACTTTGTCTCAGGCCCTGTAAGCCTCCCTAAGACAATTAGCACTCTGCCCCTTTGACTAACTGGGGCCATTCATTCTCCCATGAAATTAGTTAAGGGTTAGGAAACAGTATCTGATCAGGGCTGTCAGCTGTCTTTGCAAGTGTTGCATACAGAAGCACTCGTACCATCAGATGTGGTAATTAATAATTGCATATTTATTTACAGGTTGGTTTAGTGGTCATTTCAGAGGCAGTAATAAGCCATAGACATCATAATCTGAAAAAAAAAACATTCACAGTAAACAGATAATAAAAGGCAGGAAGTGAATTTTTGAACAGTGACAGAATATTTGTTAACACTTCACAGCTCTTCACAAGAGTTACATCTGCAATGTTTGACTCTGTGGTACAGATTATGATCTTCCACAGACTGTTGAAACTGAGAAACTACACAGAATTAGATTAGATTCTTAGTGAAAGCCAAGAGAAGTACAGATATGTGCCAAAAAAATAAAATTGAGATTTTCTATTCCTGGATTAATACAACGTTTACCAGAGGACTATATCAACTCATATCCAGACTGAGAAGTGTACAGAGTCAAATATCAAAACAAGCTAAAAGTAGTAATGTCCAGATACTTTTGCAACCCATCATGTGAGTGTATCACTGAAGGCCATTTATACAGTCAGCAATTTATTTCTTTAAAATCATCGCTAAATATTTTTAAAATTATCAAATCTTTGGTACAAAACTTGTAAGGCAATTAAATTCCAAGCGAGTTTACACAGAGGCTATATATAAAATGTGTTTGTTCACTGGTGACTAGCAGTTTTTGAAGATGGATTCACACATTAACACACTCAAACATCAACGGTTTAAAAAGTTAGAACGTACAGCAATATTAATGTACCTTAAAAACAGTGATATCATCATTGCGTGCCCCGGTTAGCTGTCAGTGACGATATAATTATGAAAAGTTTTGGGGTCACTGCTGTGGCCCCTCCCTTACATTCACTCCAATTTGATACATAAACATTTAACATTGTGAACATATATTTGCTTTTTAAGGATTTTATTGAAACCATAAATAAATAAAGGCCAATATTGTCATAATAAAAATAGACCTTAAATTTATTTATGTTATGTAATTAATTTGTGATTTAATAGAATATTGATATTTTATCGCCCCATAACTTAACTATTTCAACTTATTACTGCAGACACAACAAAGTGATTAGTGGCAATCAATCACAGTATACAACTGCAATACTTGCAGTAGCACATAATATTAAGAATCACAATATTGGGGCTAAAGTGCTGTGACAAAGTGGGAGAAATGGTATACTTCCATCACAGTACAACACTGGTCTGTCAGGACTCCACAAATGACAAGGTTTAATAAAAACAAGTGGTTTTCTTCTGCACATACTTTAGGTTGGTGGTACATGAGACCCAAAATTCTAATTTGTACCATAATGCAGGGTGGGAAAAATGGAAAAGTCTGTGTTATTGTAAATCCAAGAACATACTTTTCCCTTTTTCTTGTCTCACAATCTGGTTGTTCTACTTAGTGGAGAAAAAAAGTATTTCCACACAGATTTCACCAAAAGGAGTTTCATACATTTTAAAACTACCATTGGACTACTTGTATTTTTTTGGCAGTTCTCAGGACCAGCTAGTTGTGTGAACCCTATGCAACCACCTGTGCTGAGAAATGTCTCTGCTACAAAGTGGATTGTGCCAGTAAGTCCAGAACCAGCAGAAACCACAGCGAACCAGGTGAGGTCTCTTCTCAGTAGGATGCGATGGTGAACATTTGGAGTAGTCAAGCGTGCAGCAGGATTATCGCTGTACAGCTTTGATGACCCATTCTGCTGTAGGGTTCAGCTGGATGAGGTCTTTCATATACGTTTCCCCATCTAGACATCTCCCCTCTGTGGGGCAGCAGATAAAGAGGAGAGGGAGGAGAAACAACAAAAGAGACACATGATGCAGTTACTTACTGATAGCTGCAAAGGCCGAAGAAAGTACATGTTTTTCACATTTTATCAGATCAGTTTATGGTAGAAGCCAGACTTACTGATGTTTCCACCAATCTCATAGAGACACAGCTCTTCTCGTTTCACTGACACTGAACTGGGGGGACAATGAGAGAAAGCACAAGAGAGAGTAAGAGAAAAAGTTAAGGATGGACCTTATATAGCCAACACAAATACTGCATGTGTATTTGTATGCAGTGCCGTATCTGTGTACACATTACCTGTCCTGGCTGAGGAAGCGTGTTAATACATCAGCAGCCTGCAGCTCTTCAGTAAGCTGAACCACCATAGACACTTTACTGAACTGCGGTGCTTGGACTCGAATAAATCCCTGCGAACTCTCCTGGTTGTAAACACAGGGACAAACGGAGAGTGAGAAAACATACAGTCAATCATACAGCCCTAAACACTTCACAGTATTGAGGTCCAAAACACTGTCCTCATCGCACACAACATGCAACAAGAATGTGGACTTGGATAAATTCCCGCTCTTCTGTTTAATAAACTCCAAACACTGTCTGGTCTCACAGCACTCAGCTGAACACCCAAGGTCAAGTGTTGCTGTAGTTACTCATTTACCACCATATTGTCAAGAAGGACAGTACTCTATATTATATGTATTTCAGTATTATAACATAGTAGCCTGTTTTCCAAAGACCTTGATTGTTAATTTATTTAGCGCAGAGAAAAGCCAAATCCCTATTGGTGATCACGACATTCACATTGATTCACATAAGCAATGGCACAGCCAAGTGAAATCTTGGACACTGACTCCCAATCCAATGCCTTTTTTTATGCAAGAAAGGATTGTTAGAGAACCAAAATTTCAGTATTCATTTCAGTTTGTGTGAAATCTTCAGATGTTTTTAAATGCTCTCAATAACTGATTTTGTGCTCATTAGATACTACTGAATCCAATTAAAACATGTATACTGTATATATATATATATATATAGATATATAGAATGGTGCAATTGATTGTATCGATGCATTTGGGTTCAGTATCTTATAAATAATTGTCTGAATGTCCTGTATTTGGCTCCCACATGTTGCACCACGGGAAAAATATGGCCACATAGGAACACCATTCCTATACATCACCACTAGATGTCTCTATTTCTCAACAGACTGCATATACAATCTACTCAGAGCAGCACTATACCTTATGACCACCATACAGCAGGGTGATTGGCTGGTATCAAATTATGACTATTTAGTTTTTTGTTGTGTCTTTATTATATCAATTCAGCTAACATGTAAACAAAAATGTGTAGTAGGTGTTACATTGTATAAATAATGAAAACTGTGAACTATTAACAGTGATTTATCACACATATGAATTACTACATGAGCATAAAATGAGAACTCCTACCTCTGGGGCTGCTTTGTCAGATGGTTTATCGGTTGTCATTTTCTTCAGCAGCTTTCTTACAGCTCTCTCTTTACTTTGTTTCCGCTGACTTTCCATGTTTTGTTGTCTGACCTGGTTCACAATGAACTTGGGGATCTGGAGACAACAGACACACACAAAAGGGAGATTTGATACC
>NW_023340246.1:8716845-8720799 GCF_004916995.1 Morone saxatilis
ACCACACACACCATCCACCACACTCCATGGGAAAAGAAATCCAGATGCTTTTGTGAGTAATTTGTGATAAACCATGATGCATAGTGTTGTTTATAGTGGTGATTTGAATGGTGGAATACATCAAGCTAGACTCTTCTTTGATCCTTACTGTCCATAGAAGATTCTGGTATCTAATCAGCAGCCGGACAATGTTGGCCGTGCTGGTTGCCATGGAGAACTCCTGTTGTTCTGTAACCTTGGAGCGGAAGCCCTTGAACATGAAGATGTTGGGTGCCATGACAACAGAGACATTGTTGAGAGTCATTTTATTCTTGGCCTGATGGTCGATCACACGCTGGAAAAACTCCACTAGTGCCTGCGGAAGCAAACATAAATGAAGTTTAAAATAGAAATAGTCCAGCGTTCCTCATTTATTTCAAACTGAGCGTGCATCTACCTTCAGAGTATCCCGGTTGGCCTCAGGTAACAAAAGGACCAGCAGGTTCAAAGCCTGCAGCTGTTGCTTCTTTGTGGGGAGCTCTGTAAACACACACACACACATACAGAAAGGCTTAATGCAAGGTTTTTTCAGTTTATGTGTCTCATAATGTGGCTATAAAGCTCTTGTGATTAAGCAGAATACTTTATGAACAGATGGCATACATACTGTTGACAGCAATAAATGCATTGAGGTACTCCACAGTCAGCAGTGGATGGGGTAATTCCCTAATGAACAGCTTCAAAAGGCTAGCAGCATCGTGCTGCTTCAACTGTTGCCATGGAAACACCCCATCGTAGAAAGAGGACTCGAGCTCCTGGCACAGTGACTGGATTTGACACACACGGGCAAGCTTGTTACATTACTTTAACAACTTCAAGAACAAGTCATACCACTTATGCTAACAACCACGATGACAGGCTGGTAGCAGGATAATGTTATCAATGTGTCTGTAGTGGTGGCATTCAAATGCTTTAACCAACCTTGACTCTAGTGGCCGCTCCAGGGATCCGTAGCAGCCCCTCTGTGTCTAATCCGTCCTCCTCAATATGACTAATAAGCTAGAAATAAATGAGAGAGAGATCAAGGTTCGGTAAAACAAGTAGAAAGTGTTAGGACCACAATTTAGGTAATAATGATCGCAGTACACTGCCAGTCATCTCTTTAGATTCAGCATTCATTGCACTGTGTGTAATGTAAATTGTGAAATTCAGTAACATGCATTGATATGTTGCTGTTTGATCAGCTGCTATAATAGGATTTCCTCTATTATTGCTATAATGGTCAGTTTCTCACCCTTTGCAATATGAATGGCACTTTGGTTCCAGGAGCACGCCTCTGGTCCTGATCCAATAAAGTGGCAAGGGGGACACCAAATAAACCACTCTCTGCACAAACACAAATACAAATATTTAGAAGAACAGAAATATCTTCATATACTACATTAACTCGTCGTTATGTCTGAGTTTGTGTTTCTGTGCTTGCTGTGTTTACCTTCAGGTTTGTTTAGCCATCAGGGCTTTCCCTGCTGTATGTCTGTTATTATAGTGAGCGTGTGTGTGTGTGTACCTTTAGTCTTAACTTTGACAGCTTTGTGAGCCTTTAGGTCAATCCCAGCAGTGTCAAACAGAGCAGTCGACTCCACAAGCACCAGTCTACGCACCTGACCAACCATTAAAAACAGACAAAAATATGTAAGACAATGATTTTAAATAGTAGCAGCACTTCTCAACTAACTCATCCCTTACGGGCAAATTTGTCTCACGAAGGCTTAGCATAATGTACAAACAATGATGTGAAGCGTCCACAGATCAACATAACACATTACCTTTTTCATATCCAGAGGAGACAGATCTCCTATTCTGGTCTGACCTGTTTTATCTCGGAGCAGCTTAAAGTTCTGGAGAAGAAAAACAAACAGGGAGACAGAGGGGCGTCAGTGAATGTCGGCGGAAATATTAAAAGTAAACACTGTGCCAATTAAATTTCTGACTGTATTTACATTTACATTGCATGCTGAATGTGGAATGTATAATACTGAATTACTTGAATTGTATAATAGTGGAAACAATCTCTTATACCAGCTTGCACCACCAGAGGACACTACAGACCAGTGTTCAAACTGCTCACACACATGGGTTTTCTGCTAATATGCAACACCATCTGTATGCAATACTGTGTGCTCAATTAAAGCCTAACTGTACTGTTTAACTATAACTAACTATACACAGTCTATTCTAATGTATGTTAATGGATTTTACATTTAATGTTTCACAATATATCTTGTTTTTTATTACATTACAGGGCCAACACAACACAATAAAACAACCTGGCTAACCTTTAACTTGTCAACATAAGCTGTAGCCATGTAGATCTACTATAGAGCATAAGATTGTTATATTTCTGTTTTCAGATCTCTGCTTTTGCTATCTCTGCTAATCATTGACCTACAATACTGAATAAGTTATCAATACAAGTTCTAATATAGCCACTAAAGAATGCTTACAGGAAGACAGTGACCCAAAGTGGCTTTGCATATCAGTGCAAGTGTATCAGTATAAAGCTAAGGAAATGAATGTGCATATAGCTTTGAAGTATGTTTGTGTGTGTGTGTGTGTGTGTGTGTGTGTGCGTGTGTGTGTGTACAGGTATGTGACTCACCGGTAGTTTGTCGTCAGGTGAGTTAGGGCTAGTAGTGACTTTTAACCTTTGATGGTTATCCCTGTAAGTGAGCGCCTGCTCTGAAAAAGCCACTTCAACGTTCAGTTCTGTCTCTGTTTCTGTTGAGACACGGGGAAAAAAAGAAATAAAAGATACAGCTGTAGGAGAAGTGTAGTAAAAATGTGTTTATGTAGGTAAAGTAGAGTTGCATATATACAGAGACAGACAATTAAATGTGTTATTGCCTCAGGGTTTAAATAATTGCAGTAGAAACAGGAAGAAAGAGAGGCCTGCTGTCTTTTATGTACCCATAACTATTGGTAAATGAATCTACAGTTTAGGCTTTACCTGACTTTTCAACCCATTTTACAGTGATTTTATAATAGTTTATAACAAATCAGTAAGTGCTGTTGCGAAGTATGGTTGTCTATTGTATCACACTATACTGTGTCTTAATCTTTTCTAGTCTATTATTTCCAACATGTGAGCGTTGCTATGCAGAAGTTTATTTGGGCCTTAGTTTGTCATTCTCCATTCTGACTCATATGTGTGTGTGTGTGTGACTGTATAAGTATGATGCACATACCAGCTGAAGTGACATCTTTTTGTCCATTCTCACTTCCCCCCTTGAGTTTACTAGGCTCATCCCCCTGCAGCACAACACAAAGACACATAACAGTACAGCACACACACTGTTCAACATGTCACATATTCACCCAGTTCCCCCCTCCCTGTTACATTCTTCATGTTACATATTGTCTCGTCTGTTAATTAGTGGACAAACTGTATATCTAAGTGAAAAAAAGTGCAAGACACTTCAAAACTGTTTATTCTGCTGAATGGAGTAGTTCGGAGTAGCCGTAATACACTCAATTGCACTCAGTGCCTTAAACGGACCTCATTTTGCAACCACTTCCTTTGTGGTGAAAAAAAAAAAGGAAATGTCTAATTTGTGTTTTGTGGTTGAATGTTCAATGCATGTTATCAAAGTGAGAAGAGGACATGAAGGATCAGTGCTTACTGTGACACATTATAACAGACCTCAACTAACCCAACTCTACAAAGAAAATAATAATCAAAAGCTTTAAAAGGCGACAGAGAGATAGGTGAGAAGATCAAAAGCACTCTTATGTCTATCAAGTAAATATAAGGCTACAACCAGCAGCTGGTTAGCTTAGTTTAGTATAAAGACTAGGCTAAGCAGGGGGAAGCAGGTATTTGCTCCCCAATATCTCTATGTAAACACATCTGCCGGATCTGATGAGGTCGCAGCCCATACGCCAAAATCTAACTATATTATACTGTTGTAATAAACA
>NW_023340246.1:8720824-8729876 GCF_004916995.1 Morone saxatilis
TGTGGTGGTGGTGTGTTGTACCATTAAAAAAAGGGGTATTTTTTGTTGGGGGGAATGTGTGGGGTTTTTTAGTTTTTTTGTTTTCGGGGTCCTTAAAGGTTGGGATTTAAAGGGGGGCTTTAAGTTTTAGTTGGACCTTTTTTTTTTTTCTCTTGGATTTGGGGGTTATCCCTTTGGGGTTTAAAAGTTTTTTTTTTTTGGAAAAGCCGGGGGGGGGGGGGGGCCCCTTTGCCTCTGTGGGGAAAAAAAAAAAAAATAAAAGGGGGGGGGGGCCACCATTTTCAAACGGTTATTTTTTTTTTTTCAGGGGGTTTCCTTTGTTCCTTTTTTCTTGTTTTTCCCTGTTTGAAAAGGGGGGGAACAAACGGGGGTGAAAAAAAAAAAAAAAAAAAGGGAATAAAAAAAAAAAAAAAAAAAAAAGGATTTTTTTAACAAAAAAAACGGCTTTTGTTTTTTTTAAAGGAAAAGGGGGGAAAGGGTGTTTAAGTTTTAAAAAAAAAAAAAAAAAAAATGTTGGGGGGTTTGTAATTTTTTGGGTTTTTAGGGTAAAAAAAAAAGGGTTAGAAAGGGGGTTTTTGGGGGCAAAATTTAAAAATTAATTTTTTAAACAGAAGAAAACAAAAAAAGGAAAATTTTAAAATTTTGTTGTTTATTTGCCTTCCGAGGGGTTTTTAAAAAAATTTTAAAAATTTTGGCAGTTAGGGGGGGAAAAAAAAAAAAAAAACAAAAGGGAAAAAAAAAAAAGAAAAAAAAAAAAAGGGGGAAAAAAAAAAAAAAAGAAAAGGGGGGGGCCTTGCTGGGTCTTTTTTTTATATTGTAACCCCATTTAAAAAACTTTTAATTGGTAAAAATGGAAAATTCTTTTTTTTATACAAGGGGTTTTAGGGGGGCTTTTTTTACCCTTTGGGGGGGACCTTTTCCAAAAAAAACCCCATTTTTTTAAACCAAAAAAGGGTTTTTTTTTGAATTTTTTAAAAAATTAAAGGTTTTTATTTTAAAAAACCAAAAAAAAATCAGTAAAAGGTTTGGGGCTTTTTGTTGGCGGAAAGTTATGGTTTTGGTTTTAAAATTGGGGTTAAATTTCCCCCCCACCCAAACTAACTTTGTGTTCTTTTAAAATTCCTTTTTTTTCTAAAAAGGTTCTTTTTTTTTATTATTTTTTACCAAAAAAACCATTTTGGGTTGGGGGGGGGAGCGTTTTTGCCTTTATTGGGGGCCAAGGGGAAAGGGAAAAATTTTTTTTTTTTTTTAAATTTTGGGGGGGCCCCCCTTTAAAAGGTTTTTTTTTTTTGGTTTTCAATTTTCTCCAATTTTTTCTTTTGGGGGGGAAACCTTTCCATTTAATGTTGGGGGTGTTTGTGTGTTGTTTTTGGGGGGGGGAACCTGTTATTAAAAAAGGGGGGTTTATGATTTTTTTGGGGCACCATTTACCCAAAAAAAAAAGCTGACAAAAGGGTTTTTGGACAAAATTTTTTTCTTTTTTTGTATCCCCCATTTTTCTTTTTCAACCTTTTCCCCCCCTTTGGGGGGGGGTTTTTAACCCTAGGGGGGGCCTTTTCATTTTTCCCCTTTTTTTTGCAAGGGGCCACACAAACCCAAAACCCCAAAAAAAAAAAAAAAAAAAGAAAAAACACATAAAAAAAAAAAAGACAGGGTAACAAGCCCAACACCCCCCACCCCCCACCTTTTGTTTTTTTTTTTTTCCAAAAAACCCATTTTGTTCCCCACACTTATTTCCCCCACCCCCAAAAAAAAGTTTCCCCCCCCCCTTTTCCCCCTGGGGGGGGGTTTTTAAAAAAAAACCAATTTTTCTTTTTCCATGTTTTTTTTTTAACATTAAAATTTTTGTTTTTTTTCTCGTCTTTTTGTTTTTTTTAAAATTAGTTGGGAACCAAAAAAAAAACTGGTTAATAATTCTTAAGTTTGAAAAAAGAAAAAAAAAGGTTTTGCACAAAAAAAAAAAAGGGGGACAAACCTTTTAAAACAAAAAACCTGTTTTTTTAAATTTTTTTTCTAGCTTGGAAAAAAAAAAAAAAAATTTTGGGGGAAGTAAGTTCGGGGGGAGTTTTAAAAAAAGGGGGGGGGGGGGGGGGCCCCCAGGTTTCTAATAACCCACTTTTCCAAATTTGGGGCACCTTCCAGTTTTTTTTTTTTTTTGGCCTTTAAACAAACGGGGGGGGGGAAAAACCCCTTCCCATTTTTTTTTTTTTTTTGGCCAAAAACCAACCTTTTTTCTTTTTGGGTTGGGTTGAAAAAAAAAAAAAAAAAAAAAAAAAAAAAAAAAAAAAAAAGGGAAAAAAATGGGGGTCTAAAAAATTTTTTTTGTTTTTTTAGGTTTTTTTTGTTTTGTGGTTTGGAATGTTATTTTTCCCCAATTTGGCAATTTGTTTATTTCCAAAAAAGGGTTGAGAAAAAAAAGAAAAAAGGGGGGGGAACCATTTTTGAAAAGGGGGGATTCAGTTTTTTTGGCTTTTACTGTGGGGGACCACCATTTTATTTAAAAAAACCAAAAGACCCCTTCAAAAACTTTAAAAAAAACCCCCCCCCAAAAAAAACCCCCTTTTCTTTTTTTAACAAAAAAAGGGGGGGGGAAAAAAAAAAAAAAATAAAAATAATTTTATTTCAAAAAAAAAAGGGCTTTTTTTAAAAAAAAGGGGGGCGGGGGAAAACAAGAAACAAAGGAGGGGGGGGATTAGGGTTTTTTTGGACGGGGAAAAAGAATTTTTCAAAAAAAAAAAAAAAAAAAAAAAGCCCCCCCCAACTTTTTTTTTTTTTTTTTTTTCTTTATTGTTTATTCAAAAAGTTTTTTTAAAATAAAATAAAAAGGGCTTTTTTTTAAAAAACAAAAAAAAAAAAAAAACCCTCCCCCAAGGGTTGGCAAAAAAACAGGCCCTTTTTTTTTTTTTTTGGGGGGTTAAAAAAGGGGGCCTTTAGGGGTTTTTAAGTATTTAAAAAAAAAAAGGACCTTAAAGGGTGGGTGCCTTTTTAAAAAAAAAAAAGCAGGGGGGAAAAAAAAAAAAAAGGGGGGGGCAGGTTAATTTGCCCCCTTTTCCCCCAAAAAAGTATCTAAAATTTGGGTTAAAAAAAACCCCCCCCAAACAATTTTCCTATGCCGGGAAAATCTGATTTTTTTTTTTTTTTGGGAAGGGGTTCCCCGCCGGCCCCAATTTTACGCCCAAAAAAAAAAAAAATTCTTTTAAAAAACTATTTTATTATTTTACTTTTGTTTGTAATAAAAACAAACTTTTTTCAAAAAAAAAAAAAAAAAAAAACATATTTTTTTTTTTTTGGGGAAAGGTTTTTTGTTCCTGGGAACTTTTTGGGGGAAAAAACTGGGTTCCAAATTTTTTTTTTTTAAAACACTTTTTTTTTTATTTTACTTTTTGGGCCCACAAAAAAAAAAAAAAAACTAGCAACATAGACAGCAAATGACATATGACGTGTGAATTAGCTAGTGAGCTTTAGCTGTAAAGTTGCTGGGGGGGTGGATTTCTTTACATTTGGACAGAGACAGGCTAACAAGAGGTTTCACCGTTTCTTTATGCTAAGCTAAGCTAACTGGCCACCGTCTCTGGCTTGATATTTAGCACATGAGAGTGGTATCGATCTTCTCAACTAATTCTCAGCAAAAATGGTGCTAAAAATGGTCTTAAAAGTTCTTAAAGTTACAGATTAAAATGTTTAAAAAAATCAATTCTAGCCTGCATATTTTTTCAGATACTCTTTCATGTTGACACAGTATAATTAGTTTGTGCGCATCTACTAACCTTTTCAGGAGGTCTAAATATATCCCTAACATCAGGAACGTGTTGCCGGTTGCGGCGCCGTAGCAACGTCTGCTGTAGTGATGTCACACGACGCTCTACAGCTGCCGCCTGAGTTCTGGTCAGTGTGGACAGGAACACCGCGTTGTCTTCTTCCTATCAATCAATCAGACACAAACATGAGTCAATAGGTACAATATCTATACATTACATCCATCCATCTATCTAATGGATTCTTCAGTCAGTCTTACTCCTATCAGCAGTTTCGAACACAGCTCACTGAAAGATGTGAACTGCAAATACAAAACTGATAAACAATGACTCAAAATACACTCAGGTCTAACTATTTCAATAAGGGTTCGTTTTTTCCGCACCTGATCCTGGTCTACTGCCAGTGAATCATCAAACAGCCGTGCTAGCCCCGCCTCTGTAAGCCACGCCTCCTCCTGTTCACCTTCTGGAAGAGAAAATAAGAGGGGAAAAAAAAATAAGATAAAGAACTTTTATTTTTGAACTTGGTTCCTGAGAGGGTACATCACTATCGCCTCAAAATGAGGGGAGACTGGTATGGACAAAGAAATTAAGAGAAAAATGGGCACAGAAGCCTCTATTCAACCCCGATGTAAGACACCCAGACGATTCTACAGGTGCAGGAAAGGGAAAAGTGTAACCACGGCTAGAGCTGGACACACATACTATACAGGAAGTGTGTGTTTGCTCAAAAGAACAATAGTCTTCATAATCAGGCTAAATAAGAATTGCATACCGCTGATGTAAGGCGTGCGACACAGAGCTACACAACTCAGAGCTGGCAGTGTGATTTTGATAAACTAGCATTTGCATTTACATTGACTCTCTCCAGATCATTCTACTTCCAGTTTAAGCTATGTAGATAAGGATTCTCTTGATTATTTTCGCCAAACATTTCTATTTCTTTCCTCTTTGAATTGCTTTTCTTTTTTACTTTTTATTTCTGTTCCATTTGACGTTAGCTTGTGTGCCAGTAAAACTTAAAATAATTTAACTAAGAACTGATGTTTGCATCGTGTGTTAGTGTATAGTTGCTGGCCTTATTTTCAGACATATTTTCAAATATACAGTTGTGCATTTTTACGTCTGGAACCATGGATGGATTACTGAACGGGCATATTGAGTACAGGCCTTGGGGCCCAAGGAGTCAATATTTCTTGTTGTAAATTCAACCAAATGATAACCAAAAGATGTCAAACAACTACAAAGAGACACAAAACAACCACATAGACATCAAACAACTACAAAGAGACACTAAACAACCACAAAGACATCAAACAACTACAAAGAGATGCCAAAACAACCACCAAGAAATGCCAAAAACACACAAAAAGACAAAAAACAACTACAAAAAAAGAATCACCAAATATCCACAAAGAGACGCAAAACAACAACAAAGAAGCAAGCTGCCATGTCGAAGTTGTTTTGTGTGTGGTTTGTGGGCGTCTCTGTCCTGTATAGGAGGGGTGGGGGGTGTCCGTGCCCAGTCCATTGTCTCATAATCTGTCCATGTCTGGAACTACACATGCCCAAACTAGCCTATGATCAAACTCTATGGCCAAATGTTCTCTCTGTAAGTAGAATACTCTACATCAAGAATAAAAACACACAATATGAAATTACTGTGCATGTACAGCATAGCAGATGTAAGAAAAGGCTAAACTCATGTGTTTCAGCTCTATCCATGGACACGGTGTATCCTACCCTCAGGAATTTTCTGCTGCTCCTCGTCTTGCACTTCCCCTTCTCCGCTACCTTCTCCCCTCCCTGCGCCTTCTCCTGAGCGATTGATATTCTCCACCTCCTTCCAATAGTCGTCCATCTCCAGATCGTCCAGAGAGTCCTGCGAGACATGTGAAGATACACAAAGACACATATGTAACACAGATGAGGATTTCATTGTTTAGTTTCAAGTTCCCATTTATGTTTCATATCTTGTTTCTGTACTGAACAGAGGGTTTTGTTGATCAAGTAAAAAAAAAAAAACACTCCTACATGCCAGAAATGATGCAAAGAGATAACAAATAACAGCACAAGACTCACAGCCAGTCTGAACAAGCCTTAAAAGTGGCCGGCTGAGCAGCTTCTCTCAGATAAATACACACACACACACACACACATACACACACACACATACTTTACATAAAACACCCCAAATTTAAACAGACCTCAGAGCATGTTTCTCCTGTTTATTCGGCTTTTCCAAAAAAGGCATTTAACTTGAATTAATTTGTTGGTTTAATACTCAAGTCTCCAAGTTAGTGTTGAGCCCACACTCATTCTCAGAAAAAATTACCAGAGAGACTAAAAATACATCCTCACAGAGAGCTACGAAACATCTGAGGGACTACGATTGTTTACCTGCCAACCAAACCGCTGTAAAATTTTAACAATTACAATTTGGACATTTATAGCAGACATTCTTATCCTGAGTTAGTACAGCAGTAAAAAGGTTCCTGCTTGTGAATCTCACTTTTTAAAGTTTATGTTAAAGGGAAATTTCAGTATTTTTCAATCTAGACTTTATTTCACCATGTGTTTGTGTCAAAAAAAAAGGGACACCAAGTTTTAATTTTGGTCCAGTATTGAGTGAGAGTCATGGAGCCACAAAACGGGCTACCACACAATCCTTGCGGGCAATTGCACAATGTCAAAATATGTCCATTAAAAGTGCTTGTTTTTTGCTTGGCCCCACTTGCTGCGGTTTATTTCTTTTTGACAAGTTTGCTGCGACATGTCCATCAATTATCTCTAATGCAAGCACCATATGTCAAACAGTGTTATTTAACAAGGTGCTGCTTCCACCGAGCAAACTACTTTACAAGCGAAATTTGTGACTGTAATCCCACAGTTGAACAATTGAATGTTAAAGACAAACTTCTTACATCATTTACAGCCTACCTGAGAGTTGCAGCGCTGATACGTGGGTCGAGGTCTGGACCTGGAATTGGGACTGTGTCTGGGGCTGGAGCCTGGCTTCGGGCTGGAGGAGGGCTGAGACCTGGGGCAAGTGGAAATGCTGGTGGTAGTGGAAGGCCCGTATCTGTCTCCATGATGTGTGTTCTGGTTCTGTTGAACAGTGTAGTGGCCTGTTCTGCGGCTACAAGACAGACAAACACAGACAGATTAGCAGGCGGAAAGATAAGCAGTTACAGAATGTACAATCTTTGCAAATACATGTCAAAACCTGGTTGACATGCCCCAACAAAACTGTAAATCTTGTTTTAAAAGATTTGCTCACAAGTGAAGCTTGCTCTCAGCCATAACGTTTTCACTTACAGCCACTTTGCACTTTGCACCTTGTTTACTAGTGACGTTATGAAAGATGCCTCATACCAGCACATATCATAAAAATATGATTCCATGTATGCAACAATGTTTCAAACAGCAGGTTTTGTTTTCAATTCAGTTTAGTTTCAGTTTTTCAGAATGGGTTTGGTTGTTTAAGTTGAGTTTATTGTTTAAAATATTTAGTTTTAGGTAAGTATTTATTAAACGTTTCAGTATTAGTTCTTTTATTATAATGAGCTGTGTTTCAGGAGCTAGATTTAAAGAAGTTCAAAATAGGTATTACACCACAAACTTTGTGTCATGTAGACAACCCAGTGTCAATAAACATAGTATATGGACCAATGTCTCCTCATGCTTGTGTTGACAAATTTAAGGCAAATTGACAGCATTTTCTGTATATTTCCATTTTATTTTAGTATACAATATTGTTTTTGTTTTTTATTAACTAAAATGATTTTCTTCACACCTAATTTTAGTTTAGTTTTAGGTAACTGTCGATAACTTTGTTCCCATTAATGGGCAGTGAACCCGAGAGAGACGAGAGAGAGAGCGAGAGAGAGAGAGAGAGAGAGAGAGAGATGAGACGAGAACCCGAGAGAGAGTCGGTGAGAAACAGTGGAGAGACGGGTGACCGAAAATTCTGAGGCGCTGTACGACAGCTTTTGACACACAAGGACTACTGTCCGCGTGTCACGGCAGCTAGGATGTGGATCTGCCCAAGAAAAAGGACGAGCCAGCTTATACAGGACGACTGACAAGTCAAGCAAGAGTCGAGTCTATAGAATACTTCCAAGGCTAAGGTTCATAGGCGATATGCATCATGGCAGGGAGTCGTATACATAAGCATGCGTGCAACGGATATGGTCTTAGTTGTAGGACATTATGCCTCACCGATACAATCTATCTATCTACTTCACATACACATAATTCACACATAATCATTTAGGCTCACTTACGCGTTTAAGACCAGGCATTGAACTATATATATATATTGGGATGCGGGGTAATAACGTTCCTTCGGTTTAAAAATGAATGGTTCACGTTTGAAATCAGCAATTACTAATAAGCCTCAGTTTTGTCTTAAACATATCGATTAGGCTTGATTAAAATTATGGCCCTGAATTTTCTGGCATCGATTCAAATTATAAGACAGAACGACGACCGTGGTGATGGTAAACGGCAAATTTCTGTTTATTCTCTGTATAACCAATGGCAAAAGACAGCACCCCAGCCTGACACCCACACTTTACATTATTACCAACGCAAAGTTAACAGAAGCAAACACTTCTACCAGGTATCTTCCATGGCTGGTTAAACAGACGCTCAGGAAAATCGATAAGAAAGTAAGTACATGCATATTCCCCCAGGCGGGGAGTGTGTGCGCACACCTTCAACAAAAACCGCAATATTATTTCTTTCCCTTTTTTAGGTCAAAGCGTCCCTATTAATATGAGGGCCAATCTTGTTCATCCATCTCCATAGTCTTCACGCAGATTGGAAGTCACAACTGACGCGGTACAGAGCCACAACATTCTATTGTCGGAAGAGCCAGATGGATAACCAGGAATCCGGGGTATCTAAAAATCCTTCCACTGTAATAGCAACTGTAATGGCAGGCTTAAAGTGGCTACTCTTATCAATGGTAAGTACACTAGAGATTTAAGACTGGCCCACTAATTCAGTGTCTCTGTTCCTAAGTACACTGACTGAACACACACACAACACACACACACACCACCACACACACACCACTGATATAACAAACTTTACGATCACCACAGCTTTCAGTGAATTTAGCAGTCCCACTGGAGAAAGCTGAGAAGCGTTCAGTTACCCAAAATAAAGATGGGTAATTTTATTATAAATACGTGTCATGATTCGCTTGAATTTTAAAATATTTTTGTTTGATCTTATATGTCGCATAGTTTATCTATAGTAGGGTCTTGATACTTGTCACCAGAGAGAGC
>NW_023340246.1:8729901-8742000 GCF_004916995.1 Morone saxatilis
GAAAGAGGAGAAAGGAGAGAAAGAGACAGAGAGACAGAGAGACAGAGAGAGACAGCTTTTGACACAAGACGGTCAGTGAGTCAGACAGACACATGTCGGCCAAAGAGTCTAACTACAGACGAGCCAGCAGTGTGTTGAATTCCCAGCAAGTCGGCTAATGAGGACATCAGCTGGGCCTAAGAATAGCAGCTCTCACACAGACTGCACTCTTTGCTAGCTCAACACAGTCAACTCATCTCATACAATACACTAGCCTAGCCTAGCTAAGACAGCTTGAACCATTGGTGGTAATTATAGTTAGAATGACCTAGTACAGTTTGTCTAATGTACTTTAATTTTGTATGGTCATGTTTATTAAATGCACACAGACACTACTAGATGTGAGGCAGCCCCCCATATGACAATCAGTACACAACTTAATGTGCCTGTTTACTGCGGAAACAGTGAGATATCTCACATTGTGTAATAAAACCCAAAACCTATTCAGTTCCTCTTAAAAGTGCAATCTGTCATCCAAATGTAAACAAAAGCCCCAGCACCATTCAAGGAGTGAGGGGAGGGCTCTTTTAATATATATATATATATATATATATATATACACACACACACACACACACACACTAGTACTAAACATCGGCTATATATTAGTATTCATGTTTTCTGGTGCTTTTAAAGGTTTTTACATCACATTTAGCAAAAAACAGCCCTACTTATTCAACTATGATCACCTAAAAAAACCCCACAAAAGAGTATTTTTCCTCTATAAGTCAAACTCTGATCTCAGATTTCTCAGATGAGGCTTCTTTATGGCCTACAGCTGTATCTAATATGTGACAAATGCAATAGCTTTAGTATTTCTTGCATGGGAGGCCTTGATAATGGCCTTTAACATTGTTTGTAACTCATTAATTCTGTATGGAGTCCACACACATGCACACACACAACACAAACACATGTCCACAGTGTTCCCAAACAGGGCGACAAAACTGCTGCTCACATATAACTGTAACATCTGAAAGAGTGACAAGAAATTGGTCAAAGTGATACTACATCATCAGAATGCTTTACCCCAGGGCAATTGGCAAAGTCGTACACAGTACTGGTAAGTAAAATAAATACATAGTTATTTGTGGATAATAACATCAGAAAATGTATGCTTTAACATGAGTTGAATTGTCTGACTGAATGCCCCCTTTGTTGTGACAGGAAGTTACATTATCTAACACAGCACATTCCTTCTGTGTGTGTGTGGGTTTCTTTTCCACTCCAAGAGCATTAGGATGAAAAAGTAACAATTCTGACTGAGATGTACTGAAGTAAAGGAAATAAATTACCCTGTGAGGGTAACTGGGGAGTCAGACTGAACAGCATCGAGTTGATGTGATATATTAATTAATTTGGGATTATCAGCGGAGTATTACACTGAGGGTTCATGCTAGTCAAGGCCACATACCACAGCAGACTTCCTGCCACTCACACTGTACATACTAATAAAGCGATAAAACAAAACACTGGTAAATATAGACACACACACTAATAACACAGTAATCTGGTTTGAACAAAGAACATCAGGTATTTTGCCGACAACTGACCTCCTCCGTCCTTCCTTCCCCACTCCTCCTCCTCCTCCTTTTGTCATGTACTTCCTCTCCTCCTACACCTCGCCTGGGACTTGCATCTGTTTTCCTGTCTACTTGGTACTTTGTATTTCACCCTTGCTTTCTTCCGTGTTTTCCTATAGATCTCTCTCCTTTCTCCTACTTCCCAGCAGGGTTTAGTCGAAAACACTGTGTGATAGTAGAAACATGCTGTCCGACTCCTCTCTGTTCCTCCTTACTTGGATAAAAGCAAACTCAGCAGGTCATTCCCCTGATGTATGCTCATTGCCTTACTAAAGCCTCACCAATTAAAATGCTTTCATTTGCTAGGACTTGCAAAAACTCTGTGTTTTTTGATATACTTGAGAAGATTTGTTTACCTTGGGAGCAGATTTAAGCCTGGCAGACACAAATATGAACTCACAGGATGAGTTAATCATTTACTGCTGAAGCGAAGAGTGGTTTGACTAAACCATAAATCAGAGATTGGCAAACGCACAGACATATTAACACACATATTAGTTTGACAGTGTAGGTAGTTTGATTATTGAAGACATTAAACAGTGGTTTAATCATTCAGCTATAATATTTTTTACATATGCATACCAGCTTAGGTCCAAAGTATCACACTTTGTTACCAACGTGTTCACATTGATCTTACATTTGTACTATTTGTAGCCACCATACATCTAGGGACGGCAATGTCTGTCAGTCAGTCCACCACTTTGATCCACACTGAAATATCTCAACTATTTGATGGATTGCTATAAAGTTTTGAATAAACATTCACAGTCCACAGAGGAAGAATCTTAATGATTTTAGTGATCCCCTTTTTTTTGAGCCAATGTTAGATTGACATTTGTGGTTTGGAGTGAAATGACTTGACAACTTTCCCTCTAGAACCATCATCAGGTGGAACTTTTAATTTGTTTAATGCACTGGGTTATGACAAATATCTAAACTTAAACTAATGACATTCCCATCAACTGCATTTCTTAAGGAAATTTAAGAAAACTACATTCCTGTGCCATAGTTCTTGTTAACTACAGAGGAGCAATAGTAAGTATCCTGACTAGAAATACGAGTAGCAAAAAGGGAACTTTAATCAGAATTTGACTATGGAACCCTGTGTTGTAAATGAAAATAAAATAATCTTGAATCTTTGAACCTCAGCTGTGCTTTTTTGCAAATGACACGCTGTCAGTGTAGGCATGTTGCTCAAAGCACCGCTGTGTGTCTAAGTACAGCTTCACAGTGCAGCTAACATGGCGGCAGGGACTCGTCCCCATTCAAACTGCAAAAGAACGAAGCAAGATGGACGTTTTAAAAAAAATTGTTCAGCCACTGTGGAGATATCAATGTATCAAAACACTCCATAATGTGTCATATTAAATATATTAGATATTGAGTTTGGAAACATAGATTCCTGCTACACTCCCTGGCTGTAGAGCGTCTCGTTCAGTTCTGTGGATGGATTACATACTACTGTAGTTTAGAGACCGTTTAGAGATATATTTGCCGCGTATCAACACTCATTCTGCATTCAATCGTGATCCTGTGGTTCAAGAAAACATATTTACAACCATGTTAAAAATTAAGTTCTGCAGCCTCCATGTTAGTGCTGTTGACCACTCAGTGATTGGTCAACCTCAAAAGCAAGACACGCATGCTTCCTCTGACCGAACTGATCGTAATACTGAGACTCCTGTGTGTGTCTTTGGAGTGCAGTCATCTCAGTTCATGTGAAAGTGCAGAAAAACACCAAAAATAATACTAAAAATACTAAAAATGATTCTAGGCTTTACAAACAATAGTACACATGACTTTGCTCTCTTATACACAGGCTCACAGAGGTTCAGTGGGCTGCCCTTGTGAGTAAAACAAACACATTCTCTCTCTGGCACACTTTCATACAAATGCACAAATGACCTTCAAAGGAAAGCAGTGCTGCAGCTGTGTGTGTGATTGTTCTACTCTTTGTACCTTTATCCACACACCTTTTATCACCTGCTTAGAGTTGCCGACAAAGATGGAGTGTGTGTGGTCGTGTGTGTAGGTGTAGGTGTGTGTGTGTGTGTGGAGAGAGAGAAAACCGCGTGCAAATCATGGCGAGGTGCAATCAGGAATAGAAGGAAATAGAAACACCCAGCAAGGAGCAAGTTCAGCGCTGATGAGCTGAATATGAGTCAAGATCTGAGGAAGTGAACACTGTCGACTATTTGAGCCCACATGACCAGAGGGTGTTCAGTCCAAACTAAAATGAGACAGTTTTCACACCACAGCAGCAGACATGTTTGAAAGTACATTATTTTACATTAAAAAAACGTACTATATATGTATTTTTACGATTTCCCCACGGTTATATTGCTACTTTTACTTAAAATAGAGTTATCGAAAAATATTGATATTGTCACGTCTGTGCAGTCAATATGAAGCTACAGCTAGCGGCCATTAGCTTAGCTTTGCACAGAGACTGGAAACAGATTGGAACAGCTACCCTGACTCTGTCCAAAAGGTAACACAAATCTGCCATTTATCTGTTTAACTTCCTTCCTATAACGCTCCCCTGCCAGCATGCTGGAGGAGCAGCTGGTGGACCTCGTGGTGTACGCCATGAAGCAGTACAAGACCGAGGAACGCTTTGGCGCCGATATCGGAGGAACTAGCCAGTTGCTGTGGCAGCACCTCTCCTCCCAGCTCATCTTCTTTGTGTTGTTTCAGTTCGCGAGTTTCCCACACATGGTGCTGTCGTTACATCAAAAGGTAAGAGCAGAGGGATAGCAGAGGAAGGAGGACGAGTTATGATCGATTGAATATTCCTAAATATATTGATTAAATACAAGCAGAAAACTGTGTCTCACGGCAGATAACTTAAATGTCTCAACACATCCTAATTAACACTTTACTTCTTGTTTGTTTAATCCATACAAAAACGACTCATTCTGATTTTACAATCAGATACAAAAGCGAAGAGGCATATTTCCCAAAATGTGAAAAATAATCTTTTTAAAAGATTTCAGAGCTTCTTGCACACTGTAGGTGGATGTTGTAGAAGATCAGATTTATTTTTAGAATTTGGCAGCTTCAAAAAGTGAACAGTGAGCTGCAGAGGATGTTTTGCAGCCAACATAAGAAGAAAGAGGATGAGAATAGAGTGTGTGTGTGTGTGTGTGGTATTACCATTCAGACCAACAGGTGCCAGCTGCCCTCTATAGGAAACAGAGGCTGCCTCTGTTCCCCCTCTCTCCCACTGGCACCATGTTTCAGCTGTTTTTGGGCTGTCTTTCTCTCTTGCCATGTGTTGTTTTGGATTATGTCCTTTTCAAAGCATGTTTGCTGTTTCTTCTGTTCATTTCTGGCAGTCTAATGTGAGTCCTGCTCATCCGGATATGTGTAAATTGGGTCTGAGTGACACCCATGCAGCATTGTGTTTCTGCGCGGAGGTCAGGCTGTCTGTCTGCTGCACCACACAGTAAATTATTCTAAACCATGTGTCCACTGACTTTTTTTTTTTTTTTACCAAGTTCCTGAAGCATGGGGAAGCACCAGTTCCCTACATGACAGTGAAAAACAGAAACACACTGCCCTTTAACCAAACGCTGACCTTCTCCTTCTCTTTCCATCTGAATGACCAGAAAACGACATGACATCCACGTGGAAGACTCCCAGTGGACACGATACCTTAGGCTCATGAGGTCCGATGTCCACTGCTGGTAAAAGGCCAGAACTAACTAACTAGATGTCTGTCTGTCTGCCTGTCTCTCATTTCCTGACTAGGGGAAACAATGACCACAAAACTAAGCCTTCACGTCAACCTAGACAGGACACACACTCTGCTATGGGAGGTGAGACAAAGGCAGGCTGTAACGTGATGCTGTGTTTTTTTCTGTTTAAGTTAGCTGGACGAGCCATCTGGAACACACACACACGTGCATACACACAACCAATAGATATACTGTATATACACACACACACACACAGAGGCAGCTGTGACTTTGAGATGTTTACTTTCACCACACCACGGCTGTTGACAGCGGCCTAAACATGTACTGGACACACGGAGCCAGCTCGGCGTGGATGAATAAACAAGTGCTGTCATAAATAAAAGACTGTAACTGTACAGTGTTGTTTCCATGTGAGCTTCGTTCCCATTCAGCCCATTTTTCCTCTGTGGCAGCACCTCGGAGTGTGTCTCAGTGTAAGAAGCTGACAAGGAGCGGATGATGTGACTGTGAATCAATGAATGGAGGAACATGAGGAACACAGTTCACAGGGGCTCACTGAATCAGTTAAATGTTTGAGTCACTCATCAAACAAAAAGGCCAAACATTTGCTTGTTTTAGCTTCTCTAATGTGATGACTTTTCTCAGTTTTATATCACTCAAAGTTTTGGATGGTTGGTGGAACAAATGGAGACGTCTGAAGATATCTAAAGGGAGATGTAATTATTATTCTGCTGATATTTTCTAAATCAATTAATCATTTGATCCTTAAACTGTAAGAAAATAGTGAAAAGAGCCCATAACAATTTCCCTAGCCTAAGGCGACATCTTGAAATTCAATACACAATGAAGCAAAGACAGAGAAAAGATCCTCACATTTGGGAGCTGACGGCCTCTAAATATCTGACAGTGACTAACTAGGCTGTATAATCCTTTACACCTACAGTGGCGTAGAAGAGTTGGATATGCAACCTTGTAAAATCTGCTAGTATAACAAAGTCAAGGTTGACCTGCTGATCTGCTGATTAGGGAATGTGCTAAAGGAAAAACATAACCCAGAGCCAAGGGGGCCTGCAACTGACCAGGCTGTGCAGTGAAGTTAGTGTATCCTGCTGCTAACACACTGCAGGATGGAGAGGGCTGCATTCATTATCACATACCCTGCCACAGCTCAGAAATAAGGAAAATAACACTGTCACTGTGACCTTTGCTCTCTCTCTCTCTCTCTCTCTCTTTCTTTCTCTCTCCTTCTCTTCTCTCTCTCACACACACACACACACACTCATAAGTCCCACCTGGGCGCGCCGGCCTCGGGGTCCAGGGCTGACGGGCAGCTGGCAGCACACGGTCCGGTTTTCGGCAACAGTTCGGCGTTGCTGTGGTAACCCGTTAAAACCACTCCCTGGGACTGCTGCTGCTGCCGACTCATGTTTCTCCTCCTTTTTTCTTCCCTATTCTGCTTCACACACACTCGCTAACGGATAGGGTGTCTATCTCTGAAGCTGTGTATCGATCTATAGGTCGGGCTATCGATCTGTGCTTTCCATCGCTGGACTGTTATGTTGTCGACTCATTCTGAAATTAAACTCTCCTCCTCCTCCTCTGGTTCTCGTCTTTCTCTACAACTTTGAGTGTGTGTGTGAGTGAGAGAGTGGCCCTGCAGGACAGGGGCTGGATTACAGATACAGCACAGCACAGGGATTGGCTGAAACCACAGGGCAGAAGTTTCATATGGGATGGCGCCCCCTTCTGCTGCAAATGGTGTGCTGACTTCTTGCTGCAATGTTTCAGGCTATCTTTTTTTTTTAATAATAAGGAAGGTGTTTCTAGGATTCTAATCAATAAATGAATCATCAATAAGCCATTTTCTGTAAATATTAACATCTCTTTATTAAGTGCACACCCAGTTCATAAGCTGCTGCATACAGTGCAGTCTGTACTGTATGTGGATGGTGCACATTTTGAATTTAAGATAAAGTGTTGATTTTTAGGCTATTTAAGGGTACATATATAGTTAGAGGAACAGTGTAAGACTGCAATCAAACACTGTAACACATTATATTTATATTTGTATATAGTGGCTCCTATTTATTGTCTCCATTTTTTTATCTTTATTTATATTTTTCTACGCTTGATTGTGATTCTTATACACCAATGTACCAAGGCAAATTCCTCGTATGTGAAAACTTACTTGGCAATAAACCTGGACTGCGGAAGTAATTGTTTTAATTTTTATTCTTATGTGATACGGACCCCATTGTCCCATTTTCTTCATCTCTTATGTTGAATCCATGGTATCAGCTTCTGGGCCTTCAAAGTGAAAAGTAGATAATACTACAATAGAAAACCGTGTTACTTACTGCCTCTCAGAACGTCACATTAATCGTCCAAGGTGGTCCCCCCCCGCTGGTTGAAGGAATGCTGTGTCCTTTTCAGTGGTATTAAAATTAGTAATTAGTGTTACATGGAAGAGGGTCATTTTTAATAGATGCTAGCCAGGCAGTTCGCTGCACATATTTAGTGAGTTTATCAATATGTCTTGTGAGGTAAAATATTGGCAAATTGAATGTTGTAATAGTTACGAGTATTCAAGTGTTAAAATCCAGAACATGTTAAGTACATTAAAAATCCTGCAATGAACCGTTATATACACCAAAGGCTCTGCATAGAGTCTCAGTAAACTGGATCAATTTGGTATTAGTAACTGGATATAAGTGGATGACAAATGCTTATTATCTATGTTGTAAAAAAATATAAAAAAAAAAAAAAAAACACACACACACTTAAACATATGAGCACAGAAGCTGTCTCACTCGCTCATTCCTCACCTGAGATGGAGGTAGTAGACAAGTCTGGAGACCATTGTGTCTGCCTGCGTCCAGTCAAACAGTCTTTAACAGAGCATGACCTGCTGGGCCATGTGCTGGGAGATGATGGTAAAACACTCACACGCTGTGACAAGAAGATTAACCAAAGAAGGTCAATCAGATTCTGCTGCTCCTCCATCTGCCCCTCCCCACTTCTGATCTCCTGTCATCTTAACCCCGCACCCATTGGCCACCCACTACTCCCTCCAGACTACCCACCTCCAATTCTTAAAATGTATCTGTCCAGTTAGTACGTATCAAACATTTCCTCCTCACACAGTCTTGCAGCATGTTTTGGTGCATGGGGAGTTGATATTAAAGACAGTAGAGTTATTGCACAGGCTGCTGTAAAGGCTGGGAGGTTGATGACTACTTAAAAGCATCACTGGAAAACTCAAAATGAAGCATGGGTCCTTGCAAATTTTGTAGAATATCTTCCAACAATCTATTCATATTAAACATTTAATTATTCATATTTTAATATATATTTTTTATGGTCAAATATCTCACATCTTAGTTGTATTTCAAGTTTCTCTGTCAAAGCTTGACTTTAAGTTTCACACTTCCCTAAATCACATTTTATGAAAAAGGAGCAGACTGCTGTTCTGGAGGCAGACACTGCTCAAGTGCGCCCCCTGGTGTTTGTTTAGTAGCCCTTAAAATCAAAGTGTAAATTATCTACAGATAGACTGAAACTTGCTCTCAGTTGTCTTTTTTTCCATGCTGCAAGCCAAATCTCCCACATGAGAATATAAAGACTGAGGTGAAATGCAACCACTTATTTTTATCATCATCACAATAAAGGACCATGGCACAAAATCTAACTTTTAACACAACATCTGTAAAAGTGACAATGTGTTCTTTCCTTTGTCACCAGCTGAATTTAGCAACTTACACTGACCATCTTAGTTTGTACAACTGAGGTAATTTATTTCACACTGAGAACACAAAATAAATCAATAATGCAGGAACAGTAATTATATTTAGTATATTTGACCACAAAGTTCAACATCATGAAAACTTTTTCTAATTCATATACAACAAAGGAAAAATGTTTTTGAAGTTATTTATTTATTTATTTTTTTTTTTTATTTTATTTTATTATCATCATCACCTCAGGACCCCATGCAAATATTCAAGCAAACAGTATTAATGAACAGAATCTGAGAGGCTGCAACTTTATAGAAAATGCAGCCACTCAAGATCCCCTCCGACTCTTTGTGTAAATCTTTTCCAGCCTTCATATCTAGTAATGAAAGTAAACTCTGCAAAGCACATCTTCAAACAGAAACAATGCCGTTGAGCTACATTATTAACAAACATCTGAAGGATTTGAAGGAACTGACTTATTTGGTTAAAGGATATGAACACCACATCTGTACAACATTATTCCTTCCATAACATATGAAAGGTTTAACTTCCAGAAAACGCAGCTCTGGAGAGAAAGTGTTGTTTACTCTGCAACACACAAACATTTTATTAGTGAAATCAGTCTCTGTCTTTCTGAAAAGCTCAAACATAGGACGTGAGGATATTAAAATATTAAGGAAAATGGATTAATGTTGATAACCCTCAGACACAGTAGTGAACAGCATTTCTTACCTTTTTTTCATCTTTACATCTTCAGTCGGCCCTCAAGTCACTGAACATCTTGGAGTACAAGTCTTTCTGTTGGTCCAAGCTGTCTTTATAGCACCTGAAACATAGAAAATCCTTTACACACATAAATATCTTCAGAGGGATTTATGCCCTACAGATAAGTTCTGCCATTTTAAACTAAAACACGAAATATGCCACACAAAAAATATAAATGAAAGTATAAGCGCATTAATTCTATGTTATCTTTAAAGTACTACAACTGGACCATCCTGTCTCGACTCATTCTAAAACGCCTTAAATGTGTCAGCAGAGGTTCATCTTACATTGCCACTTTCCTCAGCAAGTTGTTGATGTCACTGTCAAAGGGCTTCTTTGCTTGAGCACTTATGAGGCAAGTCTGGGCGCTCTCGTACTCATGCAGCTCCAGATACGCCTGACAGAGATGACATCAGTCAGAATAATGGACTAATTGTTATCTAGGGTGTCAGCAAGTAGCAATGCAGGGACGGTGGAGATGAAGGAAAAGCTGCCTATGGATCCTCAGTGTAAAAAATATAGCTAAATGATAAACCAAAATGTACCATAACAATACCTGCTGTAAATTCAAGCTAAAATAGTCAAAAATGTTTAAAAACATATCATTCAACATAAGGTTTTTTTTTTTTGTTTTTTGTTTTTAAAAAGGAACAAAACATGTATTATCATTCACTTAAAAAGGCCTCCGAGGACTTTTATCAAATGGTTTGGAAAAGACCAACAAAATCCCCGTCTGACCTGTCCGCAGCGGTAAAGAGCCTTTGTGTTGGCAGAATCTATCTCTAAGGCTTTGTTGCCATATTTCAGGGCTTTGTGTGGGCTGTCCAGGCGGAGCTCGGTGAGAGAAAGGTTCAGATACAGAGGAAGCAGTGCTGTCTGGATCCTCTCCTTCTCTGCATCGCCTTCTGTGTCCCTGTTCCCCAGCAGCATCAGTGCCTGTTAGCCAAACATGGAACCCATTACAAAATACATTTTAAACCTTAACCAGTTCACATAAAAACCCCACATTAGCCAGGTTTTCTTTATCTTTAACACTCTGCCAGATGTACCTGTTTGTAGCGATCTTTGGCATTGTCGTAACGGCTCTGGTGGAAGCAACGGTTGCCAAAGCTGCGTACTGTGTTGACAACTTCGAGAAGTGTGGACAGAGGAACTGTGTTCTGCTCCTCCTGAAGACAGAGAAGGGAAATAGTCAACAATACAAACAGAACTCCCCCAAAGGCCTTTTTTTCTACCTCTGCCTTATTTTGGCTATTAAAACATTTAATCATGAAATGAGAAGAGTTAATTATTGGTTGTGTCTTCTGGAAGCAAAGATTCCTAGGTTCTCCGGCATGAGTACAAATCCATGAAAACATAAATAAATCTCCTGTTAGTCGCATAACGTTTGATGTCAAGTGGAAGAACAATGTCTTATGTAATTTTCTTCTCAGTACAACACCACGGCACGCACCGGGCTCAGCGCAATGAAGCTGTCCACTTGTCCTGAGTCGAGGTAGTCGAGGATCTGAACCTCATACAGAACCACAGCAGCGGCGGGGATGAACGGAGGACAACCCATGTCCCCGTATGCATACTGGGGCTGGAAGAGGAAACGAGAGAACTCTCCTTTCCGCATGGTCATCAGACCCAGCTCCAGTCCGGCCAGCGTCACGTCTGTTTGAACGATAATTGAAAGAACTGTGTTCAATCAGGGAGAAATTTTCTCCTGTAGGCCACAATTTTTTTTTTTTACAGGTTAACAAATCTCTGCTGATCACTGACCTCTCCCTAACTTCATCATCTGGGGGTACTTGAGGTGTGTGGTGGTTTCAAAAGGTTGGTCAGAATACTCCAGGAAACCAGAGTAATGCACTTGGAAGAAAGAGAATAAGGAGTTTATGGCAGAACAAAATCATCTGGGAAATAACAACTGCACCAGGAGCTTTTAGACTTGTAAATACTCAATACTGAAGCATTTTGGGGTACAGGTGGGCCCTCTCCAGGCTGCACCACCTCTTTTAGGATCCCTCCATCTCCCAAGACATCATTCATCTGCTGACGAAGATGTTCGAACGGACCCTAAAAACGACAAGAAAAGCATTGAAATAACTCACAACAACCAATTCACCAAACCTGTGTGTGAAATCACTTGTAAGCATTAGTTAGTACACTTATAAACATACAGCTACAGTACAGCTGCATGTCCAAAAAACAGCATCACTGTACTGGAAGGCTTTGAAACAAATCAATAGTTATTAAAGCACCGAAAACTGTGATAATGCAGTCTCAACACCA
>NW_023340246.1:8742061-8757542 GCF_004916995.1 Morone saxatilis
CAGCTCTTATTATTGATTTTGTTTGTGTTTTGCTACATGAACTGTGAAGTTTACAACAGAACTTTACTCTCCAATATTTATCTGGCACACATGTATAATCTGTATACTTAATCAGCTTCACAAGACCTTCATGTAACCATTTAAACTGTGTTAGGTAACAGTTACTATCTCGAGTTTATATTGTTGACAATGGATGCTAAGTTAAATGAACAATAAAGTGACATTTCCCACAGATATTAAGGCCTATTTAACTTCTGAAAACACTAATGCTGGTTTAAACTTATAGATAATGACCTGAAGTGAACTGTGAAGTTTAAACGTCAGTGTCACAGCTGTCAAAGTGCTTTTAATACCGACATAAACACCAGCTACTTAATTAGCACTTAGCCAGTCAGCTAACGTTAGCCAAGCTGAGCCACATACATGTTAGCTAAACTTACCGGAGTCCTCAGCCGCTCCTCGGCGTTTATTAACCTCCGGATGCTTGATATTAACCCGTTTCCTGACATGTATCTGGTGGCTAGGTTACCGACCGTCAGCCGGGTTTATTTAAGCGAAGGTAGCTTAAGTAGGAGTAAATGTTTCTGGTTGTTTTGGCGCTCAGGTTTGGGTCACTCAATTGAATGTCAGGTGACCTTGATAACAAATGAGGCTGAACTGTGATCAGCACTTCTACAGTTATCTTCATCATCTTCATCAAGAGGCTGGATTCCCCCTCAATATGTACATAATACACAAATCAACCATTTTAATGAAATATATATGTGCTCTACTGCTCTAGCTGACTCATCTTCATATATCTGTAACAAATCTGTAGTTGTTCTGATCTATTATGTGTCTTTATTTTATTAGCATGAGACATAAAAGGTATTCAAAGAATATGAAAGGTTGATGATGAGCAAATTCAACTGTGGAGCACTGAGTAAAAACTGGTGTGTGTGTGTGTGTCTATGCATAAAGGCATGCTGTGTTAAGTGTGGCGATACTTTATTATAATAATACTGATATCACCCAGCAGCAGTGTGAGAGGCCTCGCAGAAGGCCGTCAGTCCGGGCCCCAAGCAGCAGAGGGAGCTCCAGAGGAGGGTCACCCGCCCGACGTTTGGCATATTTTTTAATCTAAACAGGTGTCACTGGTTTAGGGTTACCAAGGCGGGAGCCACTGTGGCTTATTGTTTCAATCATCACTGGCACACATGCACAATTTTGCTGAAAGTATTTAATGTAAATTCAGTTTGAACTTATATATACAACCGGTTTTAAAATCATGATGCATTTGTCATGTTGGTTTCATCTCACATGAAGCTCCAAAGGACGTACATTTTCTGTCTGCAAGCACAATTTTGTCCACACATGCACACTTCTCTCTTCTTCTCTTCTTGCTGTCTGAACAGGTCATACTTATACTACTTCATTATATGCTATATACACAAATAACACTAACGTTACACATTACAACAAAAATACAAGTCAGATTTCTTATTTAACGTGTTCACAGCAGCTGTAGATCCAGCCTTCTACAGGTATCCATTCTTCCATTATCTTTAGATTATAGTGTGGAAAGAAACAATACAAAACAATATTTAAACTGTACAGAATATGTTAAAAAACACTATTGATAAATAGGCAAAGGTGCAAGGAGGGATCTGACTATTAAAAAACAACGTTACAGTATGTCTCTGAAGAATATAAATATATATATATTCTTGATAAGAGCAACAGCAGTTGCTCATATCAATCTTACCATGAACCTAACAATTTAATCTTTGAAAAGTGAACCTATTTGGATGCATCTCAACTGAGAATAACCAGTAAGCCAGTTAAAAGCTTTCCTCATTGTGTCCATTAGAAGTTCTGTAGTTCAGCCGGATAGACAAAGTTGCTTCTGAAGAGTTTATGGGCCATGAGCTGTCCTCCAAATATCATCATCACCAGACCCGAACCTGCAGAGAGAGAGAGAGAGGGATTAAATAAATAAGAGAAAGAAATCAATCAAAGCAAGGTTTGGAGGCCAGTAGCTGTCTGCCTGAATCTGAAGGGATGCAGGCAGTGAGTTACAGTGAGTCTGGGAACAGGCCAAAGCAATATCTTGGCCAGACAGAGAAGGAGGGGGAGAGAAACAGAGCAGGGTTTTCATGTTCTGTAAATGGGATTGGAGACAGATAAGGACACACATGGAGGGGTAGAGAGAAAGTCGAACTCTTACCCAAAGCTATCCACCAGTGCTCAGCTGAAGGGAAGTCTGACATCACTGCAGAAACATGGAAACTGTGTGTGAAATGTAAAAACTACCCATACATACTGCACACATTCACTTTGTTATTTACAAGTGGAAGATGCTGTTTAGGATGTTTGGGGTTGTTTGAGTGTTCATTATAGTGTTGGTATACAGCCACTACAATATATCCAATTACATAACCAGACCTCCAATCCTATCAGCTGTTCCGCTCCATTGATCCACTTTGTGTGAGAGTGTGGCGTGAGTGTGTGCATGAGTATTTACCTGCTACAGTCATCGCGACATGCAGCAGTGTGACAGTTATGGCGTAGTCCCAAACCCACTCCTCTACAATCCAGGCGAACACCAGCCCTCCCAAGACGTAGGTCACTTCTGTGGAAATTACACCAACTGGAGGGAGGAAAGAAAACTTTTTAACATGCTTCACAATTTAATTTAAAACATTTAATTGTCATATTAAATCAGACACAGAGAGATTTCAGACACAACAAAAGTCACATTTTCTCCAGATAGACTGAAAGGTTTTATTATTTTATTATTATATAAGGACATCTGATCTTGTTAAGCATGCAGATAAAACCCCACACTAATGATTTTTCACGTAAAAGTGCTTACTTATTAGACAAATGAATTGCAGAATGGTCCTTGTGAGTAATATATTATAATTTATATCATATAATTGGATTACTATTACGGATGGATTAATGTGTAAGCAGCTTTCTCTTGTTGTTGTTGCTGCTGCTGGAGGTGAAGCTACTATCTGTGATGGCCCCTCTCCAACATGCTGATGTGCTGATGTGGTGGACAAGTTGTTGTTTTTCCCTGTGTGTCCTTGAAGGTACCATCAGTAGCAGCACGTTCTCAGCTTTTGTTTGATATCTGCTTCGTTTTTATACCTCATATTGCTCACACATCCACATTTACATTACTGATTTTACTGACTGACACACTCCACATTTGTACTTATCACCTCAGTTGTTCAAGTTAATATAATAAATTCACAAATTTCTCGCCATCTATTGTGTCCTCCTCCGTATTCGTCATGGCCTGGGAGCCGGGTTATGACTGACTCTAAAACAGTGCTTTATATTTTGTAAGATGACCACATGTTTTGTATGTAAAACCTAAATCTGCAAAGTAACTAGTAAATAAAACTGTCAAATGACATAGTCAAAAACTTAAGAATGAAGTAGCATTAAACTTAAATACTCAAGTAAACAGCAGGCAAAACTGCACTACAGTATAGTATTTGAGTAAATCTACTTAGTTACACTCCACCAATGCTTCTCACCGAGGTATTTGGGGTTCTGCCATGACGGTTGTGTTGTGTAGTCAAATGGAGTCAACAAGCTGTTGATCTCATGAACCCTGGAGAGACACCAGAAGATGATTAAGATGTGAAAAAAAAAAAAAACTTAAAGTCCTCTTCAGGTCTAATTTGTTCTGTTGAAATGTAGTTTTGTTACTGTAGTAGGTCTCAGTATCTGTGTGTGTACCTGAGCAGTCCGATGCAGAGACTGACCACGATGTAGTAGAGAGAGTAGAAGCACACCATGCACATCAACAGATTCTGCAGGACAACCTGAGGAGGAGAGGAGGAGACGCAACAATTTCATTATTCCTGCTGAGTAATAATGCCCTGTGGGTGTGAGGGTTTTAATTTAACATGAAACCTGCTGTTTTCTTGAAAGCAGCACGTTTGTTGTTGTTAAAAGATTTTTCTTTCTGAGGGTGAGAATGAGGAACAGTGTGTTTTGTGTAATTTTAATTACTGCTATAGAATAAAACATGACCTGTATCCTACTACTGTATATATTGTATCTTAACCCTAACTCTGTCAGCAGGTTTACATAGTTATTTCATTTTATCTTCATTTGACTGCTGAAATTACAACCCTGGGCGAGATGAAACACCAAAATCAATCACATATATGAGATTAATCAATGAGTGGATGAAATTCTATGCCTTTTAGCTTTTGAAAAGTCTTCCATCGACCATCTGCAAATGTTTGCTTCAAATAAACAAGGTAACAACAGAGAAAAGCAAGACCATAAAAACCAAGAGAAATATAAACATTTATGTCAGTGATTTTCATCTGACTGGAAAACGCCACATGTGGAGATATTTACTGGCAAGACGTCATCATTATTTCATGCTTTGTGTGAGTCCCAAAGCTAACAGAAACCCCCTGCTCCTTTCCTCCATTATCTCCTTCCCTTCATGACCCAGAAAACTAACGCTCAGTGACCATAGATAGCAGCAGACGCTCGTTGCTAAAGTCTTCTTTCATAGATGATTAACTGCAGCCTTTACAGGAAATGGGTTACACGACACCCTCAGAGGAGAGATAAGACCTTTTCTCACAGCTGACGTTGGGGCTTTTCAAACACAGGTGTAACCAATTGCATTAATAATGGGCTTAATTCCAGGCAGGTGATCCAGTGCCAGGGCCCTACATGTTGGCTGACTCGCACACCTTAATGCAATGGAGCCGTCCTTAATGTTATTAGTTACACCTGCGCTTTTCCTGGTGTTGAAGCCAACCTCACTACATAGTTCAAAGGAACATGAATATTTCAGTCTGTAAAGTCTGAGAATTGTGAAATACGCTACTATTACAATTTCCCAAAGTCCAAGGTAATGTCTTCAATTGGGTTGTATTGGCCGAACTTATTGTAGCACTATAAAAAAAAGAGAAAATCTGCATATCCTCAAAACTGGGAAGTTGTATCCAGAGAAAGCTTTGTGCGGCATGACTCCATGGATGGCAAGGTTGCTCAGTCCGTTTGTGTATCGACCCACCATGTTGGTCTGGACTGTAATATCTCAACAATTATTGAACGGATTCCTATAAAATGTTGTACAGACATTCATGATCCTCAGAGGATGAAACTATGTTCATACTTTGTGACCAAATAACTGCAAAATTAATGACATTCCAGCCAACCTCAAATGGACTTTGTGTTCAGTGCTAATTAGCAGATGTTAGCATGCCAACATGCTAAACTAAGATGGCGATCATGTTGAACACACCTGCTGAATATCAGCATGTTAACATTGTCTTTGTGAGAATGTTAGCTGACGTTGGCATTCAGCTCTAAACACCAGTGGCCTAAGTACGGCCTCACAGAGCTGCTAGCATGGTCTTGATAAATGACTCGTTTCAGCGCTAATGGCTATAACATTTCATTTGGAGGATATTTGTTGGCATAAGATCGTCATTAGTGGATGTGCTAAAGTGCATTAACTGCTGTGCTTCTTTGTTGATTCTACCTCATTTTCTTCAGATCACTTCCTTGTTTAAAATTTACAGCAGAGAGAAATGGAAGGAAAAAGGCAACATTTAAAAGCATTGGGAAAATTTCCCATCTGCATCTTGAGGCTGTAAATAAATGATACATTTGTAAAACAAATTTAATCGAGGCCCACGTTTCTTTTTATTGTGTAATCTATTCTGGCCCTGTCCAGACAGCCATGAGGATGTGGGTGTGTCTGAAAGCAGGAGAGTGCCTAAGCTTATGCTAATACCATCAGAGACAGCTAAACACCTTGGCTAGCTCCTGGTTTGTTTGTCACCTCAACACTACACTGCACTAAACTGCTCTAGAAACCAGCTTTGAGACTTTAAATGAAACAAAGATCCCAGGTAAGGTGCTCAAGCTCTGTGCTATGGAGCTCTCTCCCATCCTCCACTCTATCAGGACAGCAACAATATCCACCCTCTGTAGAACATCCACCATCACACCAGTACCCGAGAAAACCCAGCCACTACTGACCTATTGTGCTCACTTCAGTAAATATTAAATGCTTGGAAAAACTGATCCTGAACCCCGTCCTGCAGGGCGTCAGACCACAGCTGGATCCCCTCCAGGTTGCCTACAGGGCCACACTAGGGACGGAGGATGCTGTGGCATGCGTCCTCCAACACCTGGAATCACCAGGCAACTTCGCTACAATTCTCTTTGTTGGCTTCAGCTGCGCATTCAAAACAATTCAACCCAATTAGATCGACTTTTTTCACAGCAGCCATTTTGACATTAAATAGTAGGGTAAACACAGCTGTTACCAATGATACTCATTAAAGTTTCTGTTCTATTCAGGTCAAACAGAGTCAGGGTGCTGCTATTGTACATGTTGGCTGACTGGAAAGGCTCTGCTGCACTAAATGGAACAGAACTTTAATTAGTATCATTGATAGCACCTGCTTACCCTACTATTTCACGTCAAAATGGCTGCTGTGAAAGAGGTATATTATTAACAAACGTCACAACCTCGTCATCCCTCCACTCCTCATCCATTAGATTCACAACTTCCTCAGCAACAGACAAAGTAGACTCAGCATACTTCAAATACTCTGACGACATTCACTTTATAACAATAACTCCATGTAATCTATAAACTTGTGCTGGCTGTGGGGTGCTGTTGTTGCTTTACAAAAGCATAATTCAACCTATCCTCTTGTACCAGTCCCCATGCCTCTTCACCATGTTGACCAACAAAAACAAACTTCCTCTGAAATCATTGGCCTTCCCACACCCACACTCTCAGACATGAACGACAGAGCCGAGATGACGCTGATCAGCCCTCAGTCACCACTTCACATTACCTCCGTCTGAGCGGAGATACAGGACCTTCAGCAGGAGTTGTGTCCCCTCTCCCACTGCAGCTCTGAACAAATTGCTCCCTGTTGCGTGTTTGGTTGATTACTCAAAAGCATGCTCAAAAAGGGTAAACAAAAGTTAATTATGACATTAGGACATAAACTTCCTAAACTACTCAGCTTAATGTTGATTATGTTGATGAGGATGGCAAACTTCAAATGATTTAATTAATGAGTCAATTAACTGGAATAAATTGTCTGGTGTATATAAAACCACTATAAAACTGCAAGTAGCAGATAAAGTAATCAGCAGCAATAAAACTCTAATTTATGAAGACACTTGATTATAAGTAGCAATTAGCTCTATCAGACAAAATAATAAGCAACTCGCTGTGCACCGAGACTCTGCCACCTTACAGACAGTCCTTAACTCACTATTCTAGCACAGACAGTGTCCTTACCCAGGTATCACTGGGTGTAGTCTTGAGGGAGAAGGGTCCATGGCGTTTTATGAGTGTGAATCCACAACAACGACAGCAGTAGTCCAACAACATGAATGGCCGCTGATCTAAATGAGAGAATGTAGGCTACTTGTGTGTATTAGTGAGTGTGAGAGAGCATGAAGGAGGGAGGGTTGGATTAGAAGAAATGGGATTACTACTAAGAAGTCTGAGTAAATCCTGAAAGGGATAAAGGTGAACATACTCTAGTATAGGTACACATAAACCGAGAGGAGGAGGCTGGTTTTGAGACTAAATAGTTCAGGAAGTGCTACAGACATTAGATTTATATTTGGATTTCTGTTGTTTGTTCTTTTCTTTTACTATTCTTCAGGTGTCTCTCTCTTTCCTTTCCTTCTACTTGTTGTTGCCTTTTCCCCCTTTCCTTACTTTGTTGCTTCCTGTCTTTCTATCGTCCTTTCTTCTTTTTTCCGTCTCTCAATTCTCCTCATTGTTTTCATCTTTCTTTCTCTCTTTCTTTCTTCACATTCTGTGCTTCTCCTCCTCCGCCCATCCTTCCTTTACCGCCTCTCCCCCTTTAAATAAACGATTGACAAAAAAAAAATATGAAGCAGAAGAAGAAAACGCGGGTATGAAGTGGAGCTGAAACTGAGCAAGTATTTGAACTGTTTTGGCCACTTTTCAAACATTTGCTGCTTTCAGATTCTCCAATGAGGATTTGCTCATTTTTATTTTCTCTGGGAAATTGTAATCTGCATCACTATTCTCCAACAATTTATACATGTATAAAATGTATTCTGAAGGTTCTTGCTTGTGTTGTCTTTTTATTTTTTAAATCTGCCATTCATACTGAAAGTCTGGTTTTTGAGAAATGTGCAACAAAACATCGAAAACTCGTTTACTGTCTTGTCTGGCAGTTCTTAAAATGAACACTAGGTGGTAGCAAAGCATCACACGCACAGAGAGAACTTAACCCAACCAATGAAGAACCAACACAACAGCAACAGAAGATACAAGAGCCACATACACAGGACTGGCAGCAGCAGATAAGATGCTTCCCGATGCCGCATTTATATGTACACACTTTCATAAATCATTCTGCTCCATGTTTTTTTTTTTAACTTTGAGATTTTGAATGAAAACAAATCAGAGAGGAAGCATCTGCTGATCCACCAAGTGCTCCTGAAAATACAGATAAGAAAGAGAAGAGGCAAGTGAATGCAGAAATGACGGCAGTTCAACATCACCCTCTCCCTCCAGAAATAGCAAAAAGAAACTCTATATTCAACTCTTCGGCGTCACAGCCTGCGTATGTCCGTGTGTGAGTGGCAGAGCACATGCACGTGTGCTTTTGTGTGAGTGTGGGGTTGACTTGGCTGCCACAGTAACCTGCATCATTGTAACCATAGTGACGGAGAGCAGGGGGGTGGGAGAGGGGATAGCAAGGTAGGCGTCATAACTATTCATCCCCCTGTGTGTGTGTGAGTGTGTGTAGTGACAAATTTTATTACTGTAAATCTCTCTAATCATTCAGATCTCTTTTTTTATATCATTGCATGCTGTATGTATGATTGCATGTATGATTACTTTATAATGTGATGACTAAAGGTTCAGTGTGTAACATTTAGGAGGTGCTATTGGCTGAAATGTAATATAATATTCACAGTGTGTCATTAGTGTATAATCACCTGAATATAGGAATGGTTGTGTTTTTGTGACCTTAGAATGAGCCGTTTATATCTGCAGATGCCATGGGTCGCCTTCAATGTTGACCTGCCATGGTTCTACTGTAGCCCAGAAGGGACAAACCAGTTTCTCCTACATACCTGAAGGGGAGGGTGAAGTGACAGAGTTGCAATCTGCAACTACACTGCTAGATCCCAATAAATCCCACACAGTGTGGTTTAAAATTGAGATTTGAAATTTTTGGCATTACAGTGTTGTGTGCTCGCTCTGTTTAACTGCAGTAATGAAGACACACAATCACTAATAAGCGCACACACATCACCTGGGATTAAAGGAATGGTTACAATGGTTGCTTTCTTACTGAGAGTTAGATGATAAGATTGGTCACAATTTCATATCTACGAGTTATAGTGAAGATACAGCCGGTAATTTATTATCTTAGCTCAGCTTAGAGACTGGAAACAAGGGAGGGGGGGTTCAATAAAGTCACCACCTACCAGCACCTGTCAAGCTCACTAATTAACTCATTATATCGTGTTTGCTTAATCTGTATGAAAAAAAAAAATCAAGATTCAGTAGAAAGAACAGATTCAGTTAAAACAACAATTCAACATTTTACTCCAGAAAGTTATAAAGCTCATCAGCATCAGGTCAGTGAACTGAATTTGACAATTTAAAACACACATTATCAGCGAGAAGACGCTGTTAAATCTCTGTTTCAGCCCAACACAGCTAAAGCTCAGCTGTGGTGAAATAACAAGAACAGTTTTTTTTAGCTTAAAAGCATTTTAGAGGAATTTCAAGGCGCTTATGAATTATTCAGTTCATACTAAACCTCAAATGACAAACAGATAGCCTTTTTTCTATAAGGAGCACAGTGAAGATAAAACAAACTGTAATCATGGTAGCCTGTTTTTCTTTTTATCATGTTGCAGAACATTCGAATATCAGTGTGAGACCTGATATGATATGAGTAGGAAAAATGGGACTGATGGAGACAATTGAATAGAGTGCTCTTGTATCTCAAAGTACCTAGAGGGAGTGTTTACACGACTTGAGTGTAAACAATCTGTGTTGTATCCAGAGAAGCAGAGAAATGAACACAGTTTCTCCGCTGCTTCCCTTATCAGGTTTTAAAGTTTTTGAAAATCAATTCAACAGAGACAGAGAAGGATACTCATGAGAACACTGAGGCTCACTGACCTACATGTCAGCATGGCGTGTTGTGGGAGCAGAGAGGCTGTAATTATCATTCAGTCTGAGTGTGTATGTGTGGTACAGAATTTGACGTCATAGAAACTGTCATAATTCATTTAAGATACACAAAAATAGGCAACAGTAGCGGGAGCTAGGAGGAAAGAGAAAGAGAGAGATGGGTTTGCGTGACAAGTGGAAGAAAGACAGAGAAAGAAGTATTCTTACAATCGTTTAGGTCGTTTTTTTCCAGAAAAAATTGGCAAATATCTGGTTCTAGTTTCTCCAAATAGGATGATTTGCCGCTTTTCATCTGTTCTTTATCCCTGTAAATTGTATCTCTTTTTAAGTGTTGGTCGGACAAAACAAGATTTGACCTTGGGTTTCTGGGATACTGTGTTGGACATTTCATGGAACAAATGAGATATTCTGATTTCAAATGATAAAAATGCTCAAATTCTCTGCTCTATCATCTCCTCTCTTCTTCTCTCCTCCTGCACTCTACTTCCCATTCCCTCTCCTCCTCTCTGCCTTTCTGCCCAAAACTCCTCTCAATTACAGTTCCCTTTAATTGTTGAGCTGCAGAGACCTGCAGACAGCTGCTTACAATAAGTATAACCCAAAAAGTCAACGCATTTTGTAAATCCCATAATCCCAAGTGGACTTGTAAACAAAAAAATGCAACAATCAACAATGTAAGGCTTTGTTTTTTCCTCTCCTTTTTCTCCCACACTCTCCTCCCATCCTACCGTCTTCCTCTTGCTGTTCCTCTCTGCCCCTTCTCTCTGTTTTCATTTCCATCTCTTATGGAATGTAAATACAGCAGCTGACTGACCACTGCAGGGATATGGCTTTAATTTGAATAGCTGTCTTATGGTTTGAGAGCAGGCAGGGTTTGTGTTTTTATGATCTTAGAGGCTCCAGATGTCGCCACAAGAACTTGTTCTATCCGGCGATGCTTTAGGGCCCCTGAGGGGTTATTTTTAGTGTTTGTGGTGCACAGAGGGTGCTATAATGAGAGTTAAGGTTAGGGTTTAAGGTCATGGTCAGGTTTTAGGTTGAAGATGGCGTCTGAGGACCGAAAGAATGCCCTAATGATTGTGTACAAATGTGTATCCAGTGTGCACATGCGCCACTCTGCCCTCTGGGTAGGGGTTTTCATTTCTCGCCAACTTAATCTCAGCCATCTGAACAAACAACGGTCTGTCCCTCTCTCACACACGTGTTTCGAGCTTATTGTTCAAAATATCTGCCCAAATATCTGTCTTGCACTGCAGCCCAGCTGATATATTTTCATTGAATCAATTCCAGGATATAAATACAGGAAATGACATTCATGCCAACATCTGCAAAGCTGTTTGCCCCCCCCCCCCGTGCATGGAGAAAAGCTGAAAAGTTGAACACAAATGGTGTGTGTGTGTGTGTGGTACTGAGTGAGCCCCCCATTGATTCCAGTAAATGGACTCACTCTGTCTTCCTCACATTCCCGGTTTTTCATCCGGTCACCACATCATCCTGGAGCCACCGAGGCTTCCCAGTGCAGCAGTGGCCCCAACTGGAGTCCTGACTTATTGGTGGAGCCATTTTGGACTTTCTAGAGGCCCACTCTCCACACTTCAGATCTTTCATTTCCACTAATATGTTGCTTTTCCAAAAACAGTTCTTATTACTCGACTTAACATTCTTAAACGGAACAAATTATGTTTACTTAGATCCAATCAGATATTCCTCAGATGGCTCTCTAGCTAACTCTTCTTCCAATCTCTGGGCATCCTTATGGTGTGAACAAAAAGCCGACGGAGAGTGGGCCTCTAGAAGTCCCAGAACATGACTCCCACAGGAAAAATGCTAGTCCCAGGACTCAGTTAGGGGTGCCACTGCTGCAGGCTGGGAAGCTCGTGCCTCCCAGTATGAGTGTGGGTGACTCGCGTAACCGGACTGGTTGAGAGAATATGGGGAAGACAGGAGTGATGTCAAATTTAGCTAGGAAAGTCGCAAATGTGGGGGCTCACTTCCAGTACTACACACACACACACACACATCACAGATCTAACACACAGCAGTCCTGTCGATGGAGCATCTGATGTTGCATTTCAAAAAACTTATTTTCAATGAGTTTTAGAGCCGAATTGGATGACAGGATGTGCAGATGACAAGCTGGATGCAGTTGTTAAGAGGAAAGGATTAGCTGCGAGACTTGAAAAGATATAAAATAGCACTTGACTATTGTATCACTTCGCAAAGAATAACTGAGGAAAAAAATAAACTAATGACAGGTCTGATAAAGAGGGTGAATAGGATTGTTTGACATACCCATATAAAAGCTTGCATCAGAAAATGTTGACTGCTAAAAGTCAGCGGGATAACAAAGAGTACAATAAATATCTCCTGCTAAGGATCACCCAATTGACCGTGAGTCTGTGTATGGAGTACAGCGATGCACAAACACACGCCTTGCTATTGTTAAATAGCTTTGCTCATTCTTATCTTCTGTGTTCTCTGTCCCTGTGTCCTCCGCATTCCTCTCTAATGATAGCCAGTTTCCTTTGGAATATGGATAACAATACCAGACAAATGTAACGACTTGTGGTTTTTAACTCGGAATAAAAAGCTCAATATCATGTTAGTCTAAGAGAACCAAAGATTCATCGACTTCACTCACTCGCGCTCTCACCCTCTATAGAAGAATATAACAGTTGTACTCAGGAGAGACCAGCCAAATCGAAACTTACAGCGGTCCATCATTATTTAAATTTTCAGTCGATTCTCTGTACTCATTTCTAATCAAAGATAAATAAAATGAAATAATACGTTTAAAATGTGAACCAACTCAATGTACGACGTAAAATGATAACTACAAATTATAAGAAAAAAGCACATACAATGCTCGTTATCAGGTTCCTGCTCGTTCTTCCCACTGTCCGGTTCTCTGTGGTCACCCCTTACCAAGGCCCCGGCTGGTACGATCGGTTAATGCACCTAGTGTATACAAACCTGACCAATGACCAGATCCCGGTCACACTTACGAGACAACTCAAACTTTGGTTTCATCTGGAGTACTACAGACATAATGGTCAACATGGCAGTAAAGCATTTTCCTGTTTAGCATCCAAACCTTCTCCTGGTGGTCCAAAGCTCCTGTACTATAGTGTCCCAAGCTCCGATCCTGCGCAATGGCTATACTGATCGTACTAGAAGAGAAAAATCATGAAACTTTGTATACACCCTTAGAGTTGGAGGCGGAGCATAGGCTGCCGATGGTAGGGGTGCTGGCTGGTGATGTGCTGTTGACAAGCCTCCGTGCCATAAATCAAAGTAAGAGACATCATGTGTCATCAGTTTTATTTTCACGAATGGTAGTAGATGTAAAGTTTATGAAAGAATCATTTTTTTTTGTTTTGTGCCCGGACACAACATATTTATCTAACTAATTTTTATTCCTTACCATGCACTCGAACGGCGATCTTATATAGTTTGAATGGGTTCTCGAACTGAAAAAGACCCTTAACCCTTTAATTATGGACCCTTGATCTTTTTTTCTTTTGTGTTTTTTTATGTTGAGGCATGAATATTGACATCAATGCCTCCTTACTAAAGAAGTTAATAATAACAAAATCAATAGTTAATAATTGAGATCCAGGCTGGCATAGAGAAACGGACCTTGTCAACCTATGGGAACAGATCAAAGTGTTTCCCTCCCAACAAATCAATCAGTCAATGAAAACAGACACACACACACACAGCACAACAAACATGCTTGACTACCCTGAACAATATTTAAGCTTATCTCTGTCCAATAAACACCGGTTCACTTAGCAGTAGAAAGGATGACAAATGGATATAGCCATCATGTTAAACCTCCTTTCTTCATCAAACATTAAACAGAAAGTCATTAATATGGATTGAAATAAAAAAGATAGGCTGTAGAGCTGTCAACTTGGATGTTTTTTTTCTTTTTGAGTTTAGAGATGGTCAAAATACCAGCTCAGGTCTTTACTTTGCAAATAACGCGGAGTTTTACACTGTCACTGTGCCATTAGTCAAGCCAGGGGGATTAGGCTGTAACGTTGAGGGAAAGTAAAAAAGCCATCTGTCCACTTTGAAGCTACGTTTCAGGTGAAATGCCATTCCAGAGAACAAATTCAAGCTGGACAGGGGGGGGGGGGGGGGGGCAGTCCAGCTCCCATTGCAGGGTTTTGTGGAAACCACGGCAGGCACAGTCTTTTACTCACAACCCACTGGTCCTTACATGGAGGTCGATACATGTCATTATTACAGCTTAGACCGGGTCAAATTTGAGTCCTGCGAGCTGTCAAAGGGGTCTCTTTTCGTCGACTTTAATTGAGCGCGGGAGCACGTTTACGCATTATGAGCGAATGCGCTGCTCAGGACCAATGGGGGAGGGCGGCAGACGCGCTCCTACATTACGACTGAGAGGAAAATCCTTTAACACATTACCGCCTATTTACAAGTACGTAACACACTAGGTTGTAATGCCCATATGCGGGTGAAAATATTCCTTGTTTGAATTGGGAGGTAAAAAGACACAAAGCGCTGATGTGATGTCTCCTTTGGCTGTAATGCGTAAAACTCTACGTATCCCGACATATTTCGGCTCCAGAAAAAAACTTGATTTACGTCAGAAAAAAGAGAAAGGAAAGACCAAGGGTTCGAAAGGAAATCTCAGCAGCAAGTTTGTTGCGTTTTACAAGCAGGTTTAAAAATCGGCGAGTAAAAGCGTGTTTTTAATTTCCTCTGAGCCGGGGGGAGACGAGGCCAGATCCTCCAATTCCTCAAAGCGCTTCAACGCTTGGTGGAATGTGAGAGGCTTTCACTGGGAGGTGTGTCGTGATGAGAGGAGACAAGGAGAGGAGAGAGAGAGAGAGAGAGAGAGAGGGAGAGATGGGGGGTGAAGCACTGGGAAGATGGTTACGGCCTATGCATTGTGTGGTGGTGTTTTTTTTTTTTTTTTGCGGGGTAGTGTTTATGGAGAAAAACAAGGCACTGGCCACGTGCCCATTGCTGTGCAGGGCGCAAACGGAATGGTTTAAGGAAAGATTAGGAGGGAGAAGAAAGCCTTGTGATGCTCAGGCTCCAGGAGAAAAATGGATCATGCCTTGTGACATGTGGGAGCAACAAGCCAGCAGTATCATGTATATTCTGAATACAGCAACAAAATGCAGTGTGGAAAAGTGTGTATTGGGACAGCTGTAATATCGGGCAGGAGTTACTCCTGTTGTGTCACTCTAAGGATATGCAACAACTGCCCAGATGTTAGGAGTTACCAACACACCACAGCGG
>NW_023340246.1:8757567-8757768 GCF_004916995.1 Morone saxatilis
TTACTATTATTATTGTTATTATTAACTTCTTAGTAAGGAGGCATTATGTCAATATTCATGCCTTCAACGATGGGTCAAGGGTCATAATTAAAGGGTTAATGGTCTTTTTCAGTCGAAACCCATCAAACTATATTTAAAGATCGCCTTCAGGCATGGTAAGGACATATAAAATAGTCTTAGAATAATATTTTGTGTCCGCAC
>NW_023340246.1:8757797-8780285 GCF_004916995.1 Morone saxatilis
TTCATAAATTTACATCTACTCATTCGGTGAAAAATTAAGAAACTGATGGACACATGATGTCTCTTACTTTATTTTATGCACGGTAGGCTTCAACAGCACATCACCCAGCACCCCTACATCTGGCAGCTATGGCTCCGCCTCAACTTAAGGTGATTTACAAAGTTTCATGATTTTTTTTCTTCTTCTAGTTAGATCAGTTAGCCATTAGCCAGGACTCGGAGCTTGGGACACTGCTAGTACAGGAGCTTTGGACCACCAGGAGAAGGTTTTGGATGCTAACAAGGAAAATGCTGTTACTCCATGTTGAACCATTATGTTTGTAGTACTCCAGAACGGAAAAACCAAAGTTTGAGTTGTTCGTGACCACTGTCATTTCAGTTTGTTCACCACTAGGTGCTATTAAATCTTACACACTGGTCCTTTAAGGTGAACACAGAGAACCACAGGGGAGAACACAGGAACTGATAACAGATTTATTGTCTTTAGTATGATTTAAATTAGTGAATTAGGAGTCATGCTCACCTTGAGAGCTGTTAGAAGAACTACGGTAACCCACTGAGCCAAATGGCTCATAGTGAGACATCTTTTTTACACAGTTTAATTTAAGAATCATTAAGAAGTCAGGCAACATAACAGCTAATCCTCCTTCACACATATCCACTAACAGGATAATCCTGTTAAATACCCCTAGGTCAGCATTTCCTTCGCTTTGTCACACCATAAGGATGCCACAGAGAGATGTGGAAGAAGAGTTTATCCTAGAGACCCCAATCTGAGGTAAATATTCTGATTTATCTAATGTAAGACATAATTGCTGTTTCCGTTAAGAATGTTTTAAAGGTCAGAGTAGATAAGAACTGTTTTTGGAAAGCAACATATTAGTGGAATGAAATGATCTGAAGTGTGGAGAGTGGGCCTCTAGAAAGTCCAAACATGGACTCCACAAAAGGTCCCAGGACTCCAGTTAGGGTGCCACTGCTGCAGCTGGGGACAGCTCGTGCCTCAGGATGAGTGTGGGTGACTCGCTGAAAACCGGGACTGTGAGGAAGACAGAGTGAGTCATTTAGCTGGAATCAATGGGGGGCTCACTCCAGTACACACACACACACACACACACACACACACACGCCTGTCATGAGCATCTGATGATTCAATTCAAAACTTATTTCAATTGAGTAGAGCCGAATTTGATGACAGGAGGCAATGACACTGATGCAGTGTGAAGGATGCGAGACTTGAAAAAAAACCAAAACAGTATGTATCATCAAAATAATGAGGAAAAAAATAAACAAGACGGTGAAGAGGGTGTAGGATTTGACACTCAAGCGCTTGCATCAGAAAATGTGCTGCTAAAAGGTCAGCGGGAAAACACAAAGTGACATATTCTCCAGACAGATGACTCACCATTGACCGTGAGTCTGTAGGAGTACAGCGATGCACAAACACACGCTTGCTATCTGCTTATCCTTTGCTCATTCTTGTTCTTCCTTCTCTACTTCCCTGTTCCCTCCGATCCTCTCTAATGATAGCCAGTTTCCTTTGGAATATGTGATCAAATCAAATGGACATGAAACACTGTTTTACTCGACAAAAAACCCCCAAAATGTTAGTCTAAGAGGGACAAAGATTTCATTCAGGATACTGGCTCAGGCCCTTATAGAGGTCTCATTACTCAGGAGGAACCAGCCAGACCCAAACTTACAGGGATCATATTTAATTTCAGTCGATTCTGTGACTCATTTCTAATCAAGAGCAAATAGAAAATAATACGTTGAACATTGTGAACCAACTCAGACAGTGGAAAATGTGATAACACAAAGTTTTTAAAAAAGCCATTTCGTCATGCTGTATCACAAAAGCTCCAACTGCACTGGTGTTTTTGCCTGATTAGACCTCTTCTCAGAACTGTGTGTGTGTGTGCGCTGACTGAACTTAACTGACATCTTCCTGAGGGGGCTAATGGCATGTAATGTTAGAGTTACTGTAATTACTAGTTTCTAATTTATTAATCGTGTTCAAGTCAGCAATCAAGTTGTAATTACGACTGGGAAAAGTTAGAAGTGCCAATATTTCCAACTTGGCACTGATAATATGGAAAAGCTAGAAAAAAATCTGACTAATGCTGGCTGCCTCATATCAGCAAAAGGCCATTGTTTATGAAAATTACACCCATGTCTTCTATCCGTCCCATTTGATGTGAACACAGCGTAATCAACCAGAATAACTGAAACCATCTGTGTGTCTGTGCAGAAAAGGGTTCAACTTACAGTATAATGACTTTCAGCTCAAAGATAACTGCATGCACACAAGGCTGTACAAAGTTTTCAGTTAGGGGAATTGACACATTTTGGACGTTTCCAAAATATCAGGTTGAACTACAAAAACTAAAAAAATGCACAGAATGAAGCATTTGCCATACTGTAGTCTGGAGTGTATGATGGAAATATTTTTATCTGTAAAGCTACATTTAAATTTGAGATTTCTGAAATAACATAAGCAAAAAAAGCAAATAAGGACTGCTGATCCCCATAATTAATCACTGTCTGTCTGCCAGGCTGAGCTAGTGCAGCTGTGCTGCAACAAAACACCCCACCAGACCCCTGGGTTCAACCTAAGATTGTGTGCATAGGTGGGGAGCTGGTCAGGGTTCATGTCCGTTTCTAGCTACTCTACTGGTTGGTAAGGGAGCTGGGATATAGGGGCTGAGATCTGCGGGGAATAGTATTAACATTTGCATGCATTACAGCCTCCTGATGAAGCTCCTCAGCGGTACGTGAGGAGAAGTATCTATTGTGTATCAGACAAGTGACAAAAACCGCAGCTGAAGGGGAATTGGTTATAACAAGTAGGATGGAAAAAAAAAACCCCAAAAGAAAGCAGCATAATCCGGAGGGATCTTTGGGACAGCAGAGTGACTGAGATTGCCTTGTCTGTTCGAACAGCTGTGGGGTGCTTCTCTGCAGCTGACTCTGGTCTCTGACCTTTCTGGAAAAGCAAACCGAGAATTCCACTTTGGGGATCAACAAGTGAATTAGTGACACATGGCCCTAAAAAAAAAAACTGTTCCTGCCGTAAGGCACATCATACATTGTAATCCATGTCACAGCTTTATGTCATATGTCATCTCATCTCTCTCTTATACCTTTCCTGAGACATACTGCCGAGGGATCTTTAAGGGAACATACTAATAGTGGTCTTGCATGTGGTGGCCCATTCTAACTGCATTTCCTGTTTACATTTCTGGTGAAAATTATTAGTCACAGGATATTATTTTTGTCAAAGTTGTGTTAACATTGTGTGGTAGTCTAATTACAGAACGGTTAGGGTTTTTATGGAAGCTTAACATCTGACATTTAAGACTCAGCTGCAAAAAGCATCACATTTATGAGCTACTTTGCCTGAAAAATAAAACCCAGAAGGCAAAAACACAAAAACAAACATGGACATTATAAAAAGGATCATGTAAACTTCTTCCATTATAGGTTTTGGAAGGCACATACTAAGAGGATTTCCTAAAACTGTGTCTAATTGTAACTGCATTTCCTCCCAGTACCCGTTAGGTGAAGGAATTATGATTAAAGTAATAATAAGTATACGCAATTTGTAGTTAATGGGCTGACACATGGAAAACTGAAAGTATTATCCTTTTACACAAACATAAAAAACTCTGTCTTCAGTTAGTCCACTATCAACCCTATCCTATATTACATTATACTATAATTTACTATACATTCTACCAATGGCTCTCAGCCTGGGTGTCGGGACGAAATCATTTCCAGTGGTCGCCAAATGGTTGTGGAAAATAAAATAAATTAAAATATTGTGACGAGCAGTACGTATGAGAGACAGGAAGGTACAAGGTACAAGAACAGTATACTTTAGGTTATATACGTTATACATGATAACAAGCCCTATTACCTCAGTAATACGCGAATGTATTTCTATCTATTATTGTGCCTTTAGCCCTAAAGCAGATATTGACTGTTAAGGGGACATTATTTCAATAAATCTAAAAACATGTTATTTGAACTAATTTGTGATTCCATAATTGCAGATATGGCCGCTCTCCCACTGAATAAGTTGGGTGTATTTTGAGATTTTATTAAGAAAATAAATGCCAAACATCCCACTAAATTCATTCTTTATAAAAATCAGTCTATAAACATGCTCTTTTCCACCAACCTGAACTCTGTTTGTACTATTGCGTCTGATAGTAGTGTAGGTGTACTCTGAAATTATGTACTTAGGTTTGACCTGGGCAAACTTAACAGTCTCTTTATTTCAGTATTTCAAGTTAAAAGCATTGTCAAGAACAGGCTGGACAAAGATCAGACATTGTTCACTGCTTATTTGCCTTTGAATCATGCAGGTCATTTCCATTCTTCTTGGCAAGAAAGATGAAAGGAAAGTGCCTTTTGATATTCTGAACATTCGGCAAACCTCAAATTTTGCCATAACACTCAGGGAAAACAAAACACTCTGGAGAGGGTAGTCTTCCCAGTAGTAGTGGTAGTTTGACTCTCATTATGTATATATTATGGCAGGTGACCTTAACTGCAGCAGCAGGAGGGAGCATTGTCTGTCTCTCCATTTAAACCCAGAGAAGAAGAGCCACTGATACCAGGTTTGTTTTTTTCTTTTATTAGAGCAATCAGTTAACCACAGCCGCAGCCTCAGTTAACCTTACTGTCGCGACACCGAAACAAAAACACATGACCCACTGTAGCTATAATGGAAAGGCGTAACAGATGCCAATTTTTCTCTCCTTACCACGCTCCGTTTTATCCTCCTGCTCATTCCACTCTCATTACATCTTTCTTACTCTGTTTGTGTCCATATTAGATTCCTTTCTCCATGACGTGTTAGCATACAGTTCACTGAAGTGAGTCACTTGAGACAAACTTTTTTTCAGCGTCCTTCTAGAGTCAAAAAAAGTCTCTGGAGTTTGTTACATATAGATCAAAACACCTCCTCCGTTCTCACTCTCCCTGTCTTCCCCCTCTGGCTGTCTTCTTCTGGTCCTGATTTCTTGCATCTTTACTCTCCCCCCTACCTTTCTTCTCCTTGTCTTTCTAACCTGTCCTCTCTCCTCCTCTACGCCACATTTGTAGAGCCTCACCAAAAATCGCATAAACAAAATGCAATTAACACCACAAATGCAATGCTAACGTGTACATGTTGAGAGCGCAAAAAAGTGTATTTTTTTTGCAAGCACCTCTCATGCCAAACTCCCTGTTTCTCTCACCCTCTCTCTTCATCCCTGGTGTCTCCCTTTCACTCTCGCCTCCTCTCATTTCATCCTAGTTGCCAATTCCTTATTGTCACTATCCATCCACACCCCTCCTTGTTCTACACCAGCATCCTTTGCTGTCTCCACCTTTCCTCCCCCCTCTCAATATCACACATCTTTAAAATTGATAAAGAGGTAAAGTTAAACCATTCCAAACCTTGTGTTGTGAACCAGGTCTGTTTTTGCCCCACATCTGCACATAGAAATAGAAAGACAAAATAAAAACAAACCTAGCCATGGGAAATGCCCCTTTATTAATGTAGAGTTAATGATACACCTGTCATTCCTGTGCACACAGCTGGTAGTTGCTATAGAAACGTGTCACCTAGCAGCGGCACACGTAGTTGCTATAGGGACAAAACGTCACGTGACATCTCCTATAGATAGGTAAATTGACGTTATACTAACAGGCATCTCCCCGCTCAAGGACACAACATGTGCAGCGGGATATCACAGAGGAAGCATGAAAGTGTGTGTGTGTGTGGGGAGATATCGCTGCTCTGAAAGACGCAATGTTTTTAAAATGGGAACTCATGTAAGTGTGTCTCTAAATGTTATGTCTCCATTAACAGAATAAATCTGTACCCCGAGGTATACTAAATTGTTTTAATAGTTTTCTTGCCTCTGTGAGTGCACATTATGCACATTAATAATGAGGTGATCAAATGGAGGCTAATTCATGATTCTTTAAACACTCATTTAGAAAACTGCTTATTAAGACAGCAAAGTGGAAAAATGCAGCAATGCATTTTGCATTATTCAGAAGTTTTATCTAATTCGACGTGCAAAAATGTTTTAACTAATATTAATGCAGTCTGTGTATGGACACTGTGTGATAAATTCTTCTGTTGCAGAAAACAGCAAGTTTCTCTCTCTCTCAAAAGCCTAAAACATAACACACTGAATGCTGCATACAAAAAGGTCTATGAACACCCAGCGCAGACTTGGCTGATTGGCTGTTAGGCGTTGAGCGCAGTTACTGAATATTAAGTTGTCATTTCATGTGGTCACTGCACAGGTCCAACAGGTTCTCCACAGCAGAAAGCCATGTTGTGTCAGAGCCTGAGTGGTTTCTCATTAGGCTGCTGGTGTGTCTGTTACGGCAGCATTTCGTCCTCTCTGCCCCACTTGTTTCTTGCTCCCTCCTTGTTAAAACAACAGATGCACTTGGCTTGTTTTCTGCCTCTGTTTTGCTGGAAGAACAGCACTATCCTCTCCTTTACTGTCAGGCCTTTCTATCCTCTTTTTATCCGCTCATCACCCCCTACTTTATCTCCTTCAAAACTGTTTTTACCATTGTTTTTTGTTCAGTTCTTGTACAGGCTTTTAGTTTCCGGTCATGACTCAGTGTTGCACCCAGTAAGGTGCACTGATGTATAGTGCATAAGTGCTTCTATCTCCCTCTTCATCTTCATCTCCTCCCCACTTCTCCTCCTGTTCCTGTACTCCTGTTCTCATCTTTTCTGTCATTTTTTGGTCTTGCCTGTCTCCTTTCCTCTATCATGTCCCCGTACTCCTGTCCATCCCTTTCTCATCTTTCAGTAAACCAAGGAAATCTCCATCCCCCTGCTCTTGAAAGATTGTGTGGGTTCCTGTTTGACGCACACCAAGGAGTGAAAGGAGAGAATCAAGTAGAGAGAGAGACAGAGTGAGAGGAAGCACAGAAAAACCAGAGAAAAGAGGCTGGTAGTGTTTGTCCTTGTGTGATTCACCATCTGTGGTAAAGCACTTTCCTACAGCAGTATTACCAATAAGATGATTGACATGAAAAATACATTAGGATGTGAGAAGGAAAAAAGAGGGTAGGAGGAGAGAACGTCTGGTCTTGCGTCTGATTCACAGTCACTTTAAAAAATAAAAGCTTTGTCTGATTTTGATTCTCAAAGCAGACTTTATTGCTTTGAGAAACGTAGAAGAAAAGAAAGGAAGCCAGCGAGAAAGAGGGAAGTAACCAAATAAAAGAAAATTAAAATTAGAGACGGATTAAAAATAGATCTGAGAGGACAGAGGGTAGTGGGTGGATAAAGACAAACAGAAGGAGATAACAGGAGAAAGAAAGGGTGGAGGAAAATGAAGTATAATGATTAAAGTAAAATGATTCAGGGTCACAACCAGAATGCATTAGCCGACAGACCGAGGGCGAGAATAGAAGAGAAAGGGAGAGATTTTACAGATAGTGCATTCTTGGAGGAAGAAAATACAGTGGAAGCAAGGAGAGAGAACAAAATTAAGAAATAGACGAAGGTCATGGGTGTGTTCATGTTCCCATGCTAAATCTGTTTTATCCTCTTATATAAACAGACGTGACATAAAACTGGTAACCAAATAAATACACTATTATTACTATAACTATACAGAGACAATTGTAGACAATTATGCTGGTGACCTTCCTGAGTCTCGTTCCCAAAACAAATTTTCATTGAATAATAAAACTTTTAAACGCTCTAGGGCAGCTTTCTGTGCCCATTCAAGGAGGCTAAACAGAGACATGTAGTGTATGTATTTAAAAGGTAAATGTTGACTCTACTGTATGGTGCCTGGCCCTCAACTGCTGGGGGTCACTGTGGTGACACACAGTTTTATATTTTCATCGAAAATGTCCCAAGTTCTAAAGAAAGTACCAACACGAACAAGTCAGTTAACCTGTTGCAATTAAGTAACTTTGCCAGAATTTGTATTGAAGAGGAATACTTGGTACTTAATTTAACATCAAATATAGTCTGTTTAATCCTCTTAGTACTAAACAAGACAATGCTAATGTTCATGTGCGCCCAGATTAACAGGCATTTAGACCCAAATGAAGGCTCCCGGAATAAGCCTGTTGTTTGTTTTAAGCCCTCTTCCTTTTTACAACTATTAATAGACCATCTGAGCAGCTGGTGAGCAGAGACTATGGTTCATTTGAATATTATTTCAGAATTGCAGCACTGTATTTCCAGTTTTATAACTGCAACAACGTAAATAATGACAAAATACACATGCAATAAATTACAGATTTGAATTAAAATGAATAAAAACAACCTAGGACTAAAAAACATAAACCATTTGTGTTTCTCTTTCTGTTTGCTTGCTTTCTATTTCTATATCTCTTATCATCTTGTTTCCTGAGTTTCTCTCTGATACGCACAGGAAGAAAAGCAGTAAACAACCATCCCGGAGGGGTGTATGACTATGTACAATATGCACACACACTCACACACAGGCACACCACTGCCCATGTTGTCTTAAAGTCTGGACTCCAACAACAAAACATCACCAGTAAACAGAGGAGACTATAATGGGTGTGTAAATGTATGTGTGCTGTATCATAGCTAAATCTGACAAACTTTCCCTGTAAAACTGTGTAAAAAACTGTCACCTGGAGCTTTTTGGAAGTCACTGCTGTATGTGAGGTGACACGCCTGCTTAAAATAACGACAAATAGAGCTGTGATCCCTGGAACTGGTTCAATCTGCTTGATTGTGAGCGATGCTGCACTCTGAATATTAAGTGTCTTACACGTCCTATATTCAGAGCATCTGGGAGATTTTGGCTATGCAGAAATACATATGTGCATCCTGAGGCTTGTCCCTAAATACGTACGGTTGTTGGTGACGTTTTTTTCTTCCCGTGCATCTGTGCCTCTAAATGGATGTTTAAAGTTGTTGTTTTCAATTAGTTGCATCTTTTTGAGTATGTAAGAAAGACCAAACAAACTGTCGGGAAGCAGCTCCACATCAGTGGTTGTTTAGTGACATGGCAGCACAAACACAGGTGCTGGACATATGCTGCATGTTAAACTCATTACTAATTTATTTCTGTATATGTATTTGCAGGTTGGTTCAGTATGACTGCAGCAGCAGGTGTGTTAACAGGCTTGGCTAAGCTAAAACGCCAAGACTCCGCACGCTCTCAGCACCGGCCCATACCACCTGCATCACCAGGCCTGGGAAACCCCGCCCCAGACGCTGTCCCCAGGTGATTCTCTTAGTAGTTACTGATGCAAAGATTGATACAAAGATTGTATTCATCTGTAATTGCTAGGAGTGTGCTCTCTTTCTGCCGTGATTACCTTAGACCTTGCCTTTTTCACCAACTACTTTGGTTGACAGAAAACTGGTAGAAGTTTAATTTGTTTGTAGTGTTAAGGTCTATGCATATGCTTTTGCAATCTCTGTAACTTTTTGTAAATTATTTGGAATGTCACTAATATTATGTCTCCAAAAACCATCAGATTTGTTTTCTTTCCATACTTTTCATTTAGAAAGCGAAAACGCCGCACAGATGTTGTGGTTGTACGCGGTAGGCTCCGCCTCTATTCTGCCTCTGGGTTTTTCCTCCTCCTGGGACTGGTCATCCTGGCCATAGGTATCGGCATGGCGACACTGGGTTACTGGCCGCACAGTGAAACCATGCCCTCGGCCAAATCGCAGACTGTAGGAGGATCTGCCACAGGTGAAGGAAATGGAGCCAAGACGGCCGTCACAGATGGGGACGTGGCAAACTCCAGCACTAGTCATAACGTGCATGGTAAGAGTCAGTTTCTCTGAACTGCTTTTAAATACTTAAGCCGTTTTTTCATAGGAACTCCAGACACTGTCAGCATACAACAGGAGATTGTCTGTGTCAGACGGGTTCTCACCTACTGGAAATACTGATTCAGGCAAAGGCAACTGGATAGAGCATGCAGGAGGAGGAGGAAGACTCATCTGTAATGTTGACTGTTTTTGCCTTGATATTAATATGTACATTTCGACGTATCCACAATATCGCTGAAGAGTCAAAAGCAACATACAGGCAAGCAGAAAAGCACGAAGCAGCTACACTCTGTTCAGCGTCATCAGCATGCCCATCCTGCTTTGAATTCTTCGGCCAATGACTTGCTTTGTTCACACCTGGGCTCAGTCGGACATTACACAGACTTTGTGCTAGAGAACTAGCAGGGTAAAGTTCGTTTAATGTCCTGTCCAAAGGTTAAGGTAGCAGTATATGTGTGAATGTGAGAGTTGCTCCTCTTTATAAACTTAAACTCCTGATATTAAAAGGCTCACACACTCCATGTGTTCTGCATGTAGGTACGCCCTCCAAGCAGACTGGGGGCGCTCTGACAAGGTTCCTGGAACAGCATCGTCACTCTGAGAGGATGAAGATGTTTGGGCCTTTCACCATGGGAATTGGAATTTTCATCTTCATCTGTGCTAATGCCATCCTTCACGAAAACAGAGACAGAGAAACTAAGGTAGGGCTGAAATAAGGCGCCAGAGAAATTACATACTAGACTTTGCAGTCTTTACTGCCTTGCAAGATTTTAAACACTAACTTGTGCGGGAAATGAGTTCTAGGACAGGTTATGAAGGAATATTTCAAACAGATATTTAAATTCCAAAACACAGAACCTTAGTCAATAGAATATGTAGTTAATATTCCTTCCCAACCCCGTATTCTCATTTCTGTTCTTTTACTCTCTACAAAATGAGGGGCATGCACACTGCAGTCATCCATATTCATCATCTCTACATAACTTACATGCAAATCATATTTCTGCCAACCTCCTTCCACCCATATCTCTGCAATTTTCCTCTGATCACATTTCCTCTGCTCTTATGCCCTCTCCATTCCTTCCTTGATTCGATTAATCCTCTCCTCTTCCTGTACCCCCTTCCAGGTAATCCATGTGAGAAATATGTATTCCAAGGTCACAAACATCCAGCAAAAAACACAAATATGAAACTTTAGAATATTTATATGTTCTAATGGGATATTAAAATTCAGGTAATCCACAGAGGAGTGCTTCTGCTAATAATATATGTCTCTTCTGCACTAGATAATCCATATGAGAGACATGTACTCCACAGTCATCGACATCCATCGCCTCAGGCAGAGAGAGCAGAAGCAGCATCATCACCGCAACAGCACCTATGCAAGAGAAGTTGGGGATCTTCGAGCCTTCGGATCTGATAACGCAGCACGGTTGGCCAGCAACTCCCTCCTTGCTTTCTCCTCTCGGGCTGGAGGCGGAGGGTCTACAGAAGAGGAGGAGGTGCTGTTAGGTGACGAGGAGTTTCACAGACACAGGGAGCAGGCAAAGCTGGATTGTAGCTTTGCGGGGCTGCTAGCGCCGCTCTACAAGGATCGTTCCTTCTGCGGCCCAGGGCTGGGGATGGCTCGTTCGGATTCAGTGCGCCATCAGTGGTCAGTGGACGGAGATGTGGAGAGGGGAGGACACCACGCACGCTCTATTGTCTCCTCTTCTATCTCTGCATTTACTCTCCCAGTCATAAAACTCAACAACTGCGTTATTGATGAACCGGAGATGGAGGCGATTACTGAGGAGGATAGAGGAGGAGAGAGAAGAGACAGAGAGAGGTCACAGCCTCTGAGCTCCATGGAGTCTCTGATTGTTCCTGTAGCATCTGTTGCCAAGGCCTCGAAACCACCAGGCTTACACCGGAGTAACTCCGCTTCCTCGTCCTCCCACTGCTCCTCTGTCTCCTCTACCTCCCTCTCCCCTGCTCCCTCGTCTACCTCAGGCTGCTGGCTCTCCCCGGGAGCAGCAAGGACTGACTTTGGCTCTAACTCCTCTCTGCACATGCTCAGTAGCCACTCCAAATCTCTGGACTTGGAGCGCGGGCCGAGTATGCTCAGCGTGCGCCCAGAGCAGCGGAAGCACCCCAGCTGGCCCCGCCTCGACCGTAGCAACAGCAGCCGCAGTAACAGCGGCAAAGGGGGCAGCAGTAAAGGCTACATGCGGCTGGAGGACAGGGAAGAGCAAGGGGAGCGGCTATTAGACATGTCAGCAGCCATGGCAGCGAGACGCGACTACAGTAAACGGGAAAAGCTGCTAATGATATCAAGGTCGCATAACAATCTGAGCTTTGAGCACGATGAGTTTAACAGCAGCACACTGAAGAGGGGAAGCTCTGAGACTCGATTCTGAAGGAAAATGAACTGAAGGTTGAAGACAGCTCTGTCCTGTTCTGTAAATTTCTCTCCAGCCATTGTACTGTTGGTGTCAGGGGGAAACTGACGAGTTTAACAGCTGCACCCTCAGAGAGGAACGTGATTTTGAAGACATTTTTTTGAGCAGCAGGCTGGAGGATAGTTAGTAATGGACCACCTTGCCCGGTAAAAGGTAAAGGCCTCACGTCAGCAAGACACTAAATGCCTATTGTGCCAGGTCCAGTGGGGCTGTTCTGTAGCCGACCCTGACCTGTGACCTCTATGGAGGCAGGCAAGTGAAAAAAGAAGGTCCCTACAGGGGAACACATTGCATCATCCGTCTACTTTATACAAACACAGTTCTAATAAACCCTCAACCCTCAGACACTTTAGGATGATACTGTTTCATTATACAAGGCTTCTTTTCTTAATGTGTTAGTTTCAGGTTCAATTCAAGGACACGCTGGAAGCACTTTGAGCAAGTTTCTTCCTTAGCGGGGAGCAGTGACACAAAGGCAAATCTTTTATAACGAGGCCCAGGCACAACCTGAGAAATAAGCGAGACCAGTTTAATATCAGAACAAAAGAAGATAGTAATAGTAACATTCATGCTTTGCTTGAAAATGCTTAAAAAGGTTGTATAGAGAGACATTTTCAACTAATTTCTAGAGGCTATAATGGCATACTGCAACGGCAAGTCCAAAAGGTATAGATATTAGTGGTAAATTATTTGTTTTAAAGGTGGTTCATGTATGTTTGTGTGTCTGTCTGATCTTCAGATTGTAGTAGATGTAGAGATCCACACAAAAAGCAAAGTCAGACAAAAACATTTAATATCATGTCAATACACTACAGCACAGATATGAGTTCAAATCATAATGCAAGGCTGCAAAATACAATAACGGAGTCCTTGTTGCCCCGCAGGCACAATATTGCTGCCCTTTCCCAAGAACTATAGTAAGAAGTTTTGTGTGTACGCTACTGAAAACTATAAGTAACATTGGCTCTGCTACAAACCTAATTTCGTACTAGAAAAGATCTTGATTGACTTCACTCAGGATATGCCGTCTATTATTCATGTTCTGATTATTTTTATAGACCTATTCACAAACCTATTCAGTATTACGCCTCAGTTCCACTAGGCCAGCTCTGTGACGTCACTCCTCGTGGCTTCATGCCCCACCAGGAGAGTTTCGCCTGCTCGATTTTGTTCAGATTTAGTTGATTTGGTCATTTTTCCTTGATTTATGTGCTTCTACCATGGTTAGGCTGTTTCCTTGTTGTCTGTTTTTATGATTGGGAGTCTGCACACACAGTGTTTTATTTTGAAAACTGACAGTATTCTAAGCAGTTAGACACTATAGTTACTTGAGTGTGACCAGAGGTACAATGAATTATGGTTGTAACTAATGATTATTTCCTTGACTTATTTTTTTAATCAATGCTCTATGAAATGTCAAAAATACATGTAATGACAAAGTCATAAAATCAAAAGTTAAATTTACAAATAAAATAATCACATTTAAAGGAATTCTACTTGATAAATGACAATTGATTAATTTTAAGTCAATTAACACATTTTTGGTTCTGCACAATTGAAAAATCTATATTTGAAACAAAAGTCAGTATAAAAGAGACCCTGGCGTTTGACTCAAGTTAACAGTAAATCACCATGTACACATTCATCTTGTGCTTGAGCTGTAATATTAAAGTCCAACTGGAATTATATGCCATTTTTTGTCTGCTACAGCAAACATATCTGCTCTGTAAATCACTTATCCTTTGTACTTCTATGTGTACGGTCACACTGAGCCAGACAGCAGACCGCTACATAACACAGACTTTGAACAACCCAAATTAGCTTCCCTGCTAAAGTCTCCTTCATTATCTAACTTACACACATGAACACATATCTTGTCCTGCACTTTAGGCTTGTTGAGCCAGCGACTACACAAACGTTCACTGGGGAAAAGTGCACTGCTAATGTCAGCTAATTAGCAGCACATTAAACAGCATATAAACATACCTGCAAATGTCACATGGCTACGGTTAGATGCTGATGTGGTTCTCACTATTTCATTTAAAACACTTTTTTTTTTACAAAATGGAAGACTAAATGACTGTTTTCAGTTGGAATTTTTCTGCAACTTGTGTCGCTTTTCATTTAATTTATTAATTTATTTTTGGGACAGTATTCGCCATTTTATGATTGCAGGTGTGAAGTTCAGCTACTAAGTCTCCATATTGCTCAGTATCTGTAGTTTGTCAGCTACGTTAACAATACATTAAGACAATTATTAATGTAGTTAAAACGTCTTCTGTGCTACTTTTAATGCAACACACATGAACAATAAAACATCAACACCACATGCGTGTTAAAAAAAAGGCAAAGCCCTTTACAAGCAGGAATCTTGGCCAGAGAGCTTCATTAACTGGTTCCTAGCAGTTTATGAGTCAATGTCCAATTCTAGTCTCTGTCAAAATAAACTGTATTTTCACTGAAAGACGTTTGGTCCTATTGAGTGTGTTTAACCAATATGGATTCCTACACATGGATTCAAACATATGAGCGTCTTTCTCAGGGGTCAGTGGGAGGCAACAGTATCTCTTGGACACACACACACAAAATAAACACACTGTCTGACCCCACACCTTAAAACAAGTTCCCAAATAGATCATTCATTCCTATATCTCTCTTTCTTCCTCCTTCTCTCTTCATCTTCTGCATACAAAATAAGCAAAGGTCTGGATGAGTCATCATCAATTATCATATGCTCTGCAGCTCTGTGGGAACAACATCCACACACACACACACACACACACACACACACACACACATGCAAAGACCAAAGATTTTACTTACATGAAAGCATGCAAACATATTCCTCCTCCCATGCAAATATAAACACACAAAAGCACAAATACTGACACACACACAAATACCCACAATGCTGTTCAAAAGCAGCTGATGATGCTGTCTCATCCTTTGTTATCAGGGGCACAAATGATAATCCTAACCCTTTGTGAAGGCAGGAAACATATTTAGGGGGCAGAGATGGATGATGTCGCATCCAGTTAACATAAAGCAAGTAAACAATATTTACCTCGGCCTGTTGAGACTTTCCTTCACTCTCTTTGTTTAACCAGGTAAAGATTTTAATGTGAATATAAAATTAAAGTTCTTTTTTAAACCATAGTTTTGCCTTCAGCAGTCAACTCAGCGTTGTCGTTTTAATCACATAATGTTGGAGCATCCCGTTGCTTGGAAACACTAGGATGCAATATTGACCTGGTGTCTCTTCCAGTCCATTCACTATCATAAAAACAAACCAAGACAATCAAAATCATACAGACCGTACAGTTTTCCTCAAAAACAAGACTTGTTTCCCTGAAAGTTACATCAGAGTCAAATTAGCAAGAGCACAAAGCCACTTAGGATACAGAACTTCCTGTAACTACATTTTGGTTGCTAAGTGCATCTCCCATTCAAACAGATGGCTAAATAATTAAAGCAACTGAATCAAATGTTCTAAACGTTTTACTTGTGTACAGAAATACATCAAGAGAATCTAAATGCTAGTGCCTTTACTCGGAAATCCTTGATGCTTAATCAGGCAGTGCATCCAAATCTCAGTTCTGCTCTTTCTGAAGGACACTGTGACCGAACGGAGCAGAGCACACACATACACTCTATCACTTTGCATCATCTGGGTATTTGTTAAATCCCGAGCCAATGTGTTACGGAGAGACAGCTCGTGCCTTCTCACCTCCTCGGCTGTGTCACACACATAAGCTAGCTGAGGGACTGTGAGTGTGTTTAGGAGAGACTCACGGTCCTACAGTACCACAAACAGGGCAGGGAAGTTGGAAAGTAGGCTACTAAGAGCAAGACTGTAGAGTCTACAGCCGTACTGTACTCACAGAGAGTATAGCGTATAACAGAGTAGAGAGTATAACATCAGCATGCTAATATGCTTCCAGTAACACGGTTACCGTATTAGTTTAGCGTGTTTGCATGTCAACAGCTGAGGCTGATGGGAATGTCAGTAGTTTTGCAAATATTTGGTCATAAACCAAAGTATCTGGCAAATTAAGTTTTGACTTAATGATGGCGCTAGATAACAAGTTGGGGAATCACCAGTTATTACAATTCAGGGGAACATGAAAATCTGTAATAAATTTCATGACAATTAATATAATTAATACAATGCTTCAACATGATGGTGCAAGAGGAACTAAGTCTTTAGTCTGGCATGCTAATCAATAAAGAAGATGGTGAGATAATTTAACCTGAACCAAAGTGGTGGACCAAACGACTGGATAAGTGAAAACCTTGACCTGCTGGTGGAGCTACAGGAAATGTTAGGGAATTACCAAAGTCAGTACAATCCATCCACTGGGCACCATGGAGATCTTTCCCAAATTTAATGGCAATCTGTGCAATAGGTACTGAAATATTTCAGTCTGGATGAAAGCGGTGGAACTGACCAATCAATAGAGCATTAGACTGCATTGCCATCCCTAGAGCCACACCACCAGCTTGGCTAAAAATCAAAACTATATATATTTGCGTCCAGGTTTTAAAAATGCATGTCTTCAGTGGGAACAAATGAGCTTGTAGCTGAATGCCAAAGGTTATGGAGGTTGGAAAGTATCTAGAAACAAATAAACACATTGTTGGTCTTTTCAAGGGATTTGTTGGCAATATGACGAATACAGAATAACAGGGACCTTATCGCTTAACTTGCAAAAGACCATTTGTTATTCATCTTGTACTTGTGTCATGAATGCTTTTACATTCGCTGTTCTAGACACCTGCTATAAAGTCGCTTTCTCTTAGAAAACTTGTACAGAGACTCTTTTCACATTTCCCTGAGCAGCAACAGCAGTTTGGAATAGCCAGAATAAGAACCGGGTTGTACACTGAGTCACCAAGGCTGCACAGACAAACAGTACCAGCTACAGAAACTCTGTCTGCAGAACACTCTATGAGAAAGCCTGTCAGTCTGGACAGGATGTGCTGTTCAAAAGATAAAATCCAAAATCATTGTTTTGTGTCAAAATTATTTCAACAATGCGGGTGAAAGAAGGCTGTAATAAACACACCTTGCACATGTGCACACACACACAGAGGCACATGGATAAAAATGACCATCACTAAGTCCACAAGATTACACATTTATATCCACATCAATAGAAAAGGGTGACTTTGAAGACCTGAGGCACAGGTGAGCTCTCCGTAGTCAGAGGAGGCAGAGAGAGGGTTGATTTTTCATACATATCATTCCTTTCTTCTCTCTCAGTAATAACAGGGGTTACATTCTGTGGGTTTGGGTATTTTTCTTTCTATTGTGCAAGTGTGTTTGTAGATTGTAAAAAACAGATACGACATTGTTCTTTCGCCCTTGTGTTTTCGCCAGCAACAACAGCAGGGATGTGGGCAGTTTACTGACATAATCAGCTAATAAACAGACTAATTACTCCGACACATCTGGAGGGTGAACTGAATGGTTTGCAGATTAGCCGAGGAGAATGGCTGCCAGGAGGGTGAACTGTATTAGCATGGATAATAACAATGCATTGTGGTTTGGGATGAGCAGTGCTGAATTAGTAATGGAAGTCAGTCATCTAGCTACAAACATATTAGTTTCTAGACTGATGAATGCTCTATTATTTACATTTTATTTATCTTATAAAGGAAAATAATAGCAAACGTTTATTTTATCAAACCGGATGTCGTATTACTTTTCCTTACTTTTCCTAGCACTGATTGAAATGTAGATTAGTCTAAATCGCTTTCAGACTGCACTCACTGTGTGTTTAAAATTTCCATAATCACTGCTACAGAATAGAGTGGAACCTCTGGAGTCAAAGGTCATTTCCTTCCAAAACGTGGCCACTCACCGCCATGTTGTCATTATGTCACGTTGACCCCTCTCCCCATCCTCCCTCATCCCTTTGCACTAAATCCTGTGTAATAAAGCAAAAAACGGACTCTCCCTGCAGTGTGTGTCACCAAAAGTGCCTCGTGGCGATAGTTCCAGTGTGCCAGTGTGTGTTCATGTGCCTATCTGTGTGTTTGTGCACTTGCCATGAGGCAGCAGTGGGGGTGCCAGCCTTGTTGCCATAGCAGCCCGAGATGTGCTCTGGACCCCTGCCTGAGGAGTAAACTCACTCACACACATAAAAACACACGCGCGTGAACTGAGCTTTTGAAAATAATATAACTCCTAACAGCCAAGCATTAAATTAAACCCAAATAAAAAATCTAAACAGTAAAATAGAGCTGTAATCCAATTGGCTTCTGCTCTGTCCCACAGTGATAGTAGACAGATCAGGTAAGGTCAGCACAATTTATCTGATGCACCTCACCTGGATTTGTCCAGTCTCTGCTGTCAGGGAGTAAAAATGATGTAGCGTACTGTATGAATATATTAAAGACATGCATTCTGCTCTAAATATAGGCAAGAGGATGCCCCTCTCTCTCCCATACCTGCTCCACTGCTGCTGTGCTATTCCATCCATCTCAGGAAGAATTCAGAAAAAGCTACAGTAGTAAAGATGGATACAGTGCAGGCTGTAGTAATAATGTAAGATGTAATGTAGGACTGGTGACGTGATGGTGGAAGCAGAAGTGCAGAAGAGATCAACATGTACGCAGTGATAACAGCGTTATGTAAATAAGCTTGTTATATTAATCACAGCTTTCACATTCTAAAAGAGGATCTGACCTTTTCAGCTTCATCTTCAAGGCTTTTAGTGTCTAAACTTAGAAAATGTTCATTTTACTGTATTTTATGTGTCATACTCTCGCTAACAAGATAACATTGAATCCCCTTTTCTTCATTTTATATATGGATTTATCACTCACAGGAGGAACAAACTATTCTGTGCCTATGGCTCTGGGACTTTGTCATGTCATGTCATGAGAAAATTACTAAAATGTGATGTCTTGTAGAGATCAAACTGTGTTTGAAGACTAAATACGTAATGTGCAATGCTAAATCAGTGGAGTACTCTCCACACATGAAAAGCATCAGCAGAACCAGAAATACTTATTTCACACATTTTTCTTCCTTGTTAAACCCGCTGCCTACATCACAATTTTATAAGGAGTACAGTCTAGACCTGCTCTATTTGAAAAGTGTCCTCAGATAGTGCTATACAAATAAAACTGAATTGAAATGAACTGAATCACTCATAATACAACTCCACCACCGACGGATATTTGAGTGTGTAACGCTAGCAGCGGCTAATGTAGTCTCGAGCCTCAAGCAGAGATGGCGACCGTGCCACACACCCCCAGATCTTCAAACTTGACGTCTTTTTGGAGCTTGACCCATAATAAGGACTGAAGTGCAACACACACCAGCTGCATACAATGTGTGTCAAAACACACCAGTCATTCTGCACACTGCCACCATCTTGACACGCATCAACCTGGAATGACGCATGTCAGGATGGTGGCAGTGTGTCAGTGAGTGTCTCCTCAGGATATGCTACTGTCCTATTTCCCAATGTGCTTAAGAATCCCACTGCTTTTCTTGGCAAGACACGCCTTGTGCAAAATTCAACAGCGCTATGATTGGCCAGGTGCCTGTGCGAGTGCGAGTGGGAGAAGTTAGCCTTCAGGTCTTTCTGCCAAAAAGTTTTTTGCCAGAAACACTTTATAACGCATGGTTAATGTTGTGAAAGAGTCTATTTTAACCCAAATCAGATAATAAAAAATCCTGAAAATAATAAGCCAACTAAAAGATCTAAAATGGTCTCAAACCCCATGTGTCCTTGGTGAAAGTCTTGTGTTAATTTACACATTCTTATTCCTTGTTTAGACCTGGTGCCTACATAACCCACAATTTAACTCCACCACCAACAGTTTGCCTAGATTTATGGTTGTGTTATGTAGTAGTGGCTAATGTAGCTTTGAGCCTTTAGCCTCTGGCCTCCAGCAGAGATGAGAAGTGTGCTACACCCTCAGAATTTTAAAACTCTTTTTGGCCATTTTCAGTTTTATTGTACCGATTGAGAATGAAGAGGCAGGCAGGAAACGTTGGACCAACTGGTGACGTTGATGTTAGATGGTTATGTGGCATGCGCAGTAACCATTCAGCTACCTCAGCTCCTTTTACATCTTTAAGCTTGTAGTCTTCAGGCTGTGTAGGATCCAGGATTTTGGAGCTTGACCCATACTAAGGACTGAGGGGCGATACACAACAGCGGCATATAATGAAATGTGTGTCGAAACGCCTGCGGACACATCCTGACACACGTCAACCTGGGATGACTTATGTCATGAAGCTGCCAGTGTATCAGTGTCACTGGACCACCTGTGTGTTACATTTAAAAGTCAAGATATCTCAGCCTCTGCTGCATCAATTTTGACTCTTCTTTTTAAAATGTCCGTCTTGTAAGTCCCCAAACTTTACAGAGGTGCAATACATTGCTGGACTATTCTCTTTAAGGTGCCTATCACAATAATTATTGGTTTGTGTACCAATATTCTTGACATTTACCTGTAATTCAGAGTTTCAGTCAGTGCATTACATTATGTATGGTAAATAGTAATGTGGCAGTTCTTGCAGTGGTCCAGGTCTTTTGCTGTAGTTGAGGAACTGATAACATGGAAGACAGTGTGTGTATTTGCTAAGGTACATTATCATAACCTGCCGAAAGGTGTACAACTCATCTACTGTGTTGTGACTGTGCGTGTGTGTGTACTGGCACAGTAGCTGGTCGTCCTAAAGGTGCCATGAACAAACCAAGTAGAACTTTCACCAACAAGAAAAAAAAACAAAAAAGAAAAACAGCCTCTGTCATTGCTGTGGAAAGCAAGCCAGAACTTTTAAAGATGGCCGACGCTGGAACAAGTGAAATGCCAAGAGAAAAGAAGCCCCACAAATGTGATTAACTTCAGTGAAAAAACTGTGACCATTAAAAACAGTTATCCTCTTTGCATCAGGACTTAAATATGTGAAATAATACCACTGGAGCGAGGTGGACTCTACCAACTGTTTAATGTTTTTTATTTTTACAGCAGTTATCCCAGATTTAAATTAATTTGACAGTGATATAGGGATGTCTAAAAATGGTTTAATGGTGCTTAGAAAACCCAAGGCCTCCGCAGTGATGCTCATTAGACACACACACACACACACACACACACACACACACAGTGCCAGCACCAGGTGAGTCACCAGTGGGCTTTGCATCTGCTCCATATTCCTTTCTAAATACAGTCTGTCTTTCTATTTCTCCACCCATCGGTTGCTTTTCTTTCCTGAGGTCTTTTCTTGCTTTCCTTCTCATTCCCCCCACGCTCAGTCATCACCTTCATCATCCCATCTCCTCTCTTCCTCACTGCCTTTCAATTATTTCCTCTCTCCCTGTACTGCCTGCCCCCTTGTCTCTCCCCTGTTCATGTATTCTCCCATATTTCTCTCTTCTCCCTCTACTGTACGCCTCTGACCCCCTCGCTAGTATCCTCCCTTTCTCTCTGGAGTCTCTCTGTCTCTCTCCTTTGTAATAACATTACAGTAAAAACTGTCGGAGAGCTCTGACATGAACTGTGAGATAAGAGGCCGACTGTGTTAATATTCAACACGCTCTTCAGTGAGTGCTACTCAGACATGCAGGTGGAGAGAGCTGCTAACGAGAGGACCTTTATGAGTTTACAATGGTACAAATGAGAAAAACAGATAAAGCTGTCAGAGCTGTGCTGCCGTAGTTATGTGCTGTTCACATTAGTGCTATCTTTTGTTTATCTGCTGCTGCTATCTCTGTTTTGGAAAAGTATCATCAGTATTATCTAATCAAAATAAACACCCCATATACACCTGCCATGAACATGTGATTTGTATCTAGAAATTAAAAAATAAGTGCTAAAGGGATACTTCAGTGATTCAGTATTGCACTTCCATAATGTTCAGAGGGGAATGATAAAAATCGATGCAGCAAAAGCTGAACTGTCCTGACTTTTTAGTCTCTTGCATTGGTCAAGCTGCAAAAACAAGAAAGACCATCCTTGCCTGGTAAATGCCCATGTCTTTAAAACTCACACCTCCAGTTTGTAACACCTAGTCTCCACACCTAACCTGAGATGATGATGACATTATTAGGGTTGGGGTTTTTTTTAGACATTAACTGCTCAAGGGGGCGCCCGGATAGCTCACCTGGTAGAGCTGGCGCCCTATATGCCGGGGCTGGGTCCTTGCTGTAGCGGTTCAAGGTTCGGGTCTGACCTGTGGCCTCCTGCTGCGTGTCGTCCCCTCTTTCTCTCCCCA
>NW_023340246.1:8780291-8782715 GCF_004916995.1 Morone saxatilis
TGTCACTGTCGATTAAAGACAATACAAGCCCAAAAGATATATAACAAATCAAAAACAAAAATGCCACCAGCCTTATTATTCAACTGTTACCACAGGCTGATGCATCTCCTGATGACAAGTACACTGAATTTCATATATAAGATTGGGCACATTCTTTTATTTAGATGATTTTTTGGCACTTTTCCTTTATTTGATAGTGAAACAGACCCACTGGCAGGAAAAATGGGAATAGAAATGGGTATGACATGCTACAATGATCCTACCTTGAGGTTATATGGTCTTAGCCACTAGGTCTTCAGGATGCCACGTTTGGCATCATTCATCATCATTCATCATTCATTAAAAGAAAGCAAGTTTGGTATTTTTTTTTGGAGAAGTGATACTTAAATTACTTGTTTGCCAAGAGTTAGAAAATTTTAACACTCTCGTGTCTTGTAGCCTACGTTAAATATGAAGCTACTGCCAGCAACTGGCTATCTTAGTGTAGCTGTATTCAACTAGAAAGTCCACCAGGGGACCCTAAAGCTCACCAGTAAACATGTTACAGCTTGATTTGTTCACTGTTTAATGGGAGTTTATGTACAGTACTTGACTGCTTCTTGGCCCAAAATGTCCAACTATTCTTGGACATCAAGTTGAAAGGTCGCTTAACTCCATCTCTTCCTTTCATATCGGCAAAAATCTACACACAAATCTTTCCTCGGTAAACTAAAAATAAGTATATTCAACACAGCCGCCTAATTTATCAGGATCAGGATAACAAAAAAGCTTATTTATAGCTGGTGTTAATGCTAAGGCCTATGATTAAATGCTAACATCCAGAAAACATATGCTGATACAGAGTGCATATGTTACTACCAGGTATAAATGAAGACAAAAAGAGATAAATTAATACACGCTAACACGTTTCTTCCATCAGTCTTTCTTACTCTGGAATCAATCGGCAAACACACTTTCCTGTTCATCATCCATCCAACACACGCAAGGCTGCATTTAGCATCCCTATAGTTTTTATATCAGTACATTATGAAACACATGATGTGATATCATTATGTGACAGTAAACTGTAATCATTTTAATCAGTTTCAAGACAGAATTAGTTTTGTGGCTTCAATTTGAGATCTGTATCATGATATGACAACATTCTCATCTCATTCTAAATTAAGACTAGTAGCAGAAATGCAATCTGTTCAATTAGAGGCTTAATAGGCTTTTTGTGCTAGACAGAAATATTGTACTCTACAAATATCATTTATTTCACAAAGTCTCTTAGAAGCAGTTTGTCTAAACAAATTGCAGTTTTATTCATCCATACACAACTACAAATAACAAATAAGTAAGGAGGGAAATGGAAATGCATTTAATTGGATTAGATTGGAAGTGTTTGCAGACGGTGAAAAGTGGAGGACAAGAGCAGCACGGCGACAGAGAGAGACAGAGAGACTCATGGGAAATTAAGACATTCTGGAGGTTTGTGGACGGATGCATCCATGGGTAGAGAGCGAGCGTGGGTAGATTGACAGAGAGGTCACACAACTAACTGTGTGTGTGTTTTGTGCTTTGTGTGCGTGTTTTGTGGGGTCCAAGTGGGACTTATCTGACTCTGAAGAGTCAGCAAACTAAAAGCTTTTTCAAAACACACACACCTTTATGTCTTTATTTCTTTACCACACACAGTACGTTAAGTACTGTACACTGTCGCATGCAGCACAAACACACACACACAAGCATACACTCACAGATGATGTTATAGTTGCTGCAGGAAGACGTTTGGTCTCTGTCCTCATTAATAAACTACAGAGCATGCATGAATGAACTAATCTGTGTGTGTTTGTGTGTCCTAATGGATGTGTGGACTAACTATAGTAATTCACACACACAAACACATAAAAATTCATATATGTGGATATGAACTGTGTGAGTGCAGCTGTGAGTAAATCTACTGTATCTGGTACAACTGTGTGTGTTAAAAGTTTAAACACCCCCTCCTGTATTTCCTGTCTCTGCAGGCATCATCTGCCTACTCAACCAATCAAGGGGAAGCATCCCACATCTCTCTTAACGAGCCAATTAAATTAGTGCTGCTGAAAGGAATGACCTCAGGGCAGTAACCCCCCTCCTTCTGCTCTTTCTTCTACTCTAGTCTTCTCTCTCTCTTTAATTGCTTTTACTTTTCTCTCTCTATCATCTCCACATCTGTGGCTCCCTTGCTGTTTGTCTTTCCTTCCTCTCTTCTTTTCTCCATATTCCTTTGTTCACCCGTCTCTGTCTCACCGGAAGTTTCTCTTCTTTCCTCTCTAGCTATTCTGCCATCGAGTCTCTTATCCATTCTTTCTTTGACCACCTTAATTGGGCTCGTCGGGCATCTATCTCCTTAAAGAGCAGTGTTATAGATTGGCAATAAGAGATACAAACACACACACA
>NW_023340246.1:8782740-8784410 GCF_004916995.1 Morone saxatilis
TTTAAAGCTGTTCTAATCAATATTCTCTAATTAACGATAGATCAAATGATTACAGTCGCTTGTTGTTGACAAACCCAAAGAGAATTATTACTAAAAGCTGCAGTTACAGAGCTACAGAGCTTTTACGAATCCTGTAGCTAATTGTTTTGGTTGTGCGGTAAATGTTTCTGGTCACGCTCATCACTCCATCAGTAGCATTTCTGGGTTAAGCTTTCAGTGAAAAAGTTATACAAACCCATTGTATGCTACCTGTCCTGCAACAAACAGATGAAAGACAAAGTTAGTAGCTAGCTGGTGAACCTATTGTAGCATGTAGCAAAAATACCCAGAAATTTCCCTCAAGAGTTGGTGTAGACCAAAACAGAGCTACAAGGAGAGTGAATCTGACTTACATACGTCAGCTGGACAGATACATGACTCCAAATGAATGCTACATTGCCTCAGTAAATAAACAGCCAATCTGCACTGTCAGGATTGTGTGGTGACAGTCACCAAACAACCCATCAACTGTAATTCCATTCTGATTATTGATTATTGCTAGTAGTAGGAGTTTTTCTTAAATTGTATACTGTGCATGCAGTAGGTGGCTACTACAGTATATTACTGGATACAACCTGATGTTGGGTATTATAAAAAAAAGATTATACTTTTCAGCAAAAAACGTAAGATGGATTTTACACTTTGAATGTGGTTTCATGTGCGATATATACAGATGGATGATAAATGAAATGAAAAAGGCTGCCAGAGCAGCTTCAAGGCTACCCGGCACAGATTGTTCAAGTCTCTGAGACCCTGCTGGAGGGATGAAACACCATTCTTCCAAGAATGTCCCTGATAATGGTGTTGGGTTGAGATCTGGTGTCATACCATGTGATTCATTCCTGAGAGACACTTGCTAATATCCAGTAAGCTGCCACCATGAGGGCAAAAACGCGTTGGTAATGAGGGAGATCAGAATGGCATTTATTCCACCCAACAGGTGGGGAACACGTCTGCAAACAACTTCTCTCAGTAGAAACGGTGACGTGGAGCAGAGCATCTCAGAACAAACAACCCTTCGCATGTTGAAGCAGATGGATGGCAGTTAGAAGACCAAGCCTGACAGCTAAGAATAAGATAAAGGAACAAAAAACACATCAGAATCAGATGACTGAAGGTCCACACTGACTGATGAATCCCGGTTTCTGTTCTAACATGCTGACAGTGGGTTGAGAAATTGGCATAAATAATGTGAATCCATGACTCCACCATGACTTGTGTGAGCAGTACAAGCTGGTGGAGATAGTGTAACGGGATGGGGCTTTTACTGACACATTCTAGTGAATATCACAGCGTACCTAAAGGTTGTTGCAGATGTGAAGGAACATGACAGCAACTTCAGCGTTCTTCAGTGTCTTTTAGCAGTTAGATGTCAACAGAAAAATGTGCCAACAAAATCTGTGGAAACTGCAGAAATGCTTTTAATCCATGACTGAGGTCAAGGAGGATACTATGCTTAGTTTTATGTATACTTAAAAGCTTTTGTAAAGTATCTGACAAATATGTTTTTGCCAAACAATTTGCCAGTAAATTAGTTTCCATTCTTCATGCAAGAAAACATCTGTAGTGTGTGTGGGGGGGGGGGACTGAGTTTGTCACTAGGTATCCAGATCAAATTTTCTGCTCCAGAT
>NW_023340246.1:8784510-8827657 GCF_004916995.1 Morone saxatilis
CTCTCTCTCTCTCTCTCTCGTGTGAGTGTTTGCAGGTGGTAGAGTGTGTGTCAGAGGATGACTGATCTCTCTGTAGGTCTACTGATTTAATGGTTTTCACTTGTGTATTTTCCGCGCTTATTGTTATAGTCCTTTTCAAGCACTGTTTGAGGGCCAAAGTGCTTGGCGGCAGCCAGCGCTGGGCGGTTTCCCCGTTTCCAGAAGGTCTGAAAAATAAACACATCAATCAATAAATAGTGATATTAATTAGAGTATTAGCAGTTTTGGTTGCAGTGGTAATAGTGCCAGTAGCAGTAGAAACAGTTGAACTGATCATATGGAACAGGCTCTTTATGTTAGAATATTTAAATTATGCTCAAACTGCTTTTTACACTTTCACCAGATATGTAGGTTAAACATCCCACAAATGATTCTTCAGCAACTTTCTTTCAGCAGCTCTCTGTACAAAATATATCCTGTGAAATTACTTCAGCAAGCCATGCCATTTTTAATTCTAAGTAATGAGCTTAAAAGGAACCACTTTATCTTAAATATTCTTTAAAAGTCCTTATCCTTTTTCCCCTTTTCATCTCATTCATCTTTCCTCCACTGCCCCACCATGTCCACCTGTGCACACGGTTCCCTGTATCTTTTTTCTTTCCAACATATTCACCTTCAAAAACCTTCTTTTTGCTTCTGTACTTTACTCTGTACTCACTTCATCTCCTCCCCACTGTGTTTGCTCTCTCTCATCTCTTTCCTTCCTAAAAATCCCTCTTCTGTAAGTCCTCTACTAAATTACTAATAAATGAAGCAGAGGATTAGACACAGTGTGATCCTCTGTTTAATCCTCACTTTATTCTTAAAGGGATCACATAGGTCTCAGTTGAAGGTAACCCTATAACAAATGGGATACCTTCATTTCTTTTCAAATAGGAACTAAATGCAAGCAAGCCACTTTTCAATAGTGGAAGGACACGTGTAAATATTTCAGTGTACGTGTTGTGTGAGAGAGATGGCTCAAATTCAAAGTAATTATTTCTCTGGATACCTTCATCGTTGGCCAGACACGAGCAACTGTTTGCTATAAACCTACACAAAGCTACTTTTCATTCAAAAAGCTTGAAATAGCCGCAAGAAATAACAGCTTGGAAAAGTGCCTGGTCTGTGATGATTTAAAGATACCAAAGAGATGAGAGAGGCAGAAGATTTACTGTAGCAGAGACGAGATGACGTACACACACAAAACGTATGTGATCAGATCACAGGTCTAAACAGTGCCATTGGGAAATGTTTCACATGTTTTCTACTAATTTAATTCCGGTGTGAACACGGTAAAAGACTGCTTTAGTGTCATAGTAGTACAACACAAGCAACATCAGAACAAATCAACAACAGAACACCTCTGGTGTACATCCAAATAAGGTTAAACAGGCATCTATTTATGGGTTGTGCCTGTGTATCCTTAATGAGCAACATGTTAAACATGAGATCTACAACTCAGCATTGATCAGTAGTGATTTATAAAGCTTTTGGATGAATAATGGTCACTACAAAAATGTCTTAACAACTATTGGATGGATTTCCATGATATCTGGTATATATCTGTAGTGCCTGGATGATGAATTCAACTAATTTTGGTAATCCCCTGACTTTCTTTTCAACTCTCCGTCATTTGGTATGGATATACATGTTCCCAATGAGATGAAATGTAACGTCAGAGTTTTGTGATCCCTTAACTTTGGGGCCATCACCGAGTCAAGATTTAAATTTGTCCAATACTTTATGATCAAATCCCTGCAAAACTGAACTGGAAGATCCTTTAATGATTTAATAAATAAAGAAGGGTATTTAAAAGGGCATTAGACTATTGTCAGGCTCTTTCTCTAGTGCTTTGTGTGAGAATTATGAAGTTAGTAAGTTTAATTCACTGGCCAGCATGACTGGCTAAATGCCTTCTCTCAGACAGAAGTAGATCTTTGAGTTCTTGAGTAGAAAAAAGTGGAGCGGTCTGAAATCAGCCTGCTGGTACTCTCTTGCTGCAACACGAGTACAACTGAAACTCACACTTATCCACTTATGAGCGCAGTTCATTTGAAATACACCAGACTATGGGCCGAGTTATTTTCTTCACAGCAGTAGCATGTTAGTATTGTCAGCATGTTAGCATGCTGATCTTTGCATGTAGCTCAAAGCACCACTGTGCATAAATACAACCTCAAAGAGCTGCCTCTGTGGCTGCAGACTGTATAGTCTTGTTAAAATCCTGACTACCGTGGCTTTAACTTGACATTACAGCTTCCATAACAACTCATGCAGTAAGCGTAACACTTGTCTATGAATTTCAAAGTTAAGTGTCATGCAGTCCGGGGAGATGAAAGGGAAAAAAGTGGATAAGAAAAAAAAGTAAAGAAAATAATGAAAGAGCGAAACGGAGACAGGCAGGAACTAATCCCATTGTCTATCTTCCTCTTCCTCACTCCCTTTATCTCTATTCTCTTTTATTGTTAACTCCTCAGCCTCCCTGTCAAACCATTCCTCCTTCTCCCAGTTCTCCCTATCTTTCTTAACACCCTCCCACTCCTCCCTTTTGTCTGCAGTTAAATGACCCCCCTCAGTACAAGAGCATCATCCGGGGGAATAGATAACCTTTCAGTCCATCCTTTTAATCTCTCTCACACGCATGTCCTCTCTTTGTCTATGTGCTTCTGTCTCCCTCGCTCTTCTCCATCAGTCCCTCCAGTCCCTTCCCGCCTGCCTGCGTGTGAATCTGTGTTCATGTGCAGCCGACTCTAATTTCAAAGTAACTAACAGACGAACCTTCAGATACAAGCCACCCCTTCACATCTCTGCTCTCTCCCTCTTGGAGACAAATTAATGTTCGTGAATATTACATTAGACTTGTAAGTAGCAGCTTTTTTTCCTTCGCCTCCTCTCCCCGTGTTCTCCCTCGGCTCCTCTAAGAGACTGGAGCTTCAGGTGACGCAGGTGTCAGGTGCCTCGGCAAAGCGCTTGTGTCAGAAAAATATTTGATCCTTGTTGGAGCTCATCATCTGCTCGTCTCTGGGCAGCAGTACAAGACTGTGGTTGTACTGCCGGACTGTTGATTCAGCTCCCCGGTGTGAGTCACTGTTGTGTGTACAGTTCGTCGCCCCCCTATCCCCGACGGACATACACACTCATTCATGCAGCACTCTGTCCTCCAACTACTGCCCTCATGGTGACACTTCATAACCGAATACAATGCTTGACTGAATAAACAAATAAATAAGACCACACCAGTGACCCTGTGAGGCTTTAATGTCTTTATACCCCAGAAAACTAAACTGATGGACAGATGAAAAATGAAATGACAACTTTACATTTCTTAGATCACTACCACTGGAGGGGCAAAGATGTCAAAGTCTGGCCTGAGGGGGTAGTGTGATTGGGAAGGCGGCATTTATTCACTGTACAGTCGGCATCTTGTCAGTTTGTCAGGCTCGGGCTCTGCATTGTCAGGCTTTGCTCCCCATCAGTCAAAACCCATTTTTCTGAGCCTCAGCTGTATGTACTCAGCTGTGAGCTTTGAGCCGGGTGCTGATGAGATGAAGCATCGTTGAATTGTCTATAGTTAGAATTTGAACGTGCATATTAAAGTCCAACTGAAGTTTATTTCAGCTCAGATCTTTATTGTCCCTCGAGGGGAAATTTGATTTGCAGTAGAAGGAAAAAAAACACAAGCACAGAGCAGAAATGTATGCTGCAGCAGACCAAACATTTTAAAATCTCCCTTTTCCCTTTATTGATTTAGTAAATGACAGGGGGAGGAGCGCCAGTTTAACGTTCTGCCATGCTATGATGACCTGATGAAACATCATGTTTTGCCAAAACATCCGCTTTAATGAAATAAACACAACAATGGATCGACAGTAGAATTGTTCAAAATGACATATCATCAGACGGCATTAACTCGTCAACTGTCAGAGATTTTTGTTAACTGTTTATACCCAGTATGTCCCTTTATGACAATATTGGATTTACAAGACTGTTGCATCACTGTGATGAGGTCAGGTATATAATCCACTGGATTACCCAGAAATAAGCATTCCCATCTGATGATTTAATCTATAAATTGTTCCTCAATTGAAATATGAATGTATTAATGTCATGATTAAATATACTGTGATAGCAGCATTTTTATCCATATTGCTTTATCAACAGCTCTTTTCCTTTACAGAGCATGTGTTGTGGCTCCTTTTTTCTTCTACTCAGTTTAGCCGATAATTATATTATGTAGACTGGGTGACTTTTCTGGAGCAACATGAGTAATAATAACCATTTAACAATAAAGAAAAGTCAGAGAGTGGGTAAATAGTGCTCATGTTACAAATGCCTTCTGTCCTGCATTATGTCATTAACAGGCTTTAAGACAAACAGTCATTTTTAATCAAATTGTTGTTCTTCATATCCGCCCCTGTTGATCTATTTAGGAGACTGGCTCATCCATATCCCTGCTGTGGGCAATTTTGTGTATTTCAAATATTTCACATTTCCAGATAGAATATTATTACTGTTTATCTCAACCACATCTGTAATTAATCACAGGGATTACAGCAGCAGATCTGTGTCTAGGAACTGGAGATTAAAGGATCAAACCTGCGTTATGAAATTGTACCTTCATCTCTGCTGTGACGAAGGGTGTGTGTGTGTGTGTGTGTGGTGTGTGTGCGCGTGTGTTTAAATGCCTCTACACACACAGCACACAGCACACCCCGACCGAGAACAACACACAGAGAGAGGCGAGTCATTGGCTGAATGAGACGGCCTGCCCGCCTGGTGTGCCTGTCTTGTGTGTAAACAATAATAAAGAATGCTACTTGGCCACTCGTATTGTAACAACGCTGTCAGCCCTGATGCTAAACCAGTCGCCACGGCAAAAAAAAAAAAAAAAAAACAAGAATTATCGCTGTGGCTGCTAACTTTTTTCCTCTCTCCCGCTTCTTAAGTCAGCCTCTCCCTTTGCCTCTCTCTCTCTCGCGCTCTCCTCCCGCTTTATTATTCTCTATCCTCACCTTTGTTCCTCACCTTGTCCTCTCTCGCTTAGCTTCAATTCAATATAAATGGGCTTCACTGAAATGAAATATGCAAGTGCACTCTCCCCCTTTTTTCTTCCCCTCCAGTCTACTTTCCCGACTTCCAACCACTTTCTCTCTCCTCACCCCTCAGCTACCCCATGTCGTTCCCTCAAGTCTCTTCATTCCACACTCTCTCTCATCCTCAACATCCGCCCCACACCGCAAGTTCTCCCCTAGTCACCATGTCGCCATTCTCTCTCTCTCGTCCTCTTCTCCTCTCTCTCTCTCTCTCTGTCTGGTCCTCTCTTTCCCTATTCCTCATCTGTGTTGTCCCTGTCAATCCATCTCTCTCTCTGAACAACAGCTTAATTAATGGATTAATTATTTCTAACTGTTTCTGCCTCTTCTCCTCTCTCTCTGTCTCCGCCCAATGTCCCTGTCAATCCCTCTCTCAATCTCCCTGACTGACAATGTGATACATTTAATTAACGGGAGATAAAATGCCAAAGATTTTTCTGCCTGTTTTCCGTTCTCTCTTTCTTCACTTCCCTCGCTTTTTCCTCTCCCTCTGTCTCACACTTCCACCCACCATCCTTTCTCGTTTTTTTGTCTCCCTGTTACTCTCTCAGCACCTCTAATCTCCTTGAACACCATTCTTCTATGCCATTACCAATTGATCAACCGTGGACAGATTAATATAAATGAGATGATTCTCCTAATTTTCTTCCTTTTCCCATTTTACATCCCTCTTTCCCTCAGACCTGTCAATCTCATATCTCACTAACTGCAGACTAATAACCATTAAATTTTATTTGTCCTTATCTCACCGTCATTATCTACTTCTTCTCCCTCCTCCTTCATGCCAGCTTTACCTTCAAGCATCAGTATGTGGATGTCTGTCAGAGAGACAGAAAGAGCAACCGAGCAGTAATGAACAGTATGTACGGATTTTCTGCTTGCTGTCACTCTCCGCTCACTGCTTGTCTTTGTCTGCTTACTCTCCTCAATGTTCTTTTTCCATTTTGCTCTCCAATACTTGAAATTTGCTCTCCTTCCGTATTTTTTGCTCTCTCTATAGGCAGAAATAGCCTGGATAAGACTGTGTATTCAGTGAGATTTTAAGAAAGAGAGCCAATGTATATGCTAGACTACAGACCTTGACTTAAAAAAACCAACAATTTGTCATTGTAGATTTAGTCATTCTGATCACTACAGATAGACAGGTGAAAAGGCACAAAGAGGCCTTGATTGACGTAATTAAACTGTTTGCAGCACTTAAATCTCTTGGCCTGGGAAGATTTAACAAGTTTGGGATGAGAGAGACTTTTTCAGTGCCAGAATAAATAAACAAGAAAGCTACCATAGGCTGAATACAAGGAGATTAAAGAACGATTGTCCAGATTACTTAATGATGTCTCTTAAGTAAAAGAAGCAAACCAGCACCAATTTACAGTAAAGAGGTATTTGGTAATTTGGCCTTTATCACCAGGAGTAGCAACACTGGCAAAATGACCCAACAATAAAATCTAATGTTTCTCAGTGAACTGTCTAATTACTGTACAGACCAACGGGTATGTCCTGTAAAGAGAGAATATAACACCATCTCTACGTGCTGAGATAACAAGACTTTTCTTGCATATAGTTTGACAGTTTTACAACAAGGAAATAAGACTCAGTACAATACATTTTATAGCTGCAATATCTCCACTATCTACACATGTCACCTCTGTTTCATTATGATGCATGAGCACGTCAAGGCTCTGTAGTTACATTAGAGCTGATGTTCACATCCTCAAAAATGCAATTACAGTTGGTGGTAACACGGAGATAACACATGGAGACAACGCAAACAGTGATTAATCAGTGTGGGCGACTGACTGTCGATAGTGAAGACAACATGTAGCAACAGTATTGGACAAAATAATACTGTAAAATCCCTCCATCGAAGTATATTGGATTTTACATTATAATATATATGTATGTATATATATATAGTGGTGCAGGATATTTTCTGGAGAATCAAATTTTGTTTGTTTTTGACTAAACCAGGACATTAAAAACCTGAGAAATCAAGGCACTTCACCTAATTGGTGCAAGAATCTTAAATCCTGCTCAGTGACTTGCAAAAATCAAATTTATATTGTCACACATCTTACATAATGCTGGAAGCACCACATCTCATTAACAAAGCCCCAGTAACTATGGCAATGAGCATCATCGGCGACCCCCAATGTAACTTATGCTAAAAAGGCCAAGAGGTTGCTATGACAACTGGCAAGAAAACAAGAGAGAGAGAGAGAGAAAGTTGGAGCTGATTTCTTGAAGCCTGCGCACACATTCACACACACACACACAAACACACACACACAAACACCCCAAGGCACATAAACAAAACAATAGGCAGACATTCATTTATGATTGAAAAAAAGGCAATTAACATGATCTTTTCTAGTTCATTTCTGTCATCATCATACTCTGTACCAGGTCCATCTCCCAGCATGTACACACACACACACACATACACACATGGTGAGACTGTAGTGACAGCCTGACTGCAGCTTGTTAGAGAAAATTCACATGAATGTTGATTAGTAATAATATGTGAACACTGTGTGCTGCTGTGAAAGAACCTGTTCCTTCCCGTCATATCAGAACAAGTTTCCATGTTCCTGGAAATCCCTTGCTTTTGATTTCCATTTTTACATCACTCCATATATCATAACATCATTTTTATGGCTGATGTTTTCTACTGAGCATTAATGCACTACAAGACATGTGTTCTCTGTAACTGTGCTTCACCAGTCTGTTTCTGTCCGGATGTATCATAGACCATCCAGGAGCCTGTCTTCTCCTTGCGGGTGGTCTGTGCCTGAACATCCTCCTGCCAACTGTGTGAGCTAATTACAAGATAAGTAGTGAGAGAGAAGTCTCCCCTCACCTTTTAACAATGGACTGTAATAGAAGGTATTATACATTATAACCAGACAGATGATTGATTATAACACCTACCCAATGAAACCAACAACACAAGCTATAGCTGCTCAAGCATGACGTCAAATCCATGTGAGGCATACACACAATCAAAGACAAAAATACAGCAGAGGACATTAACCAGGACAAGGCAAAGAGCCTGGAGACACTCCTCTTATGAAAACAGATCATACTGAGTTAAGAGATGTAAATGAATTAGGATAAGTGAATTTAGGAAACGGATTCAGTCACAACTAAAAAGAAAAGATACATGGATAATAGAGAGGTCATTCAAGGTCAAAAATGTATAAGTGTAAAACATTTTTTTATTGTGTCTATTTCTACGGTATGTTTAGTGTATACATACAGTTCAGATATATACATACAAATGATACAGTCAGATACAATGGATGGATGGGTGAATGGATGGATGGATGAATAAAGGCTGACAACTAATAATTAGTCATTACTGATTAATCTGGCAAATTATTTTTTTCAAAAACAGTAAAAATGCCCATTTGGTTTGTTTTGTCTGACCAACAGTCCAAAGCTCAAAGCTTTAATTCACGACAACATTAAAAACAGATTTCCTCACAACAGACGCTGGAACCAATGTTTTACATTTTTGCTTGAAAATAATTAATAATCAATAGTTACTGATTACTTTCCTGTCAACTGACTAATCAATCAATTAATTGTTTATTCCAGCTCAATAGTAGAATAAACAAATGGATTGAAAGACAGACAGTAAGACAGACAGACTGCTAACCAAAACAACGCACCTCTGCCATTTTCAAGCATAAACTGTTCTACTGCTGTGTCATGATAAATAAATACTTGATTCTTAAAGGAAATGCTTAATGACTACACTACTTACTGGAATAATAGCTAAGGGCAAACATTACTTAAGCTACTAAACAAGGAATTTATTTGCACTTTCAAGCTGAAACCCATGACTTTTCCTGTAGCGTATTGTCGCCGTCTGCAAGTAAATGATAATTACTGGCGGCTGGAGTCTGTAAAAGGAAAACCTAACATTTCTAAAGAAAAGGAAAAACACATGCAAACATTTTTTTACCGTGATTTCTATCTCCCAAAGGAATTTTTATTAAAATATCGTCTTTATTACATTTGAATGTTTTGAGTCAAAGCTCTTCATCAGTTACAGATAGTACAGAGGGTTAGAAACATACTTTTCCTATAATAAAGAAGACATTGTGAAGAGAGAAGATAACAGTGTTGCACGTCCTATGGGAGATAGAAATGTGATATTCCCCACATGATTAAACAGCATTGTAGATATATCTATTAAACAGATTCAAGCTACATATCACAAACAAAAAACATTTCCAAACGCACAAACAAACATCTAATGTAACCCAGGTCAGAAAGGATTATGAATGGTTTCATCATATGACAGACATGATAAGATAAGATAAGATAAGATAAGATAAGATAGACTTTATTGATCCCACACTGGGGAACTCGTTACAGCAGCTCCAGATAGAACACAGCAGATAAGAAAGAAAAAAAAAAAATTAAATACCAAAATGAAATAGAAAAACACAAGATATAAAGAAAATAAAATAGAATTAGGGTTGTATGTATGTGCAACAAGGACATTTCCTTTACTTGTTAGACAAGAGTGGAATTTATTTGTGTTTCCTACCAATTAGACAGCCTTGGTACCACGAGAAAGAGACAAGAGAAGGAGTTGAGTTGGTTTCATCACACTGTACAATCAATATAACGCAGGATCCGTTCCCACAGTATTGACGACACACAGACAATCACCCACCCACACACTGGATAAAACAAACACACAGACATACACACACACACACGTATCAGAGTGGATGCTGCCTCATAACCGTACCAGCAGACAGACAAAAAGACGAGGGAGAATTTCTGATTCAGCAGTGGCAACAAAAACATGAACAACTGAGGAGAAATACAGGAAGCTGACATCAGAGTTTGGTGGGATAAAAGCCTGAGAAAATCCCAAAAACTGTTGAGTTGAACGCTGAGGAGAAACTCTCTCCCAAGACTACCCACCTCTTCAACACTATGCCAAAACCCTAACCCCTCCCCAACACACCCTAATGCAGCCGCTTCCTGTCTGCTTCTATTGATTCACCTTGTTCTGCAAAAGTTTAACAATAAATAATTGATACGAGTTTGGTCCGGTTTGGTGCTTTTTCTGTAATTCTAACAAATATCCGTGAATGCTTTGACAGCAAGAGAACACATGAGAAAATTAGAGATAATGAGAGAGAAAGCAAGGGCTTGTTAGCCTGACAGAAATACTGGTACTGGAAAGAAACCCAAAAACAATCCTTTTTCCCTTTTTTTTTTTTTTTTTTTTTTTTTTTACACAATTTTGTTGTTTGTCCCAGACTTGGCACAACGATCCATCAGGGCAGCAATCTAATCGGATCTGGAGGAAACATTTAGCCAGAGTTATAGCTGCTAAGAGGAGATTTTAAACCAGAGTCTCACGTAGTCTTTCCACAAGAGCCACTTAAATGTTTCAAAAGTCGTGTATAATAAATAATAAACAGCGGCACATCTTGTCTTCTTTGTGTATTTCTCATTCTTTTTCTCCGTCTTTACTTTCTCGCTCTATTGATTTAATTTAACATGCCATTTAGGAATATAAAGTAAACTAAATACACAAATCTTATCAAACCGATACATAAAAACACCAAAAACTCCTTGTGTTCCAACTTCAAACACGCCTCTGTCTTTCTCTCACAAGCCTTCAGAAAACTGATCAATAAAAGAGCGGACACACACACACACACACACACACACACAAATACTGTGTACCAGTTAATTATTTCTTTGAAAACATACAGAACTTCTACATTTACAAACAAACACACATGCATAGCCTTCTGCACAGAGAGCGCGTGTGTGTGAATTCTCTAGAAATAGCTCCAGTGTGCCCCAGTCAATCAGAAAACAATCACTCAGGCAAATAAACGAAACACACCAACAACACTTCTCCCAAAATAAGCCCATTATCTCCTGATCAATCAGAGAAACAACAAAGCAAATCGATTCTACTGATGTTGATGACAGCATCGCTCAATTTGCCAGCACCTCTCACTGGCCGGAGCCAAATTACGCTCGTGATTTTATCACCCAAAGCCTGCTTTCTCTCCCATGAGACAGGAGTACTGGTGTGTTTAAATGAGCCTTCACTTGACGAGAAAGAGTACTGATGCTGAGATCTGAGAAAGCGGGTGTCAGACTGCACCCTTTGTTCTTACTTGCTGCTTTTCCAAGTGAGAACAAACATGTGTTTGCTGCCACAATCAACTGTCTCCTGATGTTCCCCGGGACTTTAGAGCCGACACAACCTGCTTTTGGTTTAATGCCAGCTTGTTAGCTTTTCAAGATGTGGTCAAATAAAACAGCAGGTGTTAACGTCTGGTTAAACCAGTAGTGTGTCAGTGTCAAGAGACTTTTGGCTACATTTTGATCTGAGCAGTGGGGTGCTTAGCTTCTTTAAAGAAGATAAAAAACAAAACTCTTTAAGATACAGATATTAAAACAAGATACAGCTGAATTTTACATCACTGTTCATAAACTTAACTTAAAGCCAGCTCAATTGACTATGTGTAATGTAAAGAGCTCATGGTGACAACACTACAGAGAATTGGAGCACGTAGCAGCTGAAGAGCCAGATATTTCCCTCATGAGTTGGTGGAGATTAAAAACATAATAGGATACTGGCCGAACATTTGTCAGGTGGCCAGAAAAGAGACTCCAAATGAATCCTGCTCCATGTCTGTAAGATGAGTAAATAAGCAACTATAGCTAACCATGTTAGTTTATGTTCACCAAGTGTCCAAAAAAATCTGTTAATGTAGTTGGGGGGGTGTAACATTTAAAGCTCCCATATCTCTGCATGCATTAATAATATTGTCATCCACCTTCAAGGTCGAGTGTTTATCAATCGGCTATAATCTGAAGACAGTTTAACAGCCAATCCTCCGGAGTAGCCAGCAAATATCTGGATAACAGATAATGGATATCTGGGCCAAGGCTTACTCTTTTGTGTGTCAGTCGTTGTATGCAGTCCAGTTAGCAACTTGAGATGCATATGAACGCAGCACATTTTTAAAAAGCAAATAAAAAGCTAAGTTGTGACGTGATCTGTCCAGTACTTATTAGATTACATTTCAGCCAATGTGTGTCACCTCTTTTGCTCTCCACGCAGACTGTTTACCTGCATGCAATCAAAGCCCACTCAAATGTGATTGGTCAGTACAACTCAGACTACAATCAAACAGGAATCAGAAAGCTTCCGATACCAACATCTTGTCCCTTGCCTACAGATTCTGCATTCGTATGCAGATATCTGTTCATAGAGATTATGTGTTTACCAAACTAAAAACAAAGACGTGTGTGTCCTTCCAACAGGGGGTGTTTCACTACAGTCTGTATTTAATCTCCAGTTGTAAACTGACTGTTGTCTCCCCTCACTTTGTTGTAACAATACAGTCAAGGTTGATGCTGTCAGTTCCATTTTAAAGTAATCAATACTGCCGGCAATCAAAATGGTAACAGTGTCTGAGAGAGAATGGACAAAAGAAAGGAGATAAGACGAATTAGAAACCTCTTTCCAATCAGAGAGGGAGCAGCTGAAGAAAGCGTGTGTGTCACTGAGTAGTGTGTGTTTTATGACAGTGAGTACAAAGGTCTAAGGTCCAATGATCAAAACATTACTCCAGGCACCGATGCATACATATAGACACACAGAAACACACGCAAAAACATGAAAAAAAGTTTTTCCCCATTTTCATGTTTTGAGGAGACATGTAGAAACCCTACACTCCATATTGTACTGTATCTCACACACACACATACTCACATACACATAGGCCTGGCCAGTATAGCTAATCTTCTTAGCAATCACAAGGTTCAACTGCTGGAACAGAACAAAGTTCACACCGTCAACAACAACAGAGGTGGTATTCCTACCGAGAGAGAAAGAGAGAGAGACGGGGATAACAAGAAAACCTAGACAGACAGATATACACAGATATAAAAAAAGAGACAGCAATAACGCCACAACTTTTACCTCTGGACCAGCTTTTCCTTCTGTGGAACTATTCTGTGGATTATCTCACTAAGCTCTGCAGTGAAACCTGATGTGACACTGTCTGAATTTTAAAATCGAACTTCTAACTCTTTAAAGTTATGTGACTGCCATTGCCAAAACGTCACCTTTGACCTCCCCTCAAATCCTGGCTACTGGAGACAACTTCACATCATTAAGGACAACTGTCAGGACATGGATGTATTAGCTCACTGATAATATCTGGCAGCCATCTGCAACTCACTTCCACCTACACCCATTCAAACCTGCCTTTGTGTGGAACCTGAAAACTGTAAGTAGATCTTATAATAATATACTAATGATATGATGCTGCATGTGTTAATAAATAGTTTCCTGGTAATTGTTGTGGGAACCTGCACCAGTGTGATTCTTTTTGTGTTTTCTATATTAATATTTCTCTGCATATACTCTTTTTATAATATTTTTAACTTTGGTGGCTTGTATAAAGAAATCTTTATTTTTATTATTGTTCATTTCTTTGTATTTATACATGTGTATGAATTGGCACACATGCACTAGCTCACAAGTTAAGCTATGACTTTACCATTAACAAACACTACAACAACCACTATTACAGCACTGTGTCCTCAAAAATTGACTTGCTGTTTGAAATAGGGCTGGATGATTGGGTTGAAGTGAATATCACGATAAAAATCAACATCACAATATGTTTCATACATGGAAAACCACATAGTAACATCACATTTATTAAAATGCATTCCTTAAAATACCACATTTAAAAAAAAGATGTGTTATGTGTTTAACTTAGTAAGCTCTTTCTACAGTATATTATTATAAATTCTTTGTAGTTTACTTTACTAAAAGGATTTACTCCAACCCTACTGACCTTTTAAACTGCTGTACTTCAACATGTAGGTAGGACTTCCCTCACTTTAAAATACAGTATCTTACGTGCTATTAAAACAAGTGTCACATAGAAGTTTTCAATAATTTTTAGGCCTGTTTTAATCTTGGTGCCTATTTGTTTTGTCTTGTCCTTTGTAGTTATCTGATCATGTCTCAGTCAGGTATCATATTGTAACATTAATCCTGTCTTCTCTCCTCTCTATTTACCTTCTCCCATGCAGGAGCAGCATGGAGGTGCTGAGCGGCCCATGGGCGGATCTGGCTCTGCTCCTTCGACAGACCATCACCCAGACAGACACAGACACAGACAGCTTTGTTCCTCTGTGGTTGTTCGGCCTACTGCTGTTCCTGTCTGTCTGTCTGCTGCTGCTGCAACTGATTATCTACCTCAGCTGGAAACTCAGACAGGGTAGGCATGTTATTAACTTTTCATGTCGAGGCCATGTCCAGACCTTGTGTTATGTTATATTTACTGTGGTGCTGTGTAACTAGAGGGGGAGCCTCTCTTCACACGTCACACATACTATAAATACATAAAATCATCACCACATAAGGGTTGCTGCATAAAAATTCTCATTTCATACTTCCGCAAATTCCACAGCAAAATAAAACATGAAGTGCAACCACTGTATCTGCAAACACAGTAGGAGTCTCATATTCAAATTGTCCTTTGAACAATACCTGACAGCTCCTGCCGCTCAAATAGAATAAATGTCTGGGGGCCCTGAAGCTAAGCTACACTCTAAATAATAAAACACATCTAAAATGGGTTCAAGTAAAGAAAAAAAAAACATTGCAAAGTGACATTTTTAGGATGAAAAAAAAACTTGGCTGTGAAGATACTGATCACTGAGATGATTAGTTACACCGTCCTGGTTGGTGTCTGTGTGTGTTTATATCGTAGAGTGCGTAAGTGTGTGTTAGAGAAGATAACAGCAGGTTTTAATGTCCTCAAAGCATGGACACATTTTTTTTTTATCTGTGTGTGTACCCTGGTAACAAGTGTTGTTTTGATAGATGAACCTGACCCCTTTGTGCTTTGCTTTGACATAAAATACAGACACACACACACACACACACATCCAGCAAAGATCATGGGTCACCTTTCATCATCTGCTCCCACTCTCTCTGGTGTGAAGTGAAGATTAGCCCGATCAATTTCAGTACCCAGATTGGCCTCAAGTCTGTTGTGTGCAGCCATCTTAATAAAGGGTGGGTGTGTTCATGGTGACTACAACTTAGATTGCTGGCAATTTAAATACAAACCTGTAAGACTGTTAGTCTGGTGATTTTTGATTCTGTCTAAAATACTGAAACAAACGATAAACTGATCCGACTAACAAGTATTGTCTGTGTATCCAAAGCCTGATATATCTTCTTCCTTTCTATCACAGACCTCCATTGTTGCCAATAAATTATTAAAAACACACCAATAAGCCACACTGTTGGGTAGCATGTTGACTCATTACCATGAATTCTCACATACATTGTTAGCACTTCTTGAATCAAAGAAGTACTGGAGAAAAGCTTGTGTGTGTGTGTGTGCGCGGTGTGCATTATCTGCTGTTTATTCTGAGGCTAATTATTATCAATTACAACTCATTTCACACCTGCAGTTTACTGTTTGTCACTGGTACTCAAATTAAATAAACTACTTTTCATTTTTAGTTCAGTGTTTTACTACTTCTGTCTGCATCTGTCCTCCAGTGATTAAACCACTAGAGTTGTATTTTAAGTGGTTAGCTGTTCACTAGCACAGTGCGTTGAGTGGTTGCTCTCAAACAGGGAAACATTCCTGTCATTTACTTTAGGATACATTTAAAAAACAAAAGTTAAACTAAAGATATTTTGTTACCTGTCTCACCTGTAGCCATCACGACCGAGCCGAGTGCGCATGCGCAACAAGGAATCGTTCATGAAGGGCTTACCTCGGTAGCTAATTAAAACCAATTATAAACACATGGCTGCTTATATATTGTGACAATGGCCACCTAAATCATCCATAATCAGTCATTAAAAAAAGTTTGAGTTAGTTGGTAAAAGTGCAACATACCAAAGAAACAGTGACCATGTATAGGTAGCTGAACGACCTTTAACTGTAGTACAGTAACTGTATTATTTATTATTACTAATAATAGTAATAATATAACAATAATTTCATCTGCACTACGTTACAAACATTGCTCTGTATTTTATTTCTTCTTTCATCCAGTTGACGCTGAAATGTCGGGGTTTCCACGAGACAGAAGCGCCATCTACAGGCACATACACAGAAGTACACATCAGAGGAGAAGAAGTGTTGGGTAGCACTCACAACCTGGCAGGACAGACACTTCAAACCTGTTCATATGGACACTTACTGATGGTTTCCAGTCAGCATGAGTATCTTTACAGAGCAATGGGACATATGGAAACACCAGCAAGGCCCTGGGAGGAATATAACTATGGTGCTTTAAGAAGATGAATGTAGAAGCCTGTAAAGATACTCTAACTGTTACAGAAGATATGTGGAAATAAGAGACTGATATCACTATGAATCTAAAAGCATCTTTTAGAGCTGTATTTTATTTTTACTCATCCTTATAGTGTTATTCATTTCCTATGTGCTAGTAATTGTACACAGTTTACATTTCATGCCAGAAAGTACAAGAGACTGAAGCTTAAAACAGTGAATAAATAAATGACAACGACAAACAGATTTCAGAGTATAACAATCCTTTATTTAAACAGTGTTACACAGGGGAGGAGTGGCTGCGTGTGGGGAGACACGAGACATTTAAGCTGCTAGATAGAAAAACCCTACCGGTGATCATTGGTTGGCTAAGAGGGAACGATGAGGCAGCTGTGGTTGGTTTTCCAAAATCTGTTTACAAAGTTTTGTTGCAAGTGAATTTTAAAACATTAAAATACAAAATTGTGCTGGTATCAATTCCAAATATGTCCAAAGTGTGGTACAAAGCCTGAGATACAACTGTAAAGCATGTAGTCCAATTATAATCTCATCAGCCTCATATAGAAAGAGATGTTATTGTATGAATTAGATTAAATCTACTGGCAGTATTTTTATTTATTTAGTTGCTTTTTCTGTGTAACGCTGCCCTCCATAATGTTGCCATGTTGAGATCCCTGACAGTTTTAAACTCTGCTGGCGTAGAATCATCATCAGTTGCTTGGAGCGACATTATGGAGTTGCCGTGGTAACCACAGAACAACAATCCAACTCTGTGTGTGCTGGAGTTATTTTCTTAAAAGTTGATGATGGCAAGACATATAATTTGTGATTGAGTAACCTCAAATAAATATATTTTGTTTTGGAAAACCAGACGTCACAGTCCCCCCAAAGCTCCTGTGATTGGTTAAAACAGAGCCCAGAGCCCCCTGGGAAAAGAGACCTGGGGAATACAAGTACAAAAAAAAAAAATGGTGGCAGAAATTTTGATTTGTAGTGGTGATCCATCAATGTCAAAAAACACTGTGACAATATTAAAATATGCAACAGGGCACGCAATAAATCCCGCCTTTCAACAACTAGATCACAGACAAAAGACAACAAATTCTGAGCAAATCTACAAATATAGCTATTGTGATATAACTGATGCTTTTTTAAAAGATTGTTTTATGTTTTTTGGAACAGCGAAAGCCTCCAAAGCTGCCTAGTCGTTTGTATTTTTTAAATGCTTTTTTTTTTTTTGTCCTGCTTTGTCTCTTTGCAAGAGGGTTAGAGGTTAAAGCTTCCCCCTTATCTGGAATGTCATTTATCTGCATAGTAGAGGTCAGACCAGTGTTTCCCAATAAAAAAAGCCTAGACAGTCATCATCGCTCCTTCTATAAATCATTCTGTTGACTTCAGTCATACTGGAGGGTTCAGACTAATCTAGGCAGGTACAGGTGGAATGTTTTTATATTCATCTGTGGCACTTCTTTGCTTACAATCAGTTGAATTTCCAGTAATAGGTTTTTCTGTGTCAACTAAATGCATTAGTCCAAACACCTTTATCTAACCAATCTAATGCCACCGATATTTACACAAAGTCACATTTTTGTGTAGTTCTGCTGAACATCTGGGTAAACACAGAAAATGAATAAAACATTATGTCCTTTAGGGGTTTCAAGAGCACTTCAAACCCTCGGATACACTTCCCTTTAAGCTGCATTTTACCGTTAGGTTGTAACCGTTTCCATGTCGGTTTGTAGTGTACTGTCAGATGTGTTTTATGTTTTTTGCGTGGTAATGCCAAAGAATATTTGGTGGTGTTGAAACTGTTGCAACACAGCCAGCATAAGGTCAGAGACAACCTTATCTAGACGTACTGTATGAGCCAAGATTATCTGTTATCTACACACTCTCAAAACAATCAACACAGTAGCCTTCTATCTAGACTCGCTCAAAATACTCTTCCAAGATAAAACTGTGTGAAGACATGCTGAATTTAATCCCAGATCTCGCCATATCTAGCAGGTTTCGTCTGTATCATCTAGTCTGGAAATGAAACGAAGCTGGGAGTGAAATTAAGTGCTGAACTACGACGACACACAGGCTGATGCAGAGTTAGCAAACTCAAAAATTCCATTAATCTGAATTCTGGTTTCAAGTTGTTTCCGACTGTATGTCCTCATTCTGGTACCTGTGCTGGTTGTAGCACAACTCTTTTTTCAATAGCATTGTCCTAAAAATATTAAAACGTCTTTAACTGACTGCAGGATGTAAAGTTAAAGGAGTGAAACTTGCCCTTGTCGTATACTAAGGCCAACAAGCATCAACGTTCAAAACCTTTTTCACTCCCAAGTTGTTAGTTGGCACCGCAGAGTGCCACCTCTGTCTCCCAATTATCGTTCAGTTTACTGGTCCTCTCTCCCAATCAAAAAGTCTGCTACCTTGCTTCCCTGTGGCCCAATAGGAATGGCTAGTGTCGTACAGTGGGCGGGCCCAGGGAGAGCGTTTAGCTAATGAAAAGCCGCATTACTGCTCCCAACTAATAACCTTCATTTGTACTGTACAGAAAGTCGTATACACTAACTTTAAAGTCAGTTCATTTTCAGTTCAATTTCCATGTAGTAAAAACTCAAAATACAGTAAAAGCTACAAATATATCACAAGGAATTAATTCCACCTGCATCATTTGGCTTCTGGAGCTTAATTAATGTCACTGACCCCATTAAGATTCCTTTCATCCCCACCTACTGTAAATAGTAAAATGCCTTCTCCTCTTAGAGTAAAAAGTGAATTGAACTGAACATGAAACTCACTCAGCCGCTAGTCACACACAAGGAATGTGGATGAATATTAACTATACTTACAGAGAAAAAAAGACAGAATCATAAAAATTCATAAACCTGGTTGATTGCTTTTTTACTGCAATATTTTAAGTTACAGCTCCCTGTTTTCTGCAGTCATTAGTAACAAAATGTGACACAGCTGGCTCTACCATTCATCCGACTGTAAAGGTCAGAAGTGTCTCCCGGTTTCCTGCAGTGCTGCTTGTTACTGTAAAAATGTCGAAATTACTGTGTTATATTATATGTTACTATCCATTTATATCATAATGAACTGAGGGAGGGAGCTGTAATTTAACAAATGACTTCTTTTTTTTGTTTTAGGAATGCACCAATACCACTTTTCTACTGCAGATACCAATTCCAAGTACAACATTTCAGTGTCCTTTTAGTCACCTAAGAGAAACTTTCTCTATGTAAAATCGCCAGTATCTTCTTATGTATGAAGAAAAGCAGAATTTGCTTTGACTTTTGAGTGTTACTGAAGGTCACTTTTACTGGTGAAATAATCAGTACGGTGATACAATAATCCTTTTTTAGCATTGTATCTCATCAGGATTGGTTTTCAGTGCATCCCTACAGCTTTTATTTTTGCAATGTATGACAGATACTATCTTGTCTCTTTTTGTAAAACAGTTAAAGAAAAAAAAAAAAGCACTATTAAAAAATAAAAACACACTACAATTGTTAAGCTAACAAAGTGGTTCTTTTTTGTTCCCTCAGAAAAGAGTGAGGATATTATTTTTATTTTTCTTGGTTTTGGAGTGAGGGATTTAGATGCACCACAGACATGTGAGAGAGGCCGACTGGGAAGAGATTGGCAACTTCTCTCCATTCGTCTACCCTTTCCCCTCCTGTTTTTCAGCTCCATTTCTTCTCCTCCTCCTCTTCAGTCAGTCTAGGTTGGTCGTCGTAGGGTGATGGAGGTCGTTCAACGTCAAAAGAGAAAACAGTCACGATGGGCCCTTCAGCTCTGGGGACATAGAGGTGAAGGCAATCAGCCTGGGTTGGTGTGATGACTCAACATTTGTTACCTACTCGAAATATTTCCTTTGTACTCCACACGCAGACCTCCATCAGTCACTGCCTACCTTCCTAATATTCCTTGATGATGGCTGATGGGTTTATCACCTTCACATGTGGAAGTTTTTATTTCATTGATTTTCTTTTTTGTTGTTGTAAATAACCCACTCTATGCACCCCCACTGTCAATAAAGCACTTTCACCATGAATAATAATAATAATAAAGCGTTACTATTATTATTATTACCTGAGTTCAGTCAATCCTCCTCCTCAGCCAGTTCAGTTTCTTTATGAACCACCACTCTGGTTACAGACATGTCAGGATGTTGCTCTTTGGCCTCCTTAATGGCCTGGGCCAGAGCCTGCAGTACAGAGGGGCAACCACACAGTGGCAGCACCGAGCACAGCAGGCAGTGGGGGAAGTGGAGGAAGGAGAGGAAGGGGGAGGGGGGAAATGGTGGAGTTAAATGAAAAATCAAATAAGAAGCATAAAGAAAATGACAACAATGCTGGATTTACGATCAATGTGCTATTTTACTTCTTTGGGTTAACTGGGGGATAAAGTGGTCGAAGTAAAATGGCCTCAGATGGAGCAGACACATCAAGTGGAAAAAGAAACTTAAAAATAAATCCCATTTCCAACTCAATGTGACACAAATCTGTTGCTCTAATGTAAATCCAGCGAATTGAACAAGACGGGCAACTTAAACGAACCAATGGACGAGGGATTGTGCTTAAAGATCCAGACCAGATCAGGTCTTCAAACAATTATAGACCAGGGTCCATAAATCAAATTTTACAGATCAGTCTTCATGTATATGGACAATGAAAGTTTTTATATTGTTTTTAGAGTGTTCGCACCCATAGTAGTATAACATTTTATATCTACTCTCCCAGTTTAAAAGCAATGCATACGTGATGATGGTTGCAAAGAGGCCTGGCAGAAAGGTCCAGTTCTCTTGATCCCCTAAAATTGGGGGACTAGGAGACTAAAAGTCTGCCAATTTTAGGGGATCAAAGTTAACTGGACCTTTCTTCTGGCCTTCTGAAACTCATCAGGAGGTAAAGATCCTTCAAATATGCACTTTAACCTTGGGTTTACTTTCTCAAATTTAAAATCCAATATGCTTGTGTACAGAACATACAACAAAAAAAGGTCAGTGGCATTGTCCAAGTACAGTTGGACTGCCCTAACTCAGATGTGATATCCTCAGTGTAGCATGTTATATTCATCACATCCAGGGCATCAAAAAGTAGAAATTTGATTTTCTATGGAAATGTGACAATCAAAGACAAAGACGTAAAATTAAGCTAACCAAGACGAGCAACAAAATCAGACACAGCATAGCAAAAACAAAAAAAGATTAAGACATCATTCTCTAGATGTATGGATGAGTAAGTGAAGAGACAGATCTGTAGGGATCTGAGTGGGACTAATAGCATGTGGGCATCTCTAGTAAGTGATTAACAGAACAAATTGTGCATTCAGACTGCGAGCAGCATGATAGACATGTCACCAGACGTCTATTTGTTCCCTTAAGTTTAAGGAACCAGTAAGCGGGGGCTGAATTCAAAATACAAAATGTAGAAAGGTGGAAAATGTTGACTTGTGCAACTGCATTACATGTCTGCAAAATAAGAGTTTGAAAGAACCCAGAACAGAGCAACCCGTCCACCAAGCTACTGAGACACAGAAGGCGAAGGGATAAGCCATGGAAAACTGACCTCATCGTGGTCGATGTCACAGTCGCCAGTAATGACGATGCGTTTCTCAATCCTTGTCTCCGATAGGCCACCTTTTAACGTCTACAAAAGAGATATACAACAACAATGCTTTGATGCCTGTTATAATGGGTTCATTAAACAATCAAGGCCCCAGCAGGGTTCCAGTACGAAGAACTAATACTGCAGTAGGGTATGATACCACAATAGCGGTTGCCATGGCAACCCAATACAGTATATAAACAATAAAATGTGTGATACTAGTACAAATATCATTAAAAAAAAGAAATATGTTTCTGTGTGCACAGACTGTATACATCAATGTGTATGTTAGTTACATTACATTACAACAGTAGGGGGTCGTAATTGGGCCACAAGAAAAGGTCTGTACCTTGGTAATGTGTGTGGTTGTAGTAGTACACAGAGATTCAGAGGTGATTGTCTGAGCAGTCATCAACACTCCAGGTTCGCCATCACCATTACCATCCAACTGATAACAGAGGAGACAAACAGAAATCAAATTAGCTGTACATTACCACGAGAATATCCCCGCTGGCTGGTTGATGTTCTAAATAAACTCTTGTCACCAACTTAGTTCTTTTAATAACGTGATTTAGATAGACTTCCCTGAGGGAGAAGGAATGAATCGCGGCAGCATGCACTGTTGCTAGAAAGGGAGCTTTTTGGAACGAGCTTTCAAACAGACTTTAACACTAACAAGCTAACAACAACAACAACAATGCTACAATCTAATAGTTTCACACAAATACAATATGAATGCTGGACAAAAAAAAACAACAAAAGCTCCCTGTGTTTGTGTGCACCTGTGCGGCTTCGTATGTGATGGTCTTGGTTTCCGTATGTACGATGGGCACTTCTTTTGTGGCTATCTCAGTTTTCTGGGCTGCAAACGTGTCTGATATAGTCACCATTTCTGTCTTTACCACAGGTGGCTGGGGAGGGAGGAGAGAGAGAAGTGAGGGGAAGGAAAGAGGGTTAATACATTAAAACAGAAACAGTTAGGGGAAAAATAAAGAAACATGTTGGTATCTATGCACTAGCTTTGGAAAAACACTTCAAAATTAATATTTTAATGTGTAAAAAATGTGTATAAAATATAAAATGTGCTTAATTATTATTAAATTAATGGCAATAACATAAGAATGTGTTGTACTGAAAGAGAAGTGATGCGGTTGTCGCACACACAGTGGTACACATAGCAGCAGTTGAAGATGTATAAACACAATATGTGCAGCAAAGAAATCAAAGATCTTCCAAACTCATGCGACAAAACGCAAAACATCACAACGACTACTTTCAGCAACGTACAAGCAACAGCTACGACAGCGACACAGCTACGAAACCACTTTGGTGTCAACGTGCAAGTACGACAAAGTACGACAAAGTACGACACAGCACGAAAACATGCATAACACACGAGCCAATAAAACAAGCGATGCTCAAATGACTCGCGAACAAAATGGCAGATGATAGGTAAACAACATGCAAAGATGACATTCAGATGAGCGGCTGGCATTTCCAAAGTGGTTGGCAATGATGATTTCCAAAATGCTGTTACCATGGTGACCAGGACATGCCAATTGAATGCTAACGGAGAGAGAAGCATCACTGCCAAACACATGGAGGACACACGAACACACAAACTCACACACCGAAAGGTGAGATATGGCATGCAGAGCAAAAAAACAAATATACACCTAAAAGCATCATGCATTTTCCACTTAGGCCCCATTTACTTCACAACACTACAATACAGAGAGGAGGTAGTAACAGCAACACACCACGCTATGTGGGGCAGGAGTGAACTAGGCATACTGATAATGGTATGAAGTATGATAGCATATAGCACATACATTAACAGATATGAATATGGTGAAAAATTAAAATAAAGACTGAAATGAATTATATATATGGATGGTAATTTGACACCAACACCAAAACACTGTGGCGGTGAATTGTCTCACTGAAGGTCTCATTTTAGGTTTAGCTTTCATTTTAAGCTTGAAAGGAGTGTTCATAGGAGAAAGATGAGTGTGAGGATGTACATGGGGCTTAATTATTCACGCAAGCAGGAAGGAAACCGGCACTGTGGTAAGCAGGAAGGAAAAAAAGTGGGTGTTTCTACAGTTGGCGGGAAGGATCAAAGCCCAGGGAAGCTCCGCAGTCGGCCCAGTGAAGACTTTACCTCAGAGCAACAAATAACCTGCGGCCGTGGTTCTGCTTCAACCAAAGAGGCCTCTCCGTTCATTTTAGGCTCTTCCTCTTCAGGGGGAGCCACAGCAGTCACGCTTTCCTCAGGCAGGGTGAAACCGTTAGGAGCTTCATCGGGTGTTATCATCGGATCATCTGTGCTTTCCTCCGTCTCCCTTTCGCCATCATTCTCCTCCTCTGCGTTCTTCTTCTCTGCCCCTGCATCCTCTTTCCTAGACTCCTCTCCCTCTTGAATGGTTGCCTCTACGGGTTGGCTGATTTCAGCTGGAAGAGAAGGAGCTTCTGGAGCAGGCATGTCATGCTCCACCGTATTATCCTCTTCTTTCTTTTCCTTCTCTTCATCTTCTTCTTTCTCTTCTGGTATTTGAGTGTGAGAGATGGATACGGAGACATTTGGATGGTACTCCGCTTCTTCTTCACTCTCACTCTCAGATGAGATGCTCTCCTGCTTTGCTGCTTTTGCTTCCTCTGCCACCTCTACTTTCTCTTCGACTTTCACTTCCTGCTCCCTTGTTTCCTGCTCTTCAGGGGAGCTGATTGTAACTGTGACAAGTCCAGGTTTGGGTGCTTTGGAAACCTCTTGGACGACAACGGTTTCTTCAATTTCAACTTCGGTTGTCTATATACACACGCACATACACACGCACGCATGTACACATAGTGCACAGACACACACGATGAGGTGCACACACATACACAACAAACGCATGGGGACAAAAAAAAAGCATAACATGATCATTGAACATAAATAAAGAAATCAAACTACCTTAAATGAAAATAAATGAATACACGACACAAATCTGGAATAAAAAGATGAAGATGTTCAGCTGAGAGGCACAACGATGTATTTAAGTGGAACAACTAGAAAGACAGACAAATGAATAGTCAAAGAACAGAGGCCTGTAAAGCACAGGAAGCTGGAGGGACGAAGGAAACAATGAATGAAAAGCGTCATGAATTGAAGATCTGGATGGATTAACAGAAGGATGTTAGGACCACCTTTGCAGGTTCTTTGGTATCAGAGATCGCGTTATCATCGGCGGCTGCTTCTGTCTGGGGCTCATTCACCTGCGTAACAGAGAAGTTACCATGACAATCATCAATCACACACCAGCAGTGACATCATGATTATTTGCACTTAATGACACCGTAGCGTTATTGTGATGCTTGTTACCACGGCACAAGGGAAAGGGTTAAATTTGTTACTTGTTTTTTTTCTCCCTGTCTCTGTCCCTAGTGGACTGTCTTTCATGCACAATCATTTCCATTCAGCATCCAGTTAACTGCAGCAGGCAGTAATAGAGATGGGATGAAAGAGTTGAAAGAAGAATAGAAAATGAAAAAAATCCATGGAAGATGGATTCAAGAAAATACCATATCAATGAACATGGAGGCGTATCTTTGTCTTTTGAAATAAAAAGACAAAAGAAGCGTGGTACTAAAGTCAGCAGTTTCTTTGAATTGTTGACCACATAAAACATAGCATAGCATAATGAATTTAGCCCAATGTCCAGACGTAAAAGCTTATGTAACAAAGTCAACACATTATGGATTTCCTTGGTCGTTCTGAACTGTGACGCAAACTGCTGCTTTAATACTTGCTGCTTTTTAAAGGGCAGACCGTTACATTTGCATTCAAATCCACACACACGTTTACCATCACAAAACAAACAGATTATATCTGTGGCATTCACAGCTGTTAGTTGTTTTTAGATTAGATTTACCATTGCCATCATTCAGGATGAATGCTCCCTGATACAAAACGATTACTACCATTCATCCAGCTTCCACAGCAGGCATTATGGACAGCTCGCATCGCTTCAGTGTAGTTTAAAAACACATCTGACAAGCATCTTTAATTAAGTGAGGCATTGCAGGATGTAATGCTCTGTTAATTAAAGATGACCTCTTGCCCAGGTCATCATTGTAAATGAGAATTGATTCTCAATTGACTTATCTGGTTAAAGAAAGGTAACATAAAAATAAATGTCAGTTTACTTTCAAGTCGACCAACTTATAGAGAGACAAACTCTCTACAGAAAGTTCCCTGTATTCTGTATTTATTGGGTAACAGCACTGGTTACTCAATAAATCTGCAGATGCAAATTGGAATTGAAAGTGAACTGACACCTAAATCAGTAGTAGTAGCAGCACCTCAGTTGCAGAGAGAGTAGCAGTTGAGGAAATAAGGAGCCCATGCGGTACAGCAGAACTGCAGACAGCAGTGGAAGTAGAGGAGCATGTGGTTATAACAGCATCTAGTGTTGGTTCAGGAATACTGCAGGCAAACGTAGCAGCCGAACAAAAGCCAGTGCCAGAGTGTCTACTGAAAAGTACAGAAGCTATCTCCTCTTCAAGGCTCTACAGCAACACACAGACACACAGAGAACCCAGGACACAGAGAAGAAGAGAAAAGATGGGAACAGTTGAGAGAAGACGGAGAGAAAATAATTCCCTCAAAGAACAAAACACAGCGTTGACACATAAAAACAAACACATACAGAGGAAGTGTAGCACAAATTAAATGAAGAACAGTCCTTATTTGCATCTCCACCTCCTGTAATGATTATTTTAACATAATGAAACAGATTTGTTTAGGAGATCAGAAACCAACAAAATATTGCATGCGTAGACCAAATAAAACCCTTCTGCTGCAGAAAACTGTACACGATGTAAAATGTGATGTGAGTCCAGCTGAAAGGGGATTAAGAATTGGAGCAGAGAAACACAGACAACCCCATGCAGTCCATCAAATGATGAGGGAGCTAAACACAACAGGCCAGGAAAACCCCACCATGGCAAAAGCATCACATGAAATTGTCCACGTAAGAGTAAGAGAGGAGTTTGAGTTTTAAATCAGGTGCACACACGTGATGACTTGCTACTACAAACACATTGTTGTTTCTGCAGCAAATTGTATAAAACAGTTTTTAAGCACTGCAATTATCTGCATAGAGGGCATTTCACCTGAACAATGTTTGTAAGTAAAATCCCCCGTAATTCAACTTTCTTTTTTCAAGTTGCTGACACAGAAACATCCAGGCAGACATACCACTTGTTGCTGTTGAATACGTATCGTTGTAGCGGGAGAGGAGGTGAGACGTTTCTCCCACTGGTTGGGCTGAGGAGGAGAGGGAGGTGGCGCCTCCATAAAGGAGCGTTTTAGCTGGCTAATGCTAGCTTGATGTTTCAGAACTTCTTCTTGGGTCTTATCATGGTCCTATTGAGGGAGTGGAGGGGAGAGGAGAGGAAGGGAACAACGGGGAGGATGGGGTGGAGAGTAAATGAGATAAGTATGGATAGATGAGGGATGATGGGTGGTAGGGACAAGAGGGGTGGGGTAAAAATGTGGAGGTGGAAATGGCAAGAAGGTAGAAACATGGTAGAAGAAAGAACAAGAAAAAGGTAGGAGGAAGAAAAATGAAGGATTGATAAAAGAGAAGTTAAGAGGGATAACAGATAGAGAAATGTAATGGGAAAAAGAATAAGGAAAAGAGGAGGAATGAAGGGAAGGTAAGAGGGAAGGTGGGAGGATAAAAGGAGAAATGGGTGGGGAGGCAGGGGAAAAATTCTGTTCAGCAGGTCATAGGAACATTAGTCTGTCAATCAGGAGGAAGACAAGATGGATGCCATGTCTCACTGGAGCCTCATTCAAAAGGTCTGGAATCTCAAATTTGGCATTTGGTCCAAGCATGCGTGCGTGTTTGCGTTTGTGTGTGTGTGTGTGTGTGTTTGTGTGTGTGTAAGAGAGACAGAGAGAGAGTGAGAGTATTTTTGTGTTTTTAAGCAGGCTGCAGTGAAATATGGCCTTTCCATTTTGTTGAGGAGTTTTCCTTAAACCAGGCCAGGAACAGCAGTGCAGACTGCAGAACATGGAGCTGATAGTGGTGATCACACTTTCTGTCTTTTTCTTTCCCATTTTATCAGTCTGTCTTTCCATTTCAACTCCACCTATCTTTGTTACAATTACGCTATGTAGACTACTGTAATGCTACAGGTAATAGCTGGCAATGCATCACTATCAGTCCCACGTTGCATAAAAAAAGATGTGTTTTAGTATGTTATCAAACCACGCATCACTTGACGCTGGCAGCCAATCACCAGAAAACAGGAAGAAAGCTCCTTGTGTGGGTTAGGGAGGCAGGATTAGTCAGGTTAAACGCAGCTGCCTGGCAATAATCAAACTTTGATAAATCAAGGATTGGAAACGTAACAACGTAAAAAAGGTCACAAATCAGCAGTCAACATGCACAGAGCATGCATAAAAGTCACGTTCACATACCACTGACCCTATTCACAAAGCAGCCATTGTGAACACTCTGGGAAATTTCCTGGAAGAGAAAGTCTCTACTGTACTGCTGTGCAGCAAGATACACATCAAATAAATATTTTGCATTTCATAGTTCCAGCACTGACATCTTAGATCCCTTCTGGTACACTCACTTTGGATTTGATCTGGGAAACACTGTTTATATGTGTAACCTCCAGTTAACATTCCTTATCATGCTCAGTTAAAGCAGTCTGTCATTCCTAGGGTTGCTGCTGATCAACTATAAGTGTAGCAGACCTTCTTATTAATGTGTTTTTTTGTTCTAATATTATTTTTTGTAACTATTTTAGGGAAATACCTGGATGTTTATCTAAATGCTCGTCTCTGCTGGTTGCCACCTTTGCATTCTGTCTGCAGTTTGGTGCTGGACAGGTAGCGTACAGTGCGTTTATCAAAGCTTTGTTGCTGAAAAGCTGGAATTTAGGCTGAAAAAAATGAATAAAAACAGTAAAGTTGCAACCAAACCAAAACAATCAGCTGAAAGAGGCTAAAACGCTCTGTAGAACAGAGAGGAATCAGTTGATAATTGACTGCGAGCAAATTTAAAATTGTCCATGCTCATTTGATTAACTGTTGATATATAGGTAAGTACAGCTTTAATTAACATTTATGACAATGTTCTCAGTCAAGCTTCCTAGCCCATGTGTTCAAAATGGCTGCCATGTGAATTGGGACAATTAGCACTGAAACCATTTAATACCACAACATTTTCAATCATACTGTAGTTACTAAGGAAAAACTGGAAATAGCTGGAATTGAGTGTTGACTGAAACATCCACACACATAAACACACACAGGCATGCACACAGAGCCTGAGAGTGCGAGAGGGCAGCAGTCTTGTACAGTACGGTACAGAGGAAGTTGTAGTTCTGATGGCGTCAAGAGTACACAGAAACATGTAGTTCTTATTTTCAGCCATCAGACGACGCCAGTACCAACCTCCAACATTAAATTACTGTGCCTCACATAAATATTGTCCCCATGCACTCTCATTGGACTCTGTAAGGCAGACATACAGCAAAAAATGAAATGGAAAAAATGTATTAAAAAAATAGAACTTAAAAAAAAAGTACTTTATTTTAACTCTACAAAAGAAATATAATAACCATCTTATGAAATAAATCATAATCAAATAAATAAATAAATAAATAGAATAAAACACAGGCATGTGGTGACACGGCCAAAATGTCTCAAACTGTGATGAAGGCCTGAAGATGGGTACAAGCACAGATTAAAAACATTCTGGTATTTCTCATTGAATGTACTGATGCTAGCACTCGTACCCATGTTAACATATACAAAATTCAAAGCATTCAAAACATCACAGCACCAGCAGACGCTTACACAAACCAACAAACCCCAGTGTGCTTTCAGCGAAACCCAGAAATAATGATGAACCACAGATATGAACCAGAAACCAAACTGAAACTGTGAAACCATAAACCACAGCAGAGCAACCAAAAGTGACGATTAGAGGTGAAAGTGCCCATTCAGGATCAGTTTTTACACTCAGGCCCAATCTGAAAAGAAAGGGTATAATCGGAGACAAATTTATAACTAAATACCATAAATTGTTTATAATGTAAATATTCAGATTGTTCTGTTCTTACAAATTCCAGATTGGGTCTGTAGTAGCTGAGAAACTCAAAAACTGACTCTGTATCATGCTAGGGCATCTTCACCCTAAAAGAGTGAACCAAACCAACAAACCAGCCAACACGGGCAGAGCAAATTTATTAACAGACCAAATACACAAATCAAATAACCAATAACAGTGTATGAACCTGAGAGGGGGCAAGCTCACTGGCTCCGAGAGACTGTTGATTGGGTAAAGTTAGGGAGAAAAGGTAAGGACAGGTTAGGTTTACTGCTCCACTGCACCCTAAAACCATTTCCATCCAATATCCAAAACCATATTCACACTAGTTCTTAGCAAAGTAATATCATTTATTACTAGAATTTACAAAGCATGCTGGGTAAAGACAGGCCCTACAGACCTGGGTGGGCGTGACTTCCGCATCACCAGGGCTTAAGTCCGCCTCCTTAACCTTCAGTGTCGTAGTCATAGCGATGGCAGTCATGACAAAAATGAGGAGGGTAGGGCACGAAGAAAGAAAAATGTGAAATGGATGATGGGAAAAGCTACGTTCTTCCCCAGCAACCTTGGTGTCAGGGAGTACTGCTGGTCATGTGACCTTTTGCACCAAACCCACAGAAGTAGTAACATAAAAGGAGTTTCAGATGGTCAATAAAGGGAAACAGCAGGTGCTACTGCCTGCTCTCGTCCTAACTTATATGATACACATACATTTACTGACAAATCTATAACACTGTGTTTAAAATGTGTCCAAAGCTGAGTAGATTCACTGTATTTACAACCAATAAAATAACTACTATAGTTCCTGTGTAGGTTTTTAGGACATAAATGTTAATTTTTTATTAAAATAGAGGCCAGCTTTTACTTTATTAGACTCATAGGCTCTGGTAATGAGCAGAATACGTCAGTATACTTTCCAGTCAGTCTTTTAATCCCATATCTGTTCCATCTGCATCCACAGCTTCCATTCATTCAAGAAAATGCTAAATGGCCACTGCTTTGACTTAAAACAAAAAAATTAAGGGACAGGGGTTGAGGAGAGAGTCCTTAGGCTCAGGGATCAGGGTAAGTGTAACACTGTTTACTCTTAACATTCATTAGCAATTATACCCAAACAAATGCGCTTTAAGTGCTATAGGGTTGAAGGGGTTACTTCATCAATCCTGGTTATTTATCTGTATGTACAGTTTCAACAGCTAATCTACAACTCATCTTTCAGTGCCAACCTTTCTCTGCACTACAAAGGCAAAATGCAACAACTAAAAACTAAATGTGTTTATTGCTTCAGTGCTTATTCCTCTTACATAATATGAATGTATACCATTCTGTCGCTTTATTTGATGAGTGTTAAACACAGAGCATGGAGGTAATTCCTTTTTGAGCATGGCAACTAACAATTTTAAGAATTCAAAGAACTCTTAAAATGTGTTCTGCACATAAATAAATGTTACTGTATTTTGCCATTGTACTGTAAGTTAAATCATGCAACTCTCTCCTTCCCTAACAGTCACTGTACAATACTTAAATCTCTTAAAATAGCTATATTTTCTCTATATTAACAATAATTTTCTCTATTTTAACATTGTTTATCACTTACCAACTCTGGGTTTAAATACTTTGTTTAATCTTACTTATACTAATCTTTGCTCATTATTATAAACAATACAGGGTGCAGGGATGGTAAGAAAAAAGAAAATATTAGGGAAAGAGGTGGTGGAGGTCAGGGGTGAATGTACAGACATACAGTTCACACATTCAAACACAGTGGTCATAAGAAGGAGTGGAAGGGGTTTTGTAGGGTGTGCTGTGTGATTTATGCAGCAGGGTCGCACATCTCTTGCATCCAGGTAGCATTCGTGTGAGTGTGGTGCCTGACGCGTGGGGGTGTGTGTGTTGGTGTGAGAGGAGAAGCCTGCTTGTGAAAACCAGAGCTTAACTGATCCTCAGACTGCTCTTGTGGCGTTTCTGTGACAAACACTGGCAAAACTGCCAACTTCCGTTGACTAGAAACCACATTCTCGAGGTAGCACAGGGTCAGGCCAAGGGGTGTGGCTAAAATCAGTGCCAAGACCAAGGACTGACTCGCTGTCAGCATCACAACCAATAGGAAAACAACTAACAGGCAGGGCAGGAACAGTGGGGAGGGATTTAGAAGGTAGCGATGTACAGCTGGGGTTAGGTTAGAGCGAGATAAGGAGGAGAGAGTTGGGAGAAAGGAAGGTTGGACAAAAAAGAAATAAGAGGGCAGAGAAGAGAGAGTGGGGAGGGAGGAAAAGGGAGAGACGATAGAAGGACAGGTAAGAGAGAAAATGGAGGGCAAATGTAGCCGTGTTGGGTGGCAAAGAACAGCAGGAACCAAACTAATGCATTTATTAGGCAGATAGCTAGTAATAAATGCCACAAAACGATTCCATTTTAATGCCAAAGTGGGAAGAATTTGATGTAATCTGGACGTCATACTGGTAGTGACACATTTGGGGGCGCTGACAGGGAAAATCTTTAATTTCCCCACTGACTTGTCAGTAAGCTTGGACACAGTGGGAGTGAAAAAGCTCAGTTTCTTTGTTAATCCTGAAAACAGCTTCATGGGCAGACACCTGTTTCCATTCTTCCCCATTAGGGAGAGAAAACACAGGATGAAAGAGACACATTTAACCACACCCCTTAGAGAGAACCAGCTACACCATTTTGGTATTCCAGCTGTCGCTCTGGTTTTAGCCTGATAGCCCTCCTCAACTCCCAAAAGCTCTGAACTGTACGTTTGGGGGCTCGTCATTGGGTAAGAGGCCAGGGGGTTTTGCGCGAGGTGCTCAAGGTCGACCAGGTGCTGATCAGAGAAAGGAGAGGAGGCGTTTGAGGGGAGGGTCCATGTGGTGTGTGAGGCGGCTGTGTTGTCGATAAGGTCGTCGTCTTCGGAAATGTCTGACAGGCCGTGGTCGAGCTCGGAGATAGAATCGAGGGAAGGGGGAATAGAGGAGAGTGAAGATGATGAGGAAAAGGAGAGAGGAAACATGAAGATTGACTGATGGGGTTGGGTTTCAGGAGAGTACACACGAACACACACGCAGGGGAAGAGGGGAAAAAAAGGAGGAAAAGAAGGACACCGAAAGATAAAAGAGAAAACAAAAAAAGTTGACAGCGAGAGATGGAGTGTGTGGGAAAAGAAAGGAGACCCGTGTGCATACATCCACAAAGTGTGGGAGCAAGCAGTGAAGAAATAAGTTAAACATAAAACCAAAACCACCGACACAATGAGCATTTCATTTTTATGAAATGATCACATCAATGAGAACATGCAAGAGGGGAGTGATAAAAGCAAAAAAAAAGGGGGGAGCGTGTAAAGGAGAAAAGAGAGAGGGAAAGAGACATAACATTAGTCAGTGAACAACACACCAAGATAGGTTAAAAGTGAACATAGCAGGGTTGTGCAGAGTACCGCTGTGCGCAGAAACAGTGTCAACAGGGGGTCACTACTGAGTGAAGGCTAAGACGGGGGTCAGTTCCACAGCGCTGGGGTGTGAGCGACAGTTGGGAAAGGGGCAAGTGAGGAGAGGAGGGTGGTGGGAAAGGGAGGCATGCATAACATACAGCAAAACTCTATATATACACACTCCAGTAACAAGCACAGACTGGCCCAGGGTGCAGTCCCACCAGTGGGCATGGATCCTTGCTACGGTACAGAACACTCAGCAGAGGCATGTCAGGAGATGTTGAACCGTGTACACCTGCCTGGCTACCAATGATAGCTGCTCTAAAGGCCAGCTGCTGCAGTAAATGTTAACTGTTTCTCTGTCAGTCTTGTTGGGTCTGTGTACCTCTCTCACTCTAACACATATTCACAGCTTAAAGGGTGCAAAAAGTGTGGCTTCCTCCTGGTCCTAGAGGAAGCAAAGTTAAGTATCTAAATGATCCTATGGAACAGAAATTGCATTAGCATATCCACACCTACAGGTGATTTTAAGTATCGGTAGTATCCAGACAAAAGCACTGTGACCCTCTGAAACACCCCATGCGTGGTACCATAGTAGCATAAAAGGCTTATGACTATATATAGTCATAAAGTATAATTTCACTTCTGTTTTCAATTCTTGCTCCGTCACTGCCTAGTGGTCCTGGACTAGGCCACAGTAATACTGCTGCATGGTTCCTCCTTATAATATTAGTACACCAACCCAGGAAAAATGCATGTTGTTATCATGAATAAAATATTGAATACTACACACACTAAGGACTCATGAACGCAAAAAAACAACAACGTATAGATACTTAGATAATCTTAGATACAGCATATAGATACTATGCACACAAAAAATGTCACAGCTAGAAAAAAAAATGATTTCTATCACCCATGTACATAATGTCTTTCTCTATGATACATAAACATATAAACAAACAGCTCCAAACAAAGACAGAATGGACTCACCTTAGAGTCAGAGTGGAGCTCACGTCCGTTCTCAGCTGTATCCCTGCCGGCCTCAGTTATGCTGATCACTGGTGCTGAGGAGAGAGAAACACAAAAAAACACAATAAAAGTCTTCCACTGACAACTACTGTACTGTGTTTTTTTTCCATGGACATAAAACACTACATGAGGATCAGAGCTGACTCTTAATTATAACTACTTTAGGCAGGACATAAATGTTGTAGCTATTAATGTCATTTCAACTTCTCACACACTATGTTTTGGTCTTGTAATAAAGAAAAAGTGTAGTATAGTAAAAAAAAAAGAAAAAAAAGACTTAATTTGAGGTAAAGACTGCAATAAGTTAAAAAGGATGCTGGCTTGCAGTGGAATAATGTGTCCAGCAGGGGACAATGTAAGATGGTAGAATAACCTGACACATGCCAAACAGTGCACAGCTGCATGAGGTGGGATCCGGAAAACCACAAGAAAACGGTGTGTACTGTCTTCCAGAGACAATAAAACATGTATTTGATGTAAAAATGGCTGATTGGTTATATAGAATTTAGGAAGATATTAGTTATTAAGTTAAATTATTAAAGGTGACGACACCTCAGTAATTTCAGAATTTTGTGCTGCCTGTAATGAAAGAAAGAATATAAGAATTTGGTGATCTGTGCTTCAGTTTTCCGTTTTGTTTGACTGACATGAGAGTGACTATATACTGTATCTACAGGCTGTATCTCTTTCATTGTGAGGGCTGTTTTTGCTTTTAGATACACATTTCTACACATCTTTCCATCTCTTTCTTTCTCCTTCTCTGTCTCTTACTGTGTGACAGGAAACATATGCTCCAGCTATTTCCTGTATCTGGTCAGGCACTAGCTTTTTTACACACACAGAAACATAAACACAACCACAGGCAAACCCCAATCCATGACCCCACTTCCATCTGCCCATCATTTCTTCCACTCCTCTTTTTTATCTGTCCATTCATTAAATATTGTTTAGAGAGAGCAGGAACGTCATCTTTCTGTGTTCCTTTGTCAGTGTGTTACCTCCATCCAGACTGCGGCTGATACGTTTGGACGAGGTGCGTTCAAAGTTGGGTGCAGGTCGGTCTATGAGGGAGCTGGCCACACGGGTCTGGGCCTGGGTTCGCCCGCTGTAACGGAACTTAGAGCCCAGAGTCAAGAAGCGGGCCTTGGTGGGAGGTTCTGGTGCGTTTAACCTAGAGAAAAGAGATACCGGGAGTGAGTGAGGGAAAGAATGGGGAAAATGGGGGAGCATGAATTTGAAACCTTATTCAGAGAGATTTACTTTGCAATAAAATTTAACAGTCACAACTATATGTGCATGTGTAAGGGGGGCAAAAATGTTTCCAAGCAACTCTTCCCTCAACAGGATATTAAAGCTTATTCTCTTATACACACACAGACATACAAACATGCACCCACAGCACACACTACAAAACCAAAAATGATGGGCACCTGGTTCATCTTTGTGTATGTGTGCGTGTATGCATTGCCCCGGGCATCAGACTGGTTAAACAACCACAAGATACACTCTCTCGACTTATTATCTGGACAGATAGCCAGCTTTTTGTTGAGCCTGATAAAGCACACATTTTTTCATTGAACGTTATCCAACAAGCTGTTTCGATTCCCCTAAACTCCAGACTGGATAACCTCTAAAATCTACGTGCACACACAGTAAATGTGCTTCATAGTGTGTATTTGAATTTGTGCATTTCTACCTGAAGAAACTGTGATTCTCCACACAGACTTTCCACAGTCTTTTGGCAGATCGATGATTCTGGAGTTTGAATCCCACTGTGCTCTCAAACTGCTCCGTCTATCAAAGATACACAAAAGCAAGAAGAAATTTAGACGTTTTGACCACCACAGAAGAAAGATCGAAAACAGTATGTTATGATGAGTACTCGGTCATGTTAACACTATAAAGAATCATTTTATTTGTTTGTATCTTTGGCATAGGACAAAGTAAATCTCTCTTAAATCTCTTTTATAGCCTGTGTGTGTGCATGTGTGGGGGTACGTACCTCTCCTGGTCGGATCTTAATGTAGAAGTTGTTCCTTTTGTATGAAATCTTGAGTATTTTGGGCCAAGCAAAACGATTTATCCGGAGTCTGTCTTTGTAAACCAGGAGTCCGTTGGCACACACACCTAGCATGATGTCCACGCCCTCAGAATCCTGAAACAGTCAAATTCAAATGTGTACAAAACACATTTTATTAGGAAAATCGTGAATTAATCTCTGTGAAACATCTGTATATGCTACCTGTTTGTCTAAATCAGATCATACAGTGCATTAATGGATTTCTAAAGTAGTCTGCTAAAGGTAAACAACAAACCGTTAAAAAAAACACTCTAACATGGTTAGCCGACAGACTAACTCACACAAAGCTTTTAAGTCCAAGGCCATCTGGTAATGGTGAGGGAGGGTATTGATCACAGTAGCAAATTAACAGGAAAAATCGGTTGGACTAATGGAAGGTGCAATATATTGATAACGGACAGTTTTACTAGGACACACAAACATGGCCTTGCTCCACTACCAGCTGGTCATCGATCTCTGTGCTCCTAGTAGAGATACACTTTAGCACTTTGGCTTGGATGTAGTGCGCAAAATGGATGCTGTAGGAAAACAATTTCCCATTTGCTTTTAGTGGTTTCTGTAAGTAAACAATGAAACTTCAGTGACTGCAGCAAGAAGACAACTCTGGAAGAGTGAGTCTCAATTATGAAAGTAATGCCAGACAACTGAACACAGAATGAAAGATGGCAGCTATGGTGCAACAGTCCAGGTTGAATATATTTTTGCAATTTGCGTTTTCAATGCTCCTACTGTGTTGTCTATAGTTGTCTAGTACTGACTATTCAAGCTCAAATTTAATTCTCAGCAGACCAGTGCAAGTTAATGACACGACAACTGTTACATTATGCAGTACTGCCTTGTTATTCCAGATACTTTGACACAGTAACTCTGTTTTTGTTGCTAAAAGAAATGTATTTCTTGCTTGTAACTCTGCTATCTCTAGACACAAGACACTTTACCCAACACCAGATTCGATTCTCTCTAGAGAAACTTTAGTTTTTATTTTTGTATACAATTTTTTATTGCAAGTTCTGTGTGTCCTTACTTCTATTTTACTCTAGAGTATAGAGTATCTAGTAGTTTTTAGTGAGACTTTTTATGCCTCATTTTGTTTTTTAAAGCTACTTATCTTCACTATGTATCTGTTCGTGTGCTTCTGCTGCAGTGACAAATAAAGTTTATCTTATCTTATAATGACAATTTTCTACATTGCCTTGCTCCTAATCCAGTGCTGGGATGGATGGATTTCTCCCTAAAGTATTGTTTAATGCCAGTGCTAAATGGTGACTCCAGAATTATGTCAACTGTTTAGTGTGTGACAGTGAGCAAGCATGAACAAGACCAGGAACCTGAAACTGAAGCCTCTAAAAGAAATTCAGCCATCTTTAATATTATCATATTTTATTATTTACACCTGTTTTCTTACTCCGACATGTCAAGATGGTCTATTAACACTAAAACATCCTGGTAATAAAACACCGTTGTGTCCCAAAATGATGATGATGAATAGGTGTGGCCTGTCTGCTGGTAATAACAAATACACCAGTAAAACCAATATTGCCCTATAAAACCCTTGCATTTGACCAATCTTTGTGGGTGAAATATACATTTTATTATGAAATGTCTTTTTTTGAAATTTATAATCAGGTAATTCAAAAATTTAAAGTTGTTAAAATCTATCAAATTGTATTTTTATTAAACATAAAAAGTGCCTTTGTGTCTGTTTAAAGGGATTCTGATCCTTTGACATATTGTATGTATTTGAAAAAGTTTCCTTTTTGGGCCTTGGGGTCTTGAAACTTTAATGGCACAGGACAGAAATAGATCTGCCCCTTGAATTCCCACAACTTTGGTATGCCATAAAAAGATTTTCAACATTTTGAAACGCTCTCTCTGCTGCTCTCATCTTTCCCCTGCTTCTCTCGCTCTATGTTGCAAACAAGTAGAGCGTGCCCTTAAAGGGGTCTCGCCTCTTTCTCTCTTTCAAGGATCTGTCCCCATCTAACTCTAACCTTATGTCTGTTCGTTATGTCTTTGTCCTCTATATATCCTCATTGCACATCCTCTCTTTCTATTTTCAGACTCTCTCTTTCATGCATATTTCCCTCATTCTTCCTCCCCGGCTTGCACAAAGGCACACAAACATACTCAGACACACATGGAAAAATGCACGCAGTCTGCTGATGACCTGCTATCCCAGTGAGAGAGACAGGCTGTTCCCATGGCAATGGCCTCCCTGAGTGTTTGTACAGCTGACACACACACACACACACACACACACACAGAAAGACAGTGACACAAACATGCAGACACACCGACACACTCTTCCCACATCAAAGAAGCTGTGCTAATCACCTGATGTCAACAACAATGGGGAGTAGAGGAGAAAAGGGGAAACAGAGAGGATTCATTCATTTATTCATACCTTAGCATGGTGCAGGTCCACCCCATACATGGACAGTTTCTTGGCATTTTCTAGAAACTGGGTGTCGGCCTGTGCTGGTGTCATTCCCCTAAACACACAGTTACACACATACTGTAAGCAAGCATATCTACAGCTTTTAATGGCAAGAAAAAGACATACATATTTGTCCCTGACTACTTTAGACTACATGGCCTTCTTCTCTCTGACCTGTGAGACTTGTGGAGTTCAAGAATCTTCTCCTCCATCTCTTTGTTCTGATTCGGCGCAAAGGTCCGCTGACTAATGTAGTCATGAGGCCGAGGCTGGTCGGGTTCATAGTCGCCAAATTCTGCCTGTAAAGCAAAAGGATGCAGCCCATTCATATATACTGATACACAGAGACACATAAGCGGGCCACATCTGGAAACCTGAACACCACACAAGCACAGGCATTAGGACATATCTACACATAGTGTATTCTACCTGCAGTGTGTATGACCCCAGCAGAGCGTGAGTAACAAATGAGCAGGGCAGTCGTCCAGAAGCCACATCTTCACGAAGCTGCAGACACAACAGGTACCTACAGGAGAGATAAAAGGGCAACAGGCTGGGTTTTAGGGTAAAAAAAAAAAAAAAAACTTGTTCTAAGCCTTCCTTTGAATTGGAACTGGCTCCATTGTTCATGATAATAATGAAGCGATCCCAGAAGCCAAGTTGCCTTTCCTCCTGTGAGGCACAAGCACAGGGTCAGCTGGTGTGGATTACATGTCTTTGTTGATGCTGTGTTTGTTGTATAATTTCCTTAGTATGCTGGTACACTGGTTTGCTGGGATAACCTTATGTCTAATCCTTACCATGACATACCCAGACTCAGTTGCATAACTTGTGCATCCACTGCCCAGTGGTTGTGCGGATTTAAGGCAGTGTATGCTGTCCTCTGCAGTGAACGTTTATGGAAGGATTCATTATGTGAATAGAGCTTCTGTGTGGATGAGTAATTCGGACACCTCAGGGTGCTAGGAAATGTATCATCCTGACAACTGAAAAATATCATTCAAAGTCACTTTAGTGGGACAGTTGCTGACATGGAGAATTAAACCCCAGTCATCCAGTTAAAGAGCTTCTCGTCATTGGTAAAATATATTGACCCAGGACAAGATGAAGAAATCTGCATTTAATGTGTCTATTGAAAGTTAACAAAAGATATACAGGCTAAATTTAGACACCTATAGTGTTGGAGAAGAAATTGCAGTTCCTGTCGCCACTAAATGCAGGTCAGTTGTTGGTGCTGGTCTAAGTGGGTGTATGCGTGTTAATGAGTGTGTGTGTGCGTTTGTGTCCTCGATTAGCCTTTAGCTTCAGTACAACCATCAGAGAAGTTGTTCGCTCCATTAGACATACACTCCAACCTAAATGCTGTGTGCTTGGACCATGCCTGTGTGTGTGTGTGTGTGTGTGCATATGTACAGATATAAATGACTTAAAAATATGCACAAACCCAACTTGTGTCTTTGTTACTTTGCTGTGTATTGTACTCCTTAGACATGTAAATCTATATTTCTGCAATTTCCCACAGTTCTACAGAGCCTTTTAGCCTCTTTCACCTCATTAATTTGGTTTTAAAGCCTCCAACATTAATGTTTCACTCTCACTGATTTTATCAACCCTGTTTCCAGCAGCAGTCAATTGTTTTTTTCAGCAAAAAAAAAAAAAAAGCTCTGATAAACTGACAATACCTGCCAAGCACCACGCAGCAAACAACACTGGCAACTAGGTAATGAACATAGTGGAGCATTTAGCTGAAAAGACAGATGTTTTTCCTCAGGGAGAGAAAGTCTTAGAGAAGGCCAAAAAAAGCAACAAGAAAGAGTCAATACTGGACTATATTCATCAGGTGAATATAAGTCCAGTATTAATGCAGGTTTAGGTAAACACTGGTACATCTCTAACATGGTACATCTGTGTGTGTATCTGTGTGTATGTGTCTGTGTGTGTGTGTACCTGGTAATGTCTTCGGTGAGCAGTGAGGGGTCTGGAGGGTAGAACTTGACATTGAATGCAAACTGCCAGTTGTTACCTGAGAAAGAGATTCACAGCACAATGACATTACATATGTTTAATAAGTACAGGGCAGTATGCATATATTTGAACCAGAAGAACTGATTGATTGAGGGTTGCCTGTATTTCTATGCAATCCCACCCATCCCTATGCCCATCTCACCCGTCTGCTTAATGCAGATTTGCTAAGCCTGGTACATTACGCACGCAGCAGACATGGTATTGCATAACCTCATTCTGGCTTCAACAAATAGCAAACTGAAATGTTCAGCATCCTCATGAGGAACAAAGACGCGGTCATCACCAGCTAAATCGACAAAATATCTTCATCATTGTGTCACAATATGGTTTCCTTTTGGACAGCACTCATTTCATATTAATCATCATTTGGCTCCAATTTCCTTCTCTCATTCCCTCAGGAGCCCATATTGCCATGCCTGCCACTGTCTCCAACTACACCCATTCTGTATAGCTTGGCTCCACCCAACGACACACACACACGTACTCATGCATGCACACACACACACACACACACACACACACACACACACACACACTCAAATAAAAGATGGAGATCACATCATCTGGAAAATTCCATCCGGAAAGCTGACATCACACCGAGGACATTTTCCTCCAAGGCAGACACACATCTATGATACAACATGCGCACGTGCACACGCACAACCAAAACCTCAGACGTGCAGCGTAGAGTCTCACAGCTGCATCCCAAAGGACAGGAAGAATAGTGGACACTGTGAAATGACACGAAGAAACTCAACAATGGCGGCTCTCACTGCGGCTAACTGAATAAGATGCAACGTATGAGGTGAAAACAAGGTGAAATATCAGTTTTCCATTTTATGCTGGATTATAGTGGTTTTTCTATTCTTTCCACGGAATCTTGAGTCAGATAGTCCGTTTTCCTAACCGAGTGTGATGTGTTGCTGTGTGAGTATGGAAGTTGTTGATGTGTCTGGAGTGAGATTGAGTTTTTATGTATGTTGGCAGCACTAAGTGCTTTGGAGCTCTGGTACCGTTCATCTTTTCTACACAACCGCGTGCCAACCCATCAATCCGCACATGACGCATAGAATATACACACATACTGTTACTGTTATACACATACATCCTACCCTCTCCTCCCTGCAGTAGATCATACACTCTTCCTGGCAGACAATTCCTCACTCTCTCCACTCCCTTCATATTGCACTTTCTCTTGACCTTCCCCCTGCTTCTTCTAACCTTCATCACATCCACAGATCTTCCCCCCAGTTTTTTGCAGGTGACTTATTCCTTTAAAGCATATCTTCTATAGAACATAAAGAACATTAAAAAACATATGTTTAATTAAAATGTTTGACTTGGAGAATGTAGTAATTACCATACATGATCAAATATTTAGCCGTATAATTATATACTTAGTATAGGCTAAATAGGTTTAAACTATTAAACCTATGTAAACTAAGCTAAACTGAACTGGCTTACAAATGTTCTACGACAGTGGACTGACAGTATCAGCACGGTGAGACACCGGCACTAAAAGTTAGTTTGATTAGTAGAGAAATGTGTGCTGCAGTTTAACATTACAGCAGCCACACCACTGAAGAGTCTACTGACTGGACTAATCCAGACTCCAACCTCTGCTCGACTTCCAGTGCATCTGCTTACTTCAAGAGAATGAAATGTTGTTATCATTATCTGTCAAGTGAATCTGAGAAAGAGCTAACTTCCGTGTTTTTTTTTATGGTGGTGTGATGCAGATAGCTTAAGATATTTGGTTTCAATCTTGATTTTATTGCTCTTTCGCTTAGTGGATTAAATTCTCCTTATTTCTACTTTTTTAGCTGTGCTGCACATTTTTACATTTTCCTAACTTTCATCAACTAACCTACATGTTTTTCTTCAACCATCCTTTGTGTGGCTATCATCCATTTTATTTTAACAGATTGAGCTCTTTTTACATGATCTGACCCCACCGCAAA
>NW_023340246.1:8827757-8833466 GCF_004916995.1 Morone saxatilis
CACACACACGTACTCATGCATGCACACACACACACACACACACACACACACACACTCAAATAAAGATGGAGATCACATCATCTGGAAAATTCCATCCGGGAAAAGCTGACATCACACCGAGACCATTTCCTCCTCCAAGGTCAGACACACATCTATGTATACACACATGCGCACGTGCACACGCAGCAACAAAACCTCCCAGACGTGCAGACGTAGAGTCTTCACAGCTGCATCCCAAAGGAGCAGGAAGAATAGTGGACACTGTGAAATGACACGAGGAAACTCAACAATGGCGCTCTCACTGCGGCTAACTGAATAAGATGCAACGCATGAGGTGAAAACAAGGTGAAATATCAGTTTTCCATTTTATGCTGATATAGTGGTTTTTCTTATTCTTTCCACGGGAATCTTGAGTGCAGATAGTCCTGTTTCCTAACCTGAGTGTGTGTGTTGCTGTGTGAGTATGGAAGTGTGTTGATGTGTCTGGGAGTGAGATTGAGTTTTTATGTATTGTTGGCAGCACTAAGTGCTTTGGGAGTCTGGTGACCAGTTCATCTTTCTACACAACCGCGTGCCAGCCATCAATCCGCCACATGACGCATAGAATATACACATACTGTTACTGTTATACACATACATCCTATCCCTCTCCTCCCTGCAGTAGATCCACTACACTCTTCCTGGCAACAATTCCTCACTTCTCCTCCACTCCCTTCATATTGGCACTTTCTCTTGACCTTCCCCCCTGGCTTCTTCCTAACCTTCATCACATCCACAGATCTTTCCCACCCAGTTTTTTGCGGGTGACTTATTCCTTTAAAGCATATCTTTCTATAGAACATTAAAGAACATTAAAAAAACATATGTTTAATTAAATGTTTGACTTGGAGGAATGTAGGAATTTTACCATAAATGATCAAATATTTACCCGTATAATCATATTACTTCGTATAGGCTAAATAGGTTTAAACTATTAAACCTATTTAAACTAAGCTAAACTGAACTGGCTACAAATGTTCTACGACAGTGGACTGACAGTATCAGCACGGTGAGACACCCGGCACTGTAAAAGTTAGTTTGATTATGTAGAGAACATGTGTGCTGCAGTTAAACATTAACAGCAGCCACACGCACTGAAGAAGTCTACTGACTGGACTAAATCCAGACTCTCAACCTTCCTGCTCGACTTCCAGTGACATTCTGCCTTACTTCAAGAGTGAGATGAAATGTTGTTATCATTATCTGTCAAAGTGAAATCTGAGAAAGAGCTAACTTCCGTGTTGTTTTTTATGGTGGATGTGACTGCAGATAGCTAAGATATTTGGTTTCAATCTTGATTTTTATTGGCTCTTTCAGCTTAGTGGATTAAATTCTCCTTATTTTCCTACTTTTTTAGCTGTGCTGCCACATTTTTACATTTTCCCAACTTTCCATCAACTAACCTACATGTTTTTCTTCACCATCCCTTTGTGTGGCTGATCATCCATTTTATTTTAATCAGATTAAGCTCATTTTTACATGATCTGACCCCACCCGCAAACCATGATGAGGCCATAGTAAGCTGTACTCTAAGTAGGAATCACCGCGAGAAACGAAGGATGTCCCGTTGTCCCAGGGACAATAAATATAGCACCTGGGACACAAAGATACAGTCTGGGACAATTCTGGGACAGTTAAGAATTGCAACCTTACGAATGAAATTATTACGTTTACGTATCATGGAATATATCTAATTTTAATTATTAGGTGTTTAAATTTAAAAAAAATGTAAGGTCACTGGGGTCCTCTCTGTCTCCTCTTTCGCCGTGTTAAGGCAGTCAGTAGGTGTGGCGTGTGGAGCACATTTGACCTTCTCTCTCACTCTTCCTGTCGAGATCTCTGAATTAGGGTGTTCCTGTAGTTTATATGTAAATAGATAGTTTGAGCTTGTAATTATTTAAATAGTCCGTTTGATCTTCTTCCTCCCTTTGTAGATTCTTTTTAGATGTTTTTGACTTCAAATGATGTACCTGTGGTGAGTTTGTGATTATTTGGCTAAATAATAATTATGTATAAAATAAAGAGCGTGTATGTAAATTTCCATTGCCGTTTACCATTTAGAAACAGGTATTTGCATTTACATTGCAGTTTGCACTAATTAATTTATTAATCAACAGTTAGAAATAAACAAGTAACTCAACCAGTGACTAATGAAAACTGATTGTGGCCAAACACCTAGGGTGTTCAGCTATAAGTGCAGGAAAAAACTTCCATGGAGGACCAGACTGAGTCAATTAAGTGTGTTACTGAACCTGTTATTAAACTACATTTACCACATAGAAAGAAAAAAGAGCGTCCATTTGGTACAATCTCTGTTATGTCTGGGATAGTTGAAAGTATAATTTGGGACAGTTGTGGGACACTGAGGAAAGAATTGAATTTGAAGCCCTGATAGGAGTCTCCAAGAGCATAGACAGAACCTCCATACCCACATTGCTACAGTCCTCTTCTTACAGATGATGATTGCAACAGCTCTATTTTAGATCACAGGGTGGTCTAGCAAGGCTTTAAAAGTACAGCACATGCAGCAGTTTTGATCTCTCCAAAATAATTCAAGGACCCATAAAAACATTCAATGAAAAATGTTTAGGTCCCAGCCCAGTATGTAGTGACGCAGGGTTGTGACGGCCGAGCGTACACTGATTGTAGTTTAGAGCAGAATAGTGTCAAACCTGTCATTTGTGTGTCTGGCAGAAATAGCCAACACACATGATCTTTCTCTCACTGCAAACATTCGTGCACACAGAAAAATGTACACAAATGAACACATGTGGCCAGTTGCATACCACTCATCCATGAACCACCGGCACACACACAGCCACAAAAACACAGGCATGCATGTTCACCACACACTCTGCGCTGCTTACACATACACACGAAACCACACGCAGTCTGCATACACCCAGACGAAACTACCTCATGTACTAATTCTAAAATAACATTTTATGATGCCAAAATGATATGTTTTTACTAGGGCATCCTCTTAAAAGTGTGACTTTAAGCTTTAGGTTGTGCGTTAATGCCTGCTCTGACTTGTATTATAAAAAAGGAGACGCGAGAAATAAGCAGGAAAAGAAAAGAAGTAAAGCTTTTCTTGTAGAAAAATCAGCTAGAATTATTGGCATATTCTTCAAAAACACACGAACTAATCATTAAAAAAAAAAACAATCCTCTAATCAAATATTCAACAATGCATGACAAACTGGAAAAGCAGCAACCTGACTGATCTAAATTCTAACAAAGGTCCTGTTTGCCATTGTAATCTGTAATAATGTGAGGAGGATACCTTTTTAATTGTGTGCATTCAAAAATAAGCCTCAACTATGCTTGGTTGCGCCACACGCTTGATAGCTGTCTATCAACAAAAGAGGAGATGACACGCCTCGCACCGCATTTATAAATTAACAACAGGTAATAAAGAGATCGATGAATAATGAAGCAGAGCGATCACACTTAACCTCTTCCACACTGCCAGCTCTGGCAAGACGGCTGTCGTTTGGTTTCAAGTGTCTCTGGCTTTGTTTGACTTAACTGTGATGCTTTTCCCTTGGGGATACTTGAACTCTTTTATTAATTTAATATTTATATTTAATTCAGTGCCTTGTGGCTAAGAAGTTGGGGCCCCTGTATTATGTGAAACATCCTGCAGGCTGAGGAAGCTAGAGATGGATGAAAAAATAAAACTTACTGCGTATCTGTCTCTTGATATCCTTCGTTGGATCCAACCAACACTGGAGTGAGCAAGAGAGAGGTACAGAGAAACAGAGCAGGAAGAAAGTTAACCTCTATCAGGAAACAGTGTCACAAGACACTGTACAGACGTCCATGTCTGGAGTTTCTATATGTGAACATTGCTGACTTATTTGGCATACAATACATACCGTCTGTTCATGGCTGTCCGTGTACGTCAGACCAAAGTAGTCTTTCTCCAGTAGATTGAGGTGCTCACACACCTTGAAGAATAAGTACTGACCCTTAGCACGTTTCTGCAGAGAGAGAGAGAGAGAGAGAGAGAGATTCAAACACAAAGATTAAAGTTTGTACATTGTGATGGAAAAACAATATTTAAAGTTACTAAATAATGTTTCTAGTTGTCAAGTTTCAAATGTCATTTTAAAGCTTGAGAAATATGATCACAAGAATAAGTGTACCCTGTTTATGGTCTAGTGAGACACTAATAAAGTCCTTGTTCAAACCTCTATCAATGCGTCTCTGTTTCTTCCGTTTAATCTACATCTGTTCCATTATTCGCTTGCTCCCTTTCTCAATTTCTCCATCTGTCTCTGGGCAACACATTCCTTCATAGGCCCGATGGGAGGCTTATCCATAAAAACCTCCACACTCAACTATGACAATGACATTTAGCACACATCCATGTGTGCGTGCACGCACACAAACACACAACGGTGCCCTTTAGACAGACAGAAGGTCAGACAGAGAGAGGGTGGAAAAGAGAGAAAAAGATGAGAAAGAATGACATAAATAATATTCATTTCTTCTCAGTTAGGCAGCCCAGTCTCGGCCTAACATACCAAATGACAGTGGCATTTTGCCGACAGACTCACAGACAGGGCAGGGAGCGTGGTGAAAGTGGAAGGAAAGAGGATGAAAGAGTGCATTTTTCTTCTTGTCCTGGGACAGCTGAAAACATCTGCGGTATTTTCCTATACTTGGTCAAGCACATGGGCCGCATACAGAAACTCACAGTGTAGTTGCATTCTGAACGCCCCAAAGAATGTGAGAATGTGACCTTAACGGGGGTTCTGTGTCTGTGCCTCCGAGCAAGGCACTACCTAAGAACAAAAGTCTGATGGCTGCAGGAAGTTACATTCCTTAATTTTATCCACAAATGTCTGGACGTCTGTCACAGACCCGTTATGTGACAGACGATGATGATGTGAGAGGCCTTATCAAAACAATTTACATATTGACAAGTTATCGGTTGATCATGGAAAATACGTTTCTATTTTACAGCTTTTAATAGCAACATAAACTGTAACATTGAATGATCTTGAATCTCTACATCACCAAGTACCTGCTATAATTACATATAAACATAATCAAGAATAAAACCATGTAATGATCATGTAAGCACTAGTCATGTGAACAAGTGGCAGTAAACACCGCTCTATGCATCAAACCCAAAGCAACTGTGCCTAATATCTGTAAATGCTACTTGACTCATGTCTGAAACCCAATGAAATTCTATGAAACGGTACTTAAACCGTGTGACACTAAAATCCTGCTGAAACCGATACTAATGAAATTCTTAGAAACAGCATTAAGTCAACATGTGACACTAAGACTCCCCTTTGAAACACAGCATTTAAAGGGAGTCAAGAAAGGTCTGGACCAAGATTCATTTCAACAAACTACAACTAATAAAATATGAATTAAGTTATTACACTGGAATAATTCTGATGCAATCAGTTAATAAATAGGACAGAAGGATGATAGAAGAATGAACACAGAGTTAGAGTAGAAACCGGTGTGTGTGTGTGTGTGTGTGTATGGTATTGTGTGTGTTTGAGGCCTGCTGGGCAAAACAGAAAATTTAATCTCTGGAATGCATTGTGCATCTCTCCCTCTCGCGATCTAACCATGCTGGTGTGTGGAGGGAGAGATGGATGGATGGAGATGGATATGTGTATAAGAGTGTGTGTGTGTGAG
>NW_023340246.1:8833563-8834236 GCF_004916995.1 Morone saxatilis
AGAGAGAGAGAGTGTGTGTGTACTTCAGGACAATAGCAGTTAGTTGCAGTATCAGCGTTTTCTGTTTGCGACAAAGCAGCTACTGTTCAAACGACCGTAGACACTCACAGGCACGCTGTTGGGCGTTGGCCCTTATGTAGATAAGGGAGAAGAGCTCACTGTGGTAAGGTTGCCAGTTGAAATCCCAAAACCACATGGGAAAAATCTAGACATAAGAAAGGCTCACTGCTCTGTTGAGGGGCCTTTGAACCAGGCACTTAACTGTGAACAGCTCCAGTGGACCTGCACGGTGGCTATTCTCGGCAGCTTCCCACTGAATGTGAGTGAGTGTGGGAATGTGAGGAGGGGTATTGCTAAAAAAGTGCACGCTGCTTGGGAAACATGAGTTTTTTACCATGAGCTGTGGTAATAATGAGAAAAACACACATGTTAAAGGAACGTTGGATGAAAAGCAACAGTAACATTTAGGCTAAAATTACTTATTCTTCTCTCACGCTGAATTAAGTACCAAATAAAAACTCTCTTACGTTGTTAGGGGCCTTAAAAATCACATATGTGCTACTATAGATTAAATCACTATTGTTGATAAATTGTTACCCCAGCACGAAGAACACGAGATGTTGTGAGTATGTGTACAAGTATGAGTTGAGATATTTGAGTGTGTGTGTGTGTG
>NW_023340246.1:8834359-8837872 GCF_004916995.1 Morone saxatilis
TTTGTGTGTGTGTGTGTGTTCTGGTCACCAGACAAGCCCCTGTAGTGCGCTCTGCTTTGCTCTGCATTTATCCCCTAAACCACGCCCAGACACTGTGAGCGGGTGCTTTTGCCATAACTGCACTTTGAGTCAAAAAGTTAAACACCCTCATGCTCATACGTACAGACACGGACACACACACATACTCACACTAGATCTGATCCTATTAGCGATTACATCATTGACACACTGGCACTCACGTGTGGCCTACTTGACCAGCAAAGGAACGTTTGACGGACGCTGTGTCGGTTCTGTCTGTCGGTAGCTAGTTAAAGGGACTATTTTATCTTCCACCGTGACATGAAAACATTATCGCTACAAACATTCTCGATGTTCTTTCGCATTCTGCAATTTAGTATGCTTCAGCCATGGCACATTGGTTTGATCACATGAGATCGGAACAGACCTAAGCTCAATTCCCTTCTCTTTTTTGTCTGAACAGATGTAAAGGAAAGGTGGGAAGGCTGCTTTAACTATTTGCAGCTGCATGACAGAACGCTGGAGGATTAAGGTGTCAACAAAATTCATTTATAAAATAAATGTTGTGGAAATGCTCCCATGAGCTGCACCCAAGACCTTTTGAGGAAGTAAATTTGAATGATCTAATTTAAAAACTGCAGATATTCACAAATATTTACCCTCCCCAACTTCATTTCTCCCCCACACCCATGCTCACGCTCTACATTGTGTGTGCGTCTGATCACTGAGTTGTTGTTGGTTTTTTTTTTGTCTTACCTCCACCTCACAGCTGAAGTCAGTCCCGTCCAGGAGGTTCACGTGACACACCACCAGTTTCATCTTGGTCTTCCTAACCAAGCGAAGAGGAGACTGGAAAATGGAGGTCTGTCCTTCTCCTTCTCCCTCCTCTACACCTTCCACCTCTCCTTCCTGCTCCTTCTTCTGCTCCTCTGCTCCTTCTCCCTCTGTTGTCACCTCAGGACTTTTCTCAGCACTCTCTTCCACCTTCTCTTCCTTGGCAGGCTGACGGAGTTTGCAAAGAAAAAAAGAAAAAAAAAAAGGAGAAAACTTGTGTCAAACTACAGCTACACACACAACACACACACTGTGGACGTCATGCAAAAACGTACAATCTTCTTAAAAAAGTCAGAAGTGGTCAGCATGAAGGAAATCACCTAAAATCCGACTGTTTGCCCAAACTAAGTAAGCGGGAACACTGGCTTCTCTCTATCACTCTCCTTTCGTAATTCCCCCTCTAGTCTGAATCTGCTCTTAGAAACTGCAGGCGTTTCTTTTGGCCTGATTACTGAAATGTTGATGTCACTGGGTGGGCCTGGGTGCCTTAATGTGATCACTGGATGGAACAGTTTATGTGTGTGCATGTGTATGAGGAAGAATGGTTCGTGTGTGTGTGTGTGTGTGCAAATATGTTTCTTTCTCTCTTGGCTGAGGCAAAAGAGGGACATTTGTTTAGGCAAAATACCTTTCACCAGTTTACTGTAAGGATATAAGCTTGGTGCTGCTTTCACCTATGTGGTTACCGAGTTAATCTGCTTGTGATATCATCATACACTACATTGACAATATAATCTCAAATGGTCCAGCCATTCTGTGTACATTTATGTACAGTACATAACTGCTGTTGTTTAATCTGAGTAAACAACAAAGGCATGTCCCCTGAAGAGCAGTACAGTTATAGATGATCCAAGCTACTGCAGTATACATTCACTGGCTTTTAAAGGAATAGTTCAAGATTTTAGGAAATGTTCCTTTCTTGCCGATAATTAGATGAGAAGGTTGATACTATATTCACGTATACCGGACTATTTCTTGGCTGGGAGCAGTAACTTCCTTGACTCTCTTGCTGACTGCTTGACAACCTCACTGTGACAATAACAATCCAGGAAGGGACTGTGCACTAGACTGCCTTAAAAAACAAAACAAAAAAACAATAACTTCTTGTTCTTACGCTCTGTTTTTTTGTGCGTTTTAAACAAATGAGATATAATATGTAAATAAGTGAGCTTTAGTGGTGCTGTGGATTTTATTACATTGGAACAGAGCCAGGTTAGTCCTTTACCCCTGCTTCCAATCTTTATGTTAAGCTAAGCTAGCCGGCTAGCTGGTTGTTGGTCCGAAAAAGTTAAGTTGCATTCAGACTAACGGGAGAAAACCTGTCTACTTTATCTTCCAGCGTGTGCACTGATGGGGTGTGGGGAGAAATCGGGCCAGGTGTGACTGATACCTCAGTGTCGGCGCTGGCGTTGGAGTGAGATTCTGCTTCTTTTTCCTTCACTTGCTCAGACCTCACTGCCTCTTTCTCTTCCACTTCCTCTGCGTGGCCGTTCACTTCTGGGGCAGGCCCCTCTTCTTCCTGTGTCACCTTGTTAACGGCTTCCTCTGTGGATGAGACCTCCTTGGTTGGGGAGGTCTTCATGGGTCAGGGGGGAAAAAACAGACATGTAAGACCCAACCAGAGGGTTATGATTGGTACATTAAATAATTGCTGCTTAATAATTTAACCAGTGTTTCAGCCATTACAATATTATATAATTATAATCAGAATTTTACCTGGAGAGACTTCTGCTTCTTAAGCCATGTTGGCAGGTATCGAGATATTCCTTTTCCCTCTTTCCCCTCTTTCTCCTTCTCCTTCTCTTTCTCCTTCTCCTCTCCCTCAGCGTTCGCTACTTCCTGGGTTTCTTCCCTGGCCTTCTCTGATTGGTCCGGCTGAGCGGCTGACTCCTCGGCTTTCTCCTTCACCTCTGTCTCAGAGCCCACCTCTGTTGTCATGATGACACGTCAACCTGCAGAACGGGAAGGGAGAGCGATGGAAGAGCATTAGATTTCGATTTAAAGTATCACATGGTGAGAAAATTATTCCAAATAAGTATTTTTACTATGAATATGACAGATTTTATTTAGGGTTTGTTTCACTGGATCATTATCTTAAAAGAATATGCCAAAACCACTACAAAAATTATGGAATTCATTTTGTTTTGGCTGCTGTTATATCAGAGAGCTGGAGTAAAATCAGACTGCTCCACTGAATTTGGCACAAATATAAATTTTTCATCGTGCGCGACTTGGATTCTGGAGTCTGGAGTATCTTTAATAAATGAGCCACATGGTCCCATGGTATGCTCTTTGAGAGGGATCTATGTTTCCCTTTACAATGCCAGAGAAGACAGAATGGTAGACAAAATATCTCTGGAAATATAAAGCTATTAGGTACTTTAGTAACATCATGTAGGGAATACACCAAAACCAAATATATTAGGCTTATATAAGTCAGCTGATTATGGCCCTTAGCTCAGAGCTGTTTAAAACATTAGCTGTTAGATTGGAGTGCTCCACACCTCTTTTATACAAGTACACAAAAACACATGTTTTAAACAAGAGTTTAGGATGTCATTATGTCACACAATGAGTTTCATCTGGGTCAACACCTCAACAATCAACAGCTGGTTACAAGAAGTTGCACACATTGATGCATGCACACAGACACAGACACAC
>NW_023340246.1:8837888-8838568 GCF_004916995.1 Morone saxatilis
CACACACACACCAAGAGTGAAACAGGGGAAATTACTCAAGTCCTAATATCTGACTCATTGGTTTTACCCCGCAGCTGTGGTCAACACACTCTTCAACCCAAATATCTTTGGCAGCGCTGTCCGCACACAACCCATCACAGCAACAGACTTAGTTATTCAGCATGACACTAATTTGTTGATAACGCTAGATGACCATGACATTGGTCTTGAGGGGAAGTCGAGGTCAGAATGTCCAAACCTACCCACTAAGGGTCTCTACCTGCTGCACAGTCTGTTTTGGTCTGGTCGTTGTGTGTTTGAGCACTTTGTACACTAGCAGCTTCAGGCTGAAGGTTAAACATGATTCACACACTATGAAGTCATTGTCATTCTCTGTCCTTTCAATTGTTCTGAATCTTTTTCAGCCCGTTTTTCCTCACACTGTGTCTCTCTGGCCCTCTCGCTGATTCTATTATTCATTACGTCGCCTCCATTTTACTTTCTGACCATCTTACCAGTTCTCTGACTTTCTCTTTTCTGCCCTGCCACCTTCAATAGGAGAGGAGAGGAGAGGACACACACACACACCACACACACATACACACACATACACACACGTTCACTTTTGAGCTGATTTGCGTGCTACAGATGAAGAACATAACATCCTTTTGCTCATTTGTACAAATAAAAGCCGATTGATC
>NW_023340246.1:8838668-8856156 GCF_004916995.1 Morone saxatilis
CACACACACACACACGTCAACAGTGCAGCAGTGGTGTGTAGGGAGGGGGCGGGAGTAAAAATAGAACAGGTCTCCTTACGCATGATCGGCTAATGAGGTAGAGAGAGGAGGAGGGGAGGAGGGGAGATGATGGAGAGGTGTGTGTGTGTGTGTGTGTGTAGGTGTGTGCAAATGTCAGAGAGGCCATATAACAGTGTGCTTGTGCAGATAAGGAGAAACAAGGTAAATACAACTGAAATCTCATGAAGAGGGAATCCCAGTGACATTACACAACAAACAGCACTCTGCCTCCAGCCCATTGATGCCTGTTAAAGGCGTAAATCTTTGAAATCAAGTACTTTAGTCACGTCATGTTTAGGTGTCGCAACGTCGGTCTGCTGGCCAGATGTTCATTCAGTCCGCCCCTTCAGTTCAAACTGACACATCTCAACAACTACTGGATTGATTGCCATTACATGTTGTTCAGACATTCATGTTAGCTAGTGGATGAATGACTTTGGTGATACTTATAGTTTTATATTAACTATTGGATGGACCCTCGCCAGAATCTCATGAAAATGCCATCACCTAAGAGAGCAAGATTTCTATGCAAGGATATGTGGCCCATTGCTGTAATAAGAGCAAGAGCTTATCCTATAGTATAGTCGTTCTGTTATGTTTGCCTGAGTGGTGTCATACATTTGTACAATGTGTTTAGAGATCGCTTGATCCAAGTCATTCGAACGATTCGCGTGTCGTTTGAAACTCGTTTGAACATGATTTGGGGAAGAAGTGACGGCCCTAAAATCTAATGATCTGCGCTTTGTGTTTTGCACAAATGTTGACATGCTGAAACTCTATCTAAGAAGATGAACATGGTAAACATACCTGCTAAATATCAGCATATTAATGTGATTTTCATTCTTCACATATGTTTCAGTTTAAGTCAAAAGGGGAAAGTTATTTCAGTTCCTCACTGAAAATAACCGTCATGGCCAATGTTAGTAAACAGACCTGTGGCAGCTGAAGCAGGGTATGATCAGTGTACACTGTAAAGCAACAGCATGGACAGCCAGTCTGCTGAATCAATCCATGCTGAAACACCCTGGCACTGACCAAAGCATAGCTGTGTGCCATGCAAGCATGACCAGACTATTACGTAGGGTTTTAAACGGCAAAAAAGGGGATTTCTGAAATATTTTTGCCTTGTGTATGACGCAATGGATTTGCCTAATTTGCTCCTTCATTCTTCCGACCCTAGAGTGATCAAAACAGCTCTGTTGCTCCCTTACTGCCGTTCCCTCTAAGACACGGTGTTCCTCAATGGACTAGCGAGGAGTGTATTTATGTGTGTGTTTGTGTGAGTTGGCATCAGAGTGCAGCTTTTTTGCAAGATGTTCGTCACGGCCACTTAGGCCTGCTTTAAACCGGCCTCTCTCTCCCTACAACGGCTTAACACCGGGAACCTTGTTCTACCTCTCTCACAACTTTCTAACTCGCCCTCTCCTCGCTCACTTTCTATCTTCCCCTTCTGCTCTTCAGCCCAGGGTGCCTCTTTCTCTTTTTCACTAAATCTCTGCACTCATCTCTCTCCTCTCTCAATCCCTTTCTTCTGGGCCCCCTTTCAATCCCCTCCAATCGCCCACTCACATTATCTTCCTCCAAACCCCTCCTCTTTCTCTCCTCTTCCCACAGTCCATATAAACAATAGCAGTGGCATTATTACAGCTTCTCTTCATATATATATATATACACGCATATACACACAGTGAATGGTTTATGGCAGTAAAAGCATCGGTACATCATCTAAAGTAAGTCAGTGTTAGGAAGCTGTCTGTCATCACAGTGCAGTATTCAGGGCTACATCTATCTCCTGAATGACGGGTTGAACTATTGTCTACTGTCAGATGTTATGTGTTTTTGTTTTCGTTTGTTTCATCAAGAAAGTATCTCTTCATGCAGAATTTGTCTAGAGGCGAGTGCTGTGCATGCTGTTAGGACGTTTTATCCCGCTATTTCACAGCCAATTAGCAGCGTTCAAGTAACCCAGTTGTCCAAACAGGCGAGAGAAAAGCCTGCACATTCAAGATAAACAAACTCAGACACACAGCTAGTATTTCCAGCTGAATTAGACGAGGCATTTCTGTGTACCTATGAGAGGGATGTTAGAAACACTCACTAGCATATCTCAACGTAGTTCTTCATCTTATTGAGATCTAAGAGCTTACATATTTGCAGGTTACATGCTGTCAAGCAGCTTATCAGTATTTATTTTAGTTTTAGTATTTTTTATCTTATTATTTGCTTTACTCAGTCAGATTAGAATATGATGTTGATGTTTTCTTGACACAATTTCCAGCATTCAGTGAACAGTTGTTTGCACATGACTGTCACAGCAAAGATGAAAAATGTACTTATACAAGGACTGACACTGACCAGACCCTTTAAACTTTACCTCAATAGCTCCACTAAATCCATCCGTCCAACACCTCAGGTTAGTTTCTGCTTTTTAAAAGAATGAACTGTTAAATGATGGACTGATGGACACGACTCATGGCCTTACCTAGTGTTGCTTCTGTTGCTCTCTTTTTCCCTGTAACTCCTTTCCTTATGTCTCTTCTCTTTACTTCTTTGCACCGTTACCCTTCTCTTTATTACCACTTTCTTTCTGCCTATATCTTTCCTTCACTTGCGTCCACCACCTCTTAGCAAAAGCCTGCCCTACAAAACTGTCATTGCCGTTTTCTCTCCTCCATCCTCTCCTCCCTCCCTCAGAGCTCTGCGCCTGCTTCCCTTGAGACTATCGCTCGGAGAAACAAGGGCAGAAAACGAGAGGGAACAGGGTGGGGGTGGGGGGTGGTGAAGAAGAGTGTATGAAAGAGAGCAGAGGAGCAGAGCAGAGGCAAAGGGAGTAGTGGAAGAAGAGAGAGAGATGGAGAGAGGTGAAAGATGATAGATGAAGGAGAGAGAGAGCACAACAGTGTATGCCTACTGTGCCAGATTACTAATGGAGAGTAGCATGGACACTTCACAATACCTCAGGGAATGTCGACAACACAACATTTTGCCTGCAATATTTTGCATGTGTACATTACATTACAGGGAAAGACAGCATTACTGAATACATAAACAGAAACCTCTCAGACAATAACAGCAGGGAAGATGCTCCGCCCACCAGATTTTTCTACTCTGGCTAAAAATCCCTGGGGGTATTGCTAACTTTTAGAAACACTTTTACTGTCCAAAGTCCCCAAATGAGACCATATCCTCATTTCCTCATTTAAAGGGTTGCTGTTTTTACCCTCCACACAGCCACAAACACCATACTGCAGCCACAAAAGTCACTCAAACACAAACACTACAGGTCCCCAACCTAAACTCCATTGCTGTCCGTCTGGGATTTAGGGGTTGTCGTCATAGCAACAACAACTTCCTGACCTGGCCTGTGGCCCGAGAGATAAAAGTTTATGAGAGACAGACAGAGGAGTGAGTGTAAAAGTCCAGAAATAGAAAGAAAAGACAGAGTTACCTGTCTGGCTTTATTGGTTTTCACTTGTGTTTTTTTACTATCTGATAAAGCAGATGTGACAACTCTCAGTCTAATAAAAAAGAAAACATACATTCCCACCCGCCCCTACTCTGAGGGGCAGAATGGGGGCAGAGAGGGGAGGAACTTGTTTCTATGGCAACGACATTCAGGGACTACAACAATAAATCCCCATGGAGACGAGAGATTACCACAGCAAAAATACAGATTAGTGGACGAGCGTGGAAGTGACAATAGAGATTATTACCGTGCATAAACCCATTTCAAACCACACCAGATTTACTGCAGATATTACATACAGACCTACAGGACCTGCAACAGCTACTTTCCCTCCCTCCCACCCTCTCATCCTTACCCACCACGCCCACTGAAGAAAGGTGCTTGGCTTACAGCAGCCCTATAAATGATACTGATGACGCTCGTATCCATCTGCTGCTGTTACCTTGCTCCATGTTGTGTCGAGCTATTTCATTGCCTCTGTGGATTTCAAAATACACAGCCATCAAACCAAGCCGTGCTTCTGTCACTTCATCTTCCATCAAGGCAATAAAAACATTCACAAAGCCAATGGGCAGAGAACAGCAAAGGCATCTAACGTGTTTAGATTCTGGCTCTGGCGCAGTTACAGTAGATGTCATTTCTGTGTTTCCAAATGAGGAAACAGCCGTTGATCAGAGCAACACAAACTTCTGAATCACTCGATGAGATGTGAGATGTGGGCAGTGAATCAGAGGTCTGGAACCAGGCTAACCAGCGTGTGTGGAAGTAGTAACAGGTGTTATTATATCACAACATTATAAATCTTATCCACGCGTGTGTGTGTGTGTGTGTGTGTGTGCACACATGGGTGCCGTGCGGACCGGTGTATTAGCTGTCAGAACCAGCTGGTTTCTACCCTCATGTCTCACACACACACACACACACACACACACACACAAACACAGCTTTAATTTCAGTTCAGCATAGTGATGTTGAATGAATATGGCTGTACTGCTCAAATTACAAGCCCACAGTCCCAATAATAATCACAATATCTGGCAGTAAAGTGGGATCAGATTCTTCTTTCTTCTACAATTAATTAACATTGCACAATTTTAGACAATTACACACTTTATTATGTAACAATATACAACACACACATATAGCCTAGATCATAGTTTCTCATTCTTTGTTCCCTATGGCGTTTCATTTAGTATCCTAAGGTCAACTCTGTGACAAGGTACTTGTGACAAATGATACTTAGGCATCGTCACTTGTTACCATGCTACCACTTAACACCACTGTTATTAAAGTTCATCATGAGTGGGACATGAATCTGTGCACCAAACGTGACGGCAATCCATCCAATAGTTGGTGTGACATTTCACTAAAAACACACAAATGGTTCCAAGAAACCGTGAATGTTTGTACGTAAGTTTATGCCAATCCATCCAGTAGACTGAGAAGATTCATGAATGACTGTTGGCCTGCTGGAGGTGCTAGATGAAAAGTTGGAGATTACCAAAGTCAGTAGGGTTGAACATGCCACAATGTTTATAACATTTAATGCCAACACATTGACCAACTCTGCCATACCTAGAGCCACTGCACCATCACAGCTTCAAACAGGATAATATTCTGAGTTGTGCTCGCCACAGACTCAATTTTTATCCCTACAGCCACACTGCTTGCTATCAGTGTAAATATCATCAATTGCTGTTTGTTAGGACACTGTTTCAATTGAGCTACCAATGTTGTTTCTGACAGCTGGTGCACACCGAGTACAATGGGTTCCAATGAACTGAGCATTGGAAATCGATTGGCCATCATTCAGCGGACACTAATGAATTAAAAATCCAATCCAGCAGATTACAATGGGACATCCCAAACTGCTGAACACTGAAGCAACAGCCCAACAGCTGACAGTTACTGAGCCCCAGTTTTGGTTTTGAAATAACCACACATACACCGCACAGAGTAGGATCCTAATCTGTGCTGTTCTCTTGTACGATCTGCCCCATCTGTCACGCTATGACACATGCGTACACACAGAGATACAGCAAACACACAGATATGCACACACAGATGCACAACCACGTAAACTGATTCTAAAATACATGAAAAAAAAAAAAGAAAAACACACTCACAGGATCACTGATAAGCAAACTAGTTTGTGTGGTTAATCACACACAGATACACACATGCATGCACACGTTCACACACATCGGACTTGCTGGTGTGAAAATTCAGAACATGCCTGTCCCTTTACACTGCACTATGACCCTCAAACTGAGGATTACACAAAGGATAATCCCTGCGTATGTTTGTGTGTCTGTCTGTCTGCCTGTCTATCCATTCATCCCCTCGTCTTCCTCTCGGTCTCTGTCTGCCTTTTCTACTCCCAGCTCCACCTGATGCCAACACCTCGCTGCCCCTCAAAGAACACACGCACTCTGACAGTTTCTCCCTGGCGTATCTTTGCTGGCTTCGGTTTCAGCTTAGCAAATGAATGGTCAACTCATAAGGTATGTTTAAATGACCAATACTATGTCATTACTTTTGTTACCGTATCATTACCGTCAGCTCATAACTGCTACTTTCAACTGCACATTTATATAACAGTCAAACCAGTGACTCCTCGACAACACCAGGATGCTCCATTCAGCTCTATGCCACTATAAGTAATATTCATCACTTTACAAGGAGTAATGATACTCAAGGTTCTGCCTCATTCAACTGTAATAGCGTGTCCCTCACCACTAAGCACTGATATAATGATCATGTATGGATCTTCTTTTTGCATCATTGGTTAAAAGAGAACAAAAGATTGCTGCTGATGTAAGAAAAAAAAAAAGCATTAGCAACTACCAACACTGAATAAACTCAAAATATATTTTATGAACCCTATCTTCCAGCGTTAAGTCCCTCTCTTTCCGTGTGTGTGTGAGAATAAAGGGTCAGCTCATAACTACTATTGTTAGCTGCTAAACTCCCCTATTCAGCGATTAAAGCAGTCAGGCGCAAGTGCCCTGTCTGTGTGAATGTGTGAGTGACACAAAGAGCGAAAGTACGGGTGGGTCACACGAGTGCACATGAGAGGAGATACAGTGTGTGTGTGTGTGTGTGAGAGAGAGGGAGTGAAAAAGACAGGAAAGAAGAGAGGAAGAAAGCAGCATTAGCTGGGAGGGGAGACAGTGAAACTCGTGGTGAAACTCACACACGGCTCTCCAGAGCAGCAGTGGGTGTGGCGTTACTATGGCGACGTACATCCCATAGAGGGTGGTAACAACAGGTGCTTTTGCAAAACGGATGACTTCATGGGCATTGAGGCTCATTATTACAACTGCCTACAACTCTCTACGCCTCTAGCGCAGAGCAAGATAAGTGTGGACCAACAAGTGATGATGAGAAGAGACCGAGTGCTTCGAAATCTGTTAGCACACTGTCAAAAAGCTGAATGACGGACCCTTTTTTTAACGCAATAATCACCACCAATAGGACACACATTTTTTACAAACTGATTAAAGGGGAAACAACCTTTAGGCTGTGCATATGTGATTGCTTGAATATGTGAGCATGCATCTATACAACCTACAGCTGCATCAGTAAATGTAATGCTGGGTTAGTAGCACTTGCTCTGCAATGATGCAATACATGGAAGTATTATAAAGCACTCTGACACACACACACACAAACTCACAGTGGCCTGCCATTCATTTTCTAACTACTAACCTTAACCCCTAACTCTAAAATTAGACATTCCCCTTGTGAACACCATGAGATGTCCTCATTTTCAGAACATCATCCTGTTTTCTCAATTACCGTGAGGACATGTTGCCTCCGAGGTCCAGACACACACTCACACGTCATCATGTGAAATATATTGTAGCAACCGGCTCTTCTCAGGCATCAGGATAATGGCATTACCAGACATATTATTTAGGTGCCTGGTATCAGTTAATCCCAGACACAAGTTCACAAGACCTCTGACCCCTAACCAGGAAACAGGAAGTTTAGGGAAGGGGGCAACTTCAAACCCTTCTCCTGTTTCACTCTGTTAATCTCCCATCCCTCCATGCTTATCTTCGATTCTCATTTTTAACCACACACCATCTCAGTATCTGCCTCTCTCTCTCATTAGGAACCTGTCAACATAAAAACAGGATATGACAAGGGGAGTGAAAAACATCCGTACAATCATGTTCTCCTCTCTGAAAATCAGAACAAAAACACATCTTTTTGAGTTTTTCCCTCCACACGTTGGCTACAACATGGCATGCTACACAAGCACACAGACAGCCAAAGTCCCACTCAGGACTCAGTTTTCATCAACAACCGTACCAAATTCTAGTTTAAACTATATATATATATATATACTATATAATATATAATATATATAAATATATATATATATATTTATATATATATGTGAAATAAATATATAAATATAGTTTAATAAAATTTGGTTTCAGTAATTCGCATCACTTCATTGACTCACTATGGTCCGACATGGAGGTTTGGCTAGTTGTATATCTGAATAAAAAACTTAAATCAAGTGTTTGGCCACAATCAGTTTTTATAATTTGTTTAGTCATTGGTTGAGTTACTGATTCTTGTTTATTTGTAACTGTTTGAACGCATAAAATTAAGAAACTGACTTAATTTCAAACACTGGTCCCACCAGCTGCTGTTCAACTAACGTCTGTAACTTAATAGGTATTCTCATGGTGGCTTTCTGTCTAAACGACTGATTTGCTGTCCATAGCCGAAGCTAAATGGGGAAATAATCCTGTATTGTATAGCTAGAATTGAGGACTATCAATCAGAACTCAAGAGTAAGGATGTCCCGTTGTCCCTGGGTCTCTACCTCTCAGTAGGTGTGGGGCATGTTTGACCTTCTCTCTGGATTAGGGTGTTCCTGATGTTTGTAAATATGTATACAGTTTGTTTCACCTTCTCTCTCACTCTGGAGCAGGATCCTATAGCTTATATGTAAATAGTTCATTTGAACTTGTAAATATTTGAATAGTTGCTTTGATCTTCTTCCTCCTTTTGTAGATTGTTTTTTTACTTTTTTACTTCAAATATCCCTGAGTTTGTGATTATTTTGTTCATCGTGTGTGTATGTATCTTTCCATTGCAATATACCAATCGGAAACAGGTTTGCAGGTTATGCATTTATTGATCAGTTAGAAAGTAAACAACAAACAGTAAATCAGCGTGACTGATAAGAATAATGAAAAGTGAAAACCTTCCTTTACAGCCATACATTTTTTTTATTCAGGATCAAAAAGTCCAGGCGAACTGGCTAAATGTATTTTCTGCCCCCCAATATCAACTCGTTTTAATATTAGGATACTGGACCTTCGATCCACCGTCTCACCCTTAGTCCTGGTATATTTTTGACCTGTGGGAAAGTCTGTCTATTGACGCTGCTTTCTCGCCCTCGCTCTCACACACACACACTCACACACACACACACACACACAGTTCACTGGGTTCTTCACACTCTCCAAAATGTTTTACAAACTCCAGAGCTTCTCAATGGCTACTACTGAGAACAAGTTAGCTGGCCTGCCCTCCCTTTTGCCCCAGACACTCCTCTCACTTCCTCTTCCTCCCCTCATCCATTCCTCTTTATCAGTCTGCCCTGCTATCCCACCTCCTCGTCTTCTGAAGCCCTTCCCAGACTCTTTTTTTGACAGCCTGAATGAATGAATGGTCAACACATGATGAATGAAGTAAATGAAGGAATGAACTCATCCATCCATCAATCAGTTCTTGTCATATCTGAATATCTGTGGGCTTTGGACTGTCTGTCAAATTAGCTAAGCATATAATGGAGCATTTTTCACAATAATTTTCTTGGTTCTATATCAGTATTGAAAGCACATTATCCATTTTCTGTGGATATAAACCTCAGTGGTGCCAACATTTCCTCGTGTCGCTCCCTAAGATGTTGCCTTTTTAAAGATGAAGGCTCTGCCCCGTCCTGCCATGCTCTGCTCAGCCTCTCTGTGAGAATGTGACCCTATGCTGATTAATCTGCTTTTAACTATGTTGGGCCCCCTGCCAAAGCCACAGGCCCACGCTCTCTCTCTGTTTTTTATTCTATCGCTTCTTTCAGGGCTGGACACTTGCTGGGGAGGGCAGTTTGCCCTCTCTTGTGTGAAACGTTCCCCTTCAACACAAGGATTTTCTATTCTCCTCTAATAGACGCTCTCATTTAACGAAAGATGACTAAAAATCGACTAACTCTATTATACTTAACTCTATTGAGCTTGTTGGTCCGGTGCAATTAGGCCAACACAAACACTTAACTTGAAGACTATTACACGGACAGTTCTTTATTATTCTACACTCTAGTTTTCATTTACATTGCGTAAAGCATTTAACTCCCCCTCTTACCTCCCTCCCCCTCTTTTGTTCCCTCCATCACACACGTCCTCGACATCTCTATCCACTTTCGCTCTCTCCACCTCGCCCTCTCACCCGCCCTCCTTCCCTCACTGCCTCTGCGGTAATAAGCTGAACACTGCATTACAGTTTCTATTCATCCATGCCTCTCTGATCTTCTCTGTGTGAATGTGAGTCCCGCGGCGCCCGCTGGCCCAGCATCTCTGGAAGCTAGAGGCTAATACTCGCCGGTCACGGCTGACTGCTGTACTGCAGAGTATGTCCACCTCAGTAATTGTTGTGACTGTCCCTATGTCACAGAGGAGGTACAAGCCTTTAATTGTGATTTGGACTTGCGGTATTAAACCACTGTGACAGACTGGTGCAGGACAATACGAGGTGCTAATCTACACTGTAACCAGCTAGAAACCTTGGCATTTCGATTTTCCAGCGCGTTATCATTGTAAAAGAAACATTTTGTGACACTCTGAGGGAGAATGACGTTTTCTCTGCTTCTTGTCTTACAAACACAGTCGGTACTAGTCGTCCACTCTGATGTGGGACAGTAGGGCTATCTGTGCGAGCGCCTGAGTTGATGTGACGTGTTCTGCTCCTGTTGAACCGACGGGGTCAGGATGAAAACACACACACACACACACACACACACACACAGGGATGTTCCCATAGCCTTTCCGAATGGTTAAGCAATATCTCTCACTCTCTCTGTCGCTCTCACTCAGTCTCTCTTCCTCTCTGCTTGTTTCTGTATTCCTTACTTTCTCCTTTTGTCATTCCATCTCTAGTTTCCGGGTTACCTATTTTTGGCTCCCCTACTTACCTTTCTACCCCTCGCAAAGGTGAGGGAGAGAAAACGTACACATGGAGCGGAGTGTATAGTGTTTGCTTTAAACTAACGCAGCAGTGACGACACTAAAAACTTTAAACTATGACCGAGAATGAAAGATTTTTGCCTGACAACAGCGATACGGAGAGGGGGAATAAATCATGCGCTCGTTCTAGCTAACCCTGTGTTAGTTCCAGCTATCTTTAATGAGCAGATTCTCCCACCAGAACAACCAATTAAGGCTTCTCTCATTAGTGGGTTCGACAGAGCCGCCACTGTTCTACACATCCTGGGAGTCTGAGAATGAACATGGCCCCGATGATTATAGATAAACTATACACACACAGAGGGGCCTGACAGGAAGCGCACACCACAGTGACAGGCTCGCTCGTTGCTGGATTTCCCTTATAGCTAACCCGACCAAGAATCCTTTCTACTTTCACAAAGCTTATGTTGTATTATGTTGCGCATATTCTTTATTCTATATGGTAATGTATTGTTAGAGCTTTAACCTCAATGGAAGCGGGTTTTCTAGTGCTTTACTGTCAGTGCACCTACATGTGCTGCTGTACTACACAACCTCAACACCTGTAACCCAATACGATAACACACAATAGCACTGCGTGAACAAATACCTTTGTGAAGCATGTGATACTCAATAGCTGCTAAGACAATGTAGAGAGAGGTGTTAAATTAACATTATGGCCATTTTTGAGTTCTGTGCTGTTGTTGTACTGGTTGGATTATTTGTCTCCGCGTTAAACTGACCGGTGGGATCACATTTGAAATGCCAAAAGACCTAAGGAGATATGAAAAGAAACCTTAGAAAGTGTTGGTTTAATATATGCCAGCAAATCAGCCATTCATTTAAAAAAAAAAAAAAAGACATTTTAAAGACAATGAAACAAAAGCTGTAAATCTCATTCTCTCGCTAATGTAGCTTGTGGGCTTTGTGCTTGGATGGATGATGGCTCTGGTGGTTATGGTTATGTAATTTGTTCAATCCCGTGGGGTTTCCACTCGGTTCATGGAGAGGTTTAGGTTTTATGCAGAAAACGTTTAGTCTTATCCTCCATATTCATAGAGACACAGAAATGGGTTAACATGGAAAAACAAAGACCACGATAAAGAGGATTCAGCGTGGCACTGCAGGGAAAAATGCCCTGTAATATAGTTTAAGATGGTCAGATTAGAATAAATCAGACAGGGTCCGGGGTCTTCAGCAGGCATTCTCAGGTATTTTATTGTGCAACATCATTCATGGAAAACAACCCAATGCAACTGTTGTAATGACACAGAATAAACCATGATTAGACATAACGCCTCATACTAAAGTACTGTACACCGCCACTGTCCGCGACATTGTCCGTGACCTGATGTCCTCCATTTATACCTAACCTACTTCCCCTTCTCTCAGAGGACAAAACGCAAGGAGGTGGTAGGAACCACAGCTGAGTTGCGCTGATTAAGCTGATGAGTATTTGGCCACACACACACACACACACACAAAGACACATATAGGTAGACTAATATTAGGGCTACTAACAATCACCAGTAAACCTAACTCGCTCTGAAAGGTCCGCCCATGTTATTCTCAGCCATGGTGACACGTCTAACAATGAATTGCAAAAAAAGGTATATATCAGATAGTTATTGATAAAGCCAGGTATGTTACGTTTACTAAAAAGATAAAACATGAATAGCTTGGGAAGTGGTCCGCTGCATTAGGTATGACTGTGGCACCATACAGACATTGAATCAAAATTGAATTACCCTGATGTAATACATATGATTGTCAATTGCCACTGACTTTTTACACGTCAGCACAGGCTAAACTCAGTCCGTCTGTCTGTTTGCCTGCCTGCCTATCTGTGTCTGTCTGTGTGTGTGTGTGTGTGTGTGAACCAGCTGAACCCTCGCCATCTGCCAAGCCACGTATGACACACATGCATGTAAACACACATGTAAAGTACTGTATGTTCTGTCCACAGACAAATAGTAGTCAGGGTATGATGAGAAAGTAAGACACATTTAAACAGAAACTATGATGCGTCAAAGCTGGGCCCGGCAAAACTGAAACAAAAACCTGAATTTTAGTTTTGGTTTAGTTTAAAATCCACTTTTAAGCTTTTTTAAAATCGATCCTGTAGTGCAGAAATGTGCCATGCATGGTATGGTAAACAAAATCAGGTTACACGATCACATTAAACAACAGCTCAGTTGATCTTTTGAACCGCTTATCAAGTAAAACATTTGCCAATTACAACTTGAAAATTGAAAGAATTGCTTCCCTTTCTCCATTACATAAGTTTATTAATTGAATCTCATCTGGATGTTAGTCAGACTAAAAGCTATTTGATCAGTTTGGGCTCTGATAAACTGATAATCACCAAACTAAAGAAGATACATAACATTGCTAATGGATACTACTATCCCACAAACACTGTTATCCCTAGATTAGGGTGGATGCTCTGCACATCTCGGTTGCCACAGCCCCATCTTTCACCACTAGATCATAGCCACAGTCACACAAACGGGACTGCATTTCCCAAACATCCCGTGTTAACCATTTTCCCGGCGTGAAACCAGATGAAACAAACCCTTTGAGAAACAGTAAAACAGCGTGTTGTAGTGTTGCTACTGCTGGAAGAAGAGCTTGCCCGCACACACACCGGGGAACAGACACATCCAACTTAGAAAAACCTACTGGTGCTTTTTAAACAACCACCTTAAGCGGGAGGAAGCAGCTACAAGAAACCTTCCCACAGAAACCGAGACGGATGTTTGAACAGTGTTTAACCGACTAGTTAGCACGATTAACGGAGCGGTACGGTTCACCTACACACCAGGAAATACTGCCAACCACCAGTAACGTACCAGGGCTCTATTCATTTACAAAACGACTTCTTTTTTTTTTTCATGTTTTTAAACGTGGAAGTTTACGCTGGTTTCACCCTACGATCATTTTTTCCCGTTTGAAACCTATTTTGATGCTAACCACATCAAACCCGTCCGCGCCCGACACAGCCGGGGGCATCAAAGTAGTTTACGTTAGGTGGATGATAACAGGGATAATGTGGGAGAAGATAGGCGCCATCGAAGGTATGACTTCATGTTCAAGATAACGGGTTTTTGAGCAGGAAGCGGGATGTTTTTGCTTGACCATTTCAACAAAGGTGCTGCTACTTACTGTGCGCGGTGCAGGTTGGGCACCTACAGCTATTAACCGCAACTAAATCCGCAATAGAAATACGCTAAATGTCCGAAAAGCATTGAACCAACCGCGGTCGCTAATGTGCAAATCACGTGATTTAAAAGGAGGTAAAATTAAAACGTTACCTCGTAATTTCCAACGATGCGTGTGGGGAACTTTTCCAAACGTGGCCGCTCACTCTGTTCTCCTCCAAAAAATAACGTACGTCCCACTATCTCAGTCTCCACAGAAAATCTCCACTACGGTCCACACCGAAAATCTGGCCAGGGCTCAAGGTAGACGTGTCCATCATCCTCAAGACCCGCCCCATACAGTGAAAAACATCTTTTCGCCGCCTCCCATTGGCTGAGAGAGGTTACTGTATTAGAACTCGAGATGTGATTGGTCGCCCGCGCTGTCCGTTCGCGTCGGAGGGTCGTTAGATGCAGATGTGGCAGTGTTAGTGTGGCGTGGTAGCTCCCTCTAGAGGACGATTGCTGTCACTGCAATATGTTGATGATGCAGTTCAATGTTTTTTTTTAATTTTGTGTTTTTTTAAAGTCCAGAATTGTTACCGTTTGAGTAGAAAGTAGTGGACATGAAGAGCAATTTTCATTTTACCTCGTAAGGTTACACGTTGGTGGTTTTTAAAAGGTGGATACCAATATTTTTAAAAAAAAGCAGTGTCCTTAAATTGGAAATTTTTTGGCCAGAATTCATCCAAAATTAATTAAAACCGGTCATTGCATAACATAAGGCATGGCTACTGCCACTGCACACACACACGACTCTTACATATATAACACCCAGATTAGGGAAGCTCAAGTAATTGGTTTATAGTGCAAGGCAGCGTGGAGATTTGACATCTACAAAAGTGGAGGAGTAAACAACCACATAAGAACAACATTAATGTACAGTAGGATAATACAAACAACCATAAAAGAAAGTTAAATGAGTGAAATATTAATACTATTAACTAATTAAAACATTTTGTAACAAAAACTGGCAACAGAAAAGGACCATTTGATTGTAAGACAGTCAATCATCACATTATACAGCTTGATTTGAGTCCCAGTTTAGCAGCTAGGAGGCAGGTAGGGTGTGTTTCAGTGGACTCACCATTAGTAGAGCAGCGTGGATGCAGCAGGGGAGGACAGCGGGCCAGTAGAGCATGCACACACAAACACAGACGAATGCAGAACAGAGGAACAGGACATCAGACACTGCACATCATTTCGACATGTTTATTTAATGAGCTGCATCTGCTACAGTTGCATTTAGTTTAAAAATCAAGATCGAGTAATGACGCATTATCAAACCACTTAATGCTGTTACATTACATAGATAGTACTGACAACATGACTGGCTGTTTGTTTGGTTAGTTACATTTGTGTGATCCCTGCGGCATGATGAGAATGAGAGTGAGGCAATAAGTGACACAGCTAATTCACTCTCAGCATCCAGACCAGTCATGAGAAAAACACACAGCAGATCTCCTCTGTGGCATGACAGCAAACAGTCTGGTACCTAGCAAACAGTCATTTTATTGACATAATATCCACATTGTAGGATGGTGAAAGGAAACACACCCACTCTGGAAACATTTAATCATGAAAATCATAAAGAGATAACTGCATTAAAGTCACCTCCCTCTGTCCCTTCCATTAAATTGAATTGCTACCTGCTAGCAACCTGCTGAGGAGAGCAACCTGACCTTTATCAGTCAGTTTGGATTATAATGAAAATACAATACAGCATGCTGGCAAGCCCTACGACAACCCAATATACATATACATGTATAATCTGCTAAACAAGTGCTAACAGACTGATTACTTTATACCTGTGGTGTTTGTTTAGGTAACTCTAGAGCACTGATGCCATCTGTGAGTCGGTAAGTGTAGTTGTCTGCAGCTTAATTTAACATCCATTCCCAATATATATATAACATTTAGACACTGATATGGCACACTGAAGACAATTAGCTGCTCCTCCATGCTTTTCTAGTTCTCTAATGACACAAAAAAAATAAGAAAGTCAAAAAGGTGTACCTGATTGTTAAAGGTCCCATATTGCAGAAATAGTTCCCACACTGAGATTAAGACAATCGTAAGTCTTGACTCTAAACCTAATCAGCCTGATGTAAGGTCTGTTTTTCTCTTCTCTGCTATGTCTCCCCACCTCCTCGCCTCCTGTTCTGGCCTACAGAAAGCTCTCAGTGCACACAGCAGTTGTCTCTCTGCTCTATGCTGAATGCCTAGGCTCACAGAGCAGAGTTGATCGAATACGCTCGCAGTGTCCTCGCTGTATACCAACAGATTGTGTTAGTGTCCATAATCTAAACAGGCTTGGCAGAAACACAGTGTCCTACAGCCAGGGAGCTACAGTAGCTAGCTAGCTGTTCGGTTTCCCATGCAGGCATGACATCAAGCCGGTACAGATTCTCTGGAGGATTAGTGGCGAGCCCTTCTGAGGGGAATTACCCTGACACAGCCATCTGGACAGCATAACATTGCCCACTAGACCATCCACAGTCCAGCCAACTCTGTGCCCTCATCTGAAGAAGCTATCGCCCAGTCATCCTTCTACCCTGACTTAAGAAACAGCAAAATCATTCAACCCTGTACTCTGGTTTGAGAAAACAGTAGGCTATGGCCCAGCCAACCCTGTACCCTGATGTTAAAAGCTGTCCATTCAGTAGGTACATGCTTCAATTAAGTGACTTAAAGCTGCTTTTCATGTGTGATTTGTGATATTTTTTTAATGTTTTATGTTGATTATGGCCAAAAAGTGAGTTTTTATATATATGTTATATAACTCTAGATTGGTACACTGACTACTACTGCATTGCACACACCTTTAACTTACTTTGGGTTTACTGCATGGTACTGGCTCCCACTTATACTTAAAACCACCTTGTACACAATAACATACTAATTTACTACAATACAGCTATACAATTGTCTATTGTTGTCCTGCACTGGTATGTTGCATTAGTGCATATGTTGTTTGTCATGTAGGTTGTACCACACCTGAGAGACCAGCGTATAACCTTTTGGTTATCCTATTAGTAGTAGTATAATGACAATAAAGTTGAATCAAACTGAGCTAATTTAAATATGTCAACATGTGTCACTCTTTCAGAGATTGTGACAAAGTTAAGTTAAAAGGGTTTAAAACCTGTAATTCACAATTAGAGTATAAACAGTAATTCATTATCAGTCTGAGGTTAATGATACAACATCCTAGAGATTGTGGTGTAATATTCCTATTTTAAGGCTTCAAGCTTTTACAGTGTGTTCATAATGTGTTTGTGGAGGTGCAGTGCCATGAATTTCAGTTGAGGAGTTCCTCATTTAACAAATTTACAAACTTTATTATTAAAGGGAAAATGCAACCAAAACATCCCATGTGCTCCATAAGAAGTCAGCTGACTCATTAAAGTGCCCTAGAAAACTCTACTGTACATAAACACTAGCACACCCTCAATGGCCAATAACCAGTTCACTTAAGTGAAGCCTATCTTTTAAATTTAGAATAAACTAAATAATGT
>NW_023340246.1:8856176-8860394 GCF_004916995.1 Morone saxatilis
TGGTAAAGTCTAAATATACAGAAGCATTACATAAACTAGATATATATTATTAACCTTTATTTTACTTCAGACAGGAAACACCTACCTGGGTAATCATGTAACCTACAACAGAAATACACTGAAACTCTTACCACATACCTCAGAGTTCATAATGCAAACCACTGTTTGTGGTCTGCAATGCAGGAGATAGTCATTGCTCATTTTACTGATAATAAACATATTACAACACAAATTATACAAAAATAAGTGTAATTTAATAGAATCTTGTGGGGGAAAAAGCCAATGCCTGTGCTTGTAACCAAACATATTTTGTAGAAATAAATCATGAAAATATCTTACTGCCTCCACTTTGCATAGATACACAAACACCAGCGCAGCCTGAAGACATGCACAAGCTTTTAACCTCTGCTCCAAAAACATGATAACACACACACACACACACACACATCGAACTGCATTTTACCTGACAGCCAGTCGATAATCAGCTGGGACAGCTTGACTGGAAGGAGTATTTCCTCGTATGACACCACTTCTCTCACTCTTTCTGTCTTCACATGCGTCGAACAAATACCAAGACATTGAACAAATACTTCACACCTATTTGTTCAATGTAATATCAACCACCAGCTCCCTCCCTCCCTATCTCTCCCTCTCTCTTCCTCTTACACTTCTTTGTGTGTGTTGTAACTCTAAACTCCGGGATCAGGTGTCAGCTAAGGAGGAGAGGAAGAGAGAGAAAGACTATTAAAGAGAAACAACCTGAAGGCAGACAGATTCAAAGACACGCTGCTAGAAAGGGTGGCGCCTCTACCTTACCACTGACAGTACAAGGGGAGGACTAATAAAATGTTAGTTTCCTCTGAAACTCGTTCTTCTGTCGTCACTACGCCCCTCTCTGTTTATTGAATGTTTTGGGTGTGTGTGTGTGTGTGTGTGTGTGTGTGCTATTAATCACACAGGGTTCAGGGTTTGGTCAAGTTCAGGAGTAAGTCTGCAGTGAAATACAGAAACAGAGAAGAGTTTTAACAGGAAAATACACAAGATTATGTGAGTGTGTGAGTGTGGTAAATGTCTGTACCCACAAACTATGAACTGGCTCTGTGTTGTGGGCATATTAACTCAGTCATAATACACTTACAAATACATTAAACACTTACTAAAATGCTATAAAACCTAAAACACCTACCGAAAGCTGGAGGGTGCAGTCTAGATAGTGACTTTGTGAGCATCTCTTACTACCTGAATGCACTACAACAGACAGGTTTGCATTCAGTGGTTGATAAGCTTCACTGAAAGCTGCCTTTAAGCAAATGAGCTGGAAAGATGTTGTCTTCACCTAAAGAATAGTCATTATCTGTGACATGCAGACTGTCTCTATTATAAAGTCATGTCTCCTTAATGTATTTATATTCATAAAATGTGTTGTTTGATGTTAAGTATTTATCACATCGACTCATACTGTTATATATGGTGTGCTTAATTTTTATAATGTTGGCTTTTAACTGTAAAACTTGAATGAGTTTCCCTTCTATTTCCTCATACTAGTTCGCAAAAATAAACTGCCCTGTCCAGTGTTAAAGAGGGGGCATGATACCTTCACTGACAGCCTATGATGCATGATACTAGAGAGACCACTAGAGGACAGCAGCTCCTCTTTCCATCACTGGAGTCTCATCTGACTCCATGACAGAAGAGGGCCAAAGAAAATAAGTTTCACTGCATTTTGGCCCAAGTGTGATGATCTTAAAAACATAGTGATGTATGTCGGGAAGAAAGCAGTCTTTATAAAATGTGTCTTTATTTAAGAATAAATATTTGAATTCATTTGTCTGTGAGAAGAGCTCCGTTTCTCAAGTGGTAGACCACTGGATGTGGTCTTGTTTGGGTTTTTCATTTTTTTGCACTCTACACAAAGTCACACAGTCATACTGGAGCCTTCCCAGAAAAATGTGAGGAATTTTGTGTGTTTCATACCAAGAGAGCTGAGATGAACCCGTCTCACCCCAGATTAAATATTGTAGCTGACTGTGCCTATAGGACATCCCAACAAATGTCATAAAATGCTCAGGTTACAGACTTAAAATGTGATGAAATTAAATCCTAAAAGCGTTATGTAAAAATGACATAACATTACAGCCATTCACGATCATTACTGATTATTACATCATCAAGGTCTGACACTTCTTTGACTTGTAATGTAATAACACCACCAGCTTACATCAGTACGCTGCAGACTTTATTACATAGCATTTGCCAGTTTTGTAATTAGCTGATGTCAGTGCATTATCTGGCAATTGTACCTAAACTGATTTTAAAACTTTAAAATTCCTTTTGACTTTTGATGACACTAGTTGCAACCGATTTTTCTCTCCTTTTAATTTCATTTTGTTACCTTCATTTTCAGTTTGATTTCAGTTTCACTGTGATTGCTTTGTTTAAATTCTGCAAAGAGGCGACGCAAATGATTAAGCAAATGATTTTAAAGGCTGAGGAAGAGTTCTCCAGATCTTTCCAGCAACCACCTGTTGTCCAGACAAACCTGAGTGTTTGTTGTCTCAAGTGGAAATGCTGAAAAGAATCTCATCCTCCACAACCAGGATTTAATCTTGATTCTGGGGGTTTCAATATCCACTGTACAGTTCCCTGGGTGGCTGCAGCGTGATTACGATCGTACTTGTCATCCTTAGAAAAAAGGCACTATATCATTCACAATCTTGCAAATCTGCAGTACACAATATTGAAGAGGTGTGTCAACCCTCTGACAACATTCACAGTCCTTCCCCATCACAGCATAAATCTTATTTAACAAGGACATTGGCAATGATTCAGAAATTGAGTGCCACATCCACGCCTGTGGTAAACATTTCTCCACCCCTGATAAAAAAAACAAACCTAACCCTTCTGAGTTATCTGTGGGTGTACCAGGACCTATGATGTGGCCTTCTCATACAATTTCCATGATGTTATGCTCAGGTAAAAATTCAGGAGTCACCTAATAGCCCCCACTTACCCATAATTCACCCATACAACGCCTGATTAGGCCTCTTCTGAGACATACCAACAACTTTAACAATGCTTCCTTTTCAACTTTCAACAAAATATTTTAAAATAGCATAAAATCAATCAAAGTATTTAAGTATTAAAATAGATCCTCCTGAAATTGCATTCACTAAATTAGTATACTTGTACTTTATATGCTACTTTATTCCACTGCAGTACATTTCAGAGGGAAACAGTGGCCAGTTGCTTTTCAGATCCGGATTTTACATGTAAAATATGTAGGGATAATTAGAATAATGTTGTAGATTAAACCACCCTACAGTTCAAATAAAACTAGCCTTTTCTCAACCTGCACCAACACACTACTTATTTATTAATATGTCAGTAATAGTAATAATACAATAACGTAATACAGTAATAGAATTCTCATAGGCCATTATGTAAAAGGAGTACTTTTTGATACTTAAAAGTGCATTTCACTGATAACAACCTAACTTACTTCTGTACGCTCACTCGAGTGGGCTTTACTTGAATAGAACAATCTAGACCCGTGTAGCTACTTCAACCCTAATTATTATAAGTAAAGACTTAGATGGGAAGGTGTGTCTTCTGAGAAGTATGGAAGATACTCTGTTTCGCTATTAATGGGAAGTTTCAGTAGTATTTCACTTTTGGTTCTAGCTAACTCGCCGTTGTTCTGTCCGGTTGAGCGTTTAGTCGCGCGTTAGTGTGCACGCACACTTTATGTTTATGAGAGGGTTTCCCCGCACTGCACGTGCGCGTACAAACTGGCTTGGCTACAAACGAGCGCGCGCACAGCTTTTCAGTTTTTTAAACCCTCCAGTGAACAGAGAGAGAGAGAGAGAGAGAGAGAGAGGGAGAGAGAGAGGCTGTCTTGTCGCTTCCGGCTTCACACACTCAGACAAACAGCGCTTTACTACGAACACAGAGGTGTCGAGCTGCACGCATGACAACAGAAAACCTCCCCAGAAAAACTATTTCTTCTGAGAGCAAACTGTGAGAGAGGATTCCACTGGTCGGTACGAAGTGCTTGGAAGTTTTCCTAAAAAAAAATATATATATATATAGCCAGAGAGAAAACACTGGTGGAAGAGAAAGACATTTTGAAAGCCTGTCCTTCTTCTTCTTCTGAGGAGGAGGAGGAGGAGGATTTTTTTGGTGAAAAAGGTGAAGAAGCGCGAGAGAGAGAGAGAGAGA
>NW_023340246.1:8860461-8864919 GCF_004916995.1 Morone saxatilis
GAGAGAGAGAGAGAGAGGAGCAGATACTAAGTTGTCCTGGTGCACGAGGAGCCGCATCTTTGCATGTTGTGTGTGTTTCTAGTGTCAGACACGCAGACAGAGGAGAGTCATCCTCTGCTCATTTCTGTTGGTATCTGGCTGTAATATCACTCAGACCAATAAAAGTGTCCCGGAGAAGCCTTGAAGAGGACAGCGCAGAGGTAAGATAACACAGGGCCTGCTGTCATTGGCAGGACCTCCATCTGAGGAGATTATTGCTGTTGGAGAGAGTTTATTACAGTTTAATACCACCAGCTCCAGTGCGGGGGGGGGGGCCTAGTCATCCTTTTAGTAAGTGGGGAAACCAATCTATGTAAGTAGTTTTAAAGCAAATATATCCTTGTTTTTAATTTAAAAAATGTTTATTAGCTAAAAATATTTTTGTCTTATTGACTTTTTTTGTCTTTTTTTGTCTTAATCAGTGTTTTGTGATTACAGATGCACGCACGTTTAGCTGCTTTCTAATGATGCGCAGCAATACTGTTGACTCATTCTCAGCCATACTTTTAGAGATAAGACATTGTTGAATTTATTAACACAGAATCGTTTCAAAGACCTTATCAGATCCTTTTATACTAAGCTTTCAACAACTGCATGTAACAAAAGTCATGCTGAAGAACTAACTAACTAACAAATAACTGAAACTCAAGTTTGTCCAGATTGTGCACAATTTGCCCCTCAGCTAATCAACAGCAGACATCTGAATGTTCTGTACATCGCTGATTAAAAGGAGATCTGGAGGTGATCAAAGATTTGACTGGATATTTGTCAGACTCTGGGATTAACATTATCATTTTTTGAGCTTGCAACCAGATCCAATAGGGACCGGCTGTAGGAACCCACCTGGGGCTGCAACGATTATTTTTATTGTCCATTCATTTCTCAAATAATCTGTTTGTGGTTTGGTTTACAAAATGTCAGACAAGCTCATAGTGATGTCTCGAATATTCCCCAAAAATATTCATTGATATATTAATGTCATAGAGGAATAAATAAACCAGAATACATTCACATCTGAGAAGTTAAAATGAGAGAATTTTGACTTTTTTTCTTAAAAGATGACTCAAAACAGTTAATCAAATATCGAAGTAGTTGCCGATTAATTTATTGGTTGACGACTAATCGATTAATCGGTGGATCGTTGCAGCTCTAAACCCAACATTTGCATTATATTAGCATTACTCAATTAGCTGCAACTAATGATTTTCATTACTGATTCATCTGCCCATTATTTTGTGGATTCATTGTTCATAAAATGCCAGAAATTAGTTAAAAAAAAACATTAAATATTATTAATATTATATTAATAACATTAGTCTAAAGTGTTCAAACATCAGCTTGTAAACTGTCCAAAACGCAAATATATCAGTAAACACTGATACAAAAGAACAATGCTCAACAGGAGAAGACGGAGGAGTTTGGTATTTTTGCTTTAACGAATAATCAATTATCAAAATAGTGATGATTTATTTTCTGTCACTCGACTGATGGATTAATCAGCTATTTGTTGCACGTCTAGTTATTCCTTTATTTTCTTTGGATTTCCTCTAAGGCCCTCTTGAGGCCTTTCCCCCCTCTGGGAACCATTAAGCTTTATGTGGGGGTCCAAGCTTTGAGTATCCCATCTGCTAGTAGTGGGCGATATGGACGAACTCTTCTGTTGTGGTGTAGTAACTTACACTAGATGTGCTATTGCTATATATTGTGACATAATGACGTTTCCAGACACTCTATCGAGGACCTGTTTATGTATAAATAAGCAGATAGGAATGTTTGCTTTGGGCTGATCTAGTTGGTTGAATACCTGACAAAGTTGCATCATCTCAAAATCTGCAAATATTCAAATAAAAATCAAACATTTCCATAGATTAATACTTCTCATTGATACATCGTGGTTAACCTTGCCCACAATGAACACGCCCAGAGCTCTAACATGGATTGTGTGTGAGTGTGTGAGAATATCTGACGGCATATTATTGCATTGTCGCATCAACCTACCATCTGCTTATGTACATTTACAAGGAATAATAATCATCAGCAGCTTCTAAACTTTCTCTCAGCTGAGTTGCTTTGAGCGCACTGTATGTAGGTTTATTGCCCACTTGTGTAGGCAAGTGGACCGTTCGAACACTCACACAGTCCCACTCAATCTGACACGAAGCAGCCCTGAAACACAGTCTGAGGCAGTTTACGTGTGCTGCTATACCAGAATCATCCCAACGACAAAGCGTTTGTTTCTGCTTTTTATCCCTTTTTATTGCGGCTGCCTGTTTTGGAGGCTCACGCTCATCGAGGCGCATGAGCACGACACGAACTCATGGTCAGGGTCATGGTTTGCTTCACTGTGCTGCTTCGTGGCTGTTGTTAATTGATAGTAATGTGCTATCTTAACGGGTCTGGAATGTCAACACAGACAGTCTCGCGTGTTTTCTGTAGACATGTGTATCTTTTTGGACGACGTTATCTGTCAGGGAGGTGAGACCAGTGAGTTTCTGGCTGGGATTGAGGAGACAAAACATAAAACATGTGCTGTATTATGGCTTTTCTAATTTTCTTGGGGAAACTGGACCTTTTGACGAGCACAATTCACTACGAATTCAGACAATCCAGAGCTGTCCTTTAGTACAAAGAGAGAAAGGGGGGGGGAAAAAAGGATTTGGGAAGCAGCTAACCATGTGAAACATGCAGTGTGAAAATGTTTCCTAGTGCCCAGCGCCGCTTCATTACAGCAACTGAGCCGTCTCACAGAAAGTAAATCCACTACTTCTGCATGAAAGATTCAGAACAGACAGCTAAACCAAAATAGCCTGTAAACACCTCTCTTTCCTTCCAAGCTCCTCTTTCAGTCCCCATCCTGCACTGTCTCCTTTCCTCCCCCTTTCTCTCTCTCTCTCTCTAACCCGCTTTATCCGCTCCGGGGCCTGAATTGTGTCGTTTTCACTGCAACTCAGTGGCTGTTAGCGTCCAATAAACCGAGAGAAGTGATTATACAGTGTGAAAAAACGCTGCCCTGGTGGTTAGTGAGCTACTCGAGTCACAAGCCATTCAGATTGTTTCCTGCCTCTCTCGAACTGCGTCACTCAACCAACAAGGAAATCCCATGTTTACCCTCGTTGTTCATGACCTGATGTCTTATCCTGAACCTATCTGGAATCCAAACACATCCCGAGGCACTTTTTGGCAGCTCAGCACATGTCCAGAATACCAGTGTGCTTGAATGCGCCCCAGAACTGGACTGAAAAGGATTTGTTCTCTATACGTTGGGGCTTCAGTTTAACTTTGTGGACAGTAAATATTTGACTGACTGCTCTCTTATAAGGTGATTACTTGGCATGAAATGAACAATAATTATTGCCTGTAGTCTAGTCTCATTGCTCACAGTCCTGCACACCGGCACTGTTTTGCTTGTGCTTATCTCACCGTGTTATACAAAGCAGATTGTAAGTCAAGCAGCTCTGGATAATCAGTCATCTGTCTGAATTAAATACAACGTGGCTTTGTGGGTATCATTGCTGACCACATAAAGCGCTAAAATGATGAATGTGTTCATCTTATTCACCCTGCAATTAACGGATTCTAGAGTACTTTCCCTTCCTGCAGCTCACCTCCTGACTGTCTTGATTCCGATGCTAAAATGACTGGTTTTGGTTCCTAAAGGCCTGTTTCTTACAAGGGTACTAGATCCTGGCACCGTTGCGCAGCTAAAATAGAAAGGCCAGTTCACAATTTTTTCTTGAAGTCAAACTTAACAAGTTTATTTCAAATCAAATGATCCAGAGGACACAGTCAGATGTTTTTAATTCTGTCTCGTAATGACAAGCCTGTTTCAAGACAACCACCTTATTTTCAAACTAATAATATGTAGTGATATTTATCATTGCAAAAAATATACTGTGACCAGATAATGACTTACAGTTTCTTGGAACAACCTTGATTATTCTGACCAAAAACGTGCTATAGTGAACACGCTGTCTGTCTATTGCAGCAAAAAAAGAAGGGATCAGCAACTCTTGGTGTCTACACATCTTTATCTGCGTCACTTCAAACTGAGGAGATTCCACAGCTGAGCTGTTGCCTTTTCTCTCTATCTTTTCCTACTCTCTAGCTTTCCTTCTCCTTCTGTGTTTAATTCTGCTGCCACTTTTTATCTGTGTTTGCCTCTCTCTCTCCCTCTCTCTCTCTCTCTCTCTCTCTCTGCCTCCTGCCCTTTCTCGTTCTCCCTCTCTGTTTGTTCCTCTGTATCTCCATCTTTCTGCCCTTTTCCATGTGCCTCCCTCATTTTCTCCGTGAAAGAATGTTACCTTAAAGTTATTTTATTTTTAGGCTGAAGCCAATTTCAAACAGTGTGGAGCTAGTGGTCAGGCAGACTTAGTTCGGAGAGGTGGAAAACAATTGGCACGGAAAAAAAAGATTGTACTC
>NW_023340246.1:8864930-8877206 GCF_004916995.1 Morone saxatilis
ATTCAAATGAGCAATATACAAATCTCAGCTTCTATGAAACATTAACAGGAAAAAGGCAAATTATTTCCAGTGAGTGGAACTTGTCCCTTTCTTGTTTTCTTCCAACATTAATCTCTATATCTCTGTTATTTTTCTCTATTTAGTTTGATTCCCAGCATGAACAATGATATAATTTATTTTGAGTTAACAACACGACTGCATGAATTATCTTCTCTGTCCATGACGCAGTTAGGGATGGCTTTCCAGGAATGGAAAATTGAACTTCCACCGTCTGTCCTTTTTGAAAAGGGCTTTCATTTAGATTTTTCCTCTTGAGGAATGTTTTTCATTGCGATTCTTGACACATTCCTACTTGATGTTTAATGAATAGAGAGGTTAGATACAGTAAAATTAACTTTCCTGATCTTCCTCTGTCTTTTTTTTTACTTGCAGTGTGCTGCCGCTGCTGACCGAATGCAGAGGAAACACTGAAAGCTGTTCTCCAAACCTCCCTGCAGCTTCAGGGGAGATTATCAGATGTGTACCCAGCACTCAAAACCCCTGGCCTGGCCGCGGGGATGGCAGCCTCTGCCCTGAACCTGAACGGCCTCGGAGTCATGAACAGGTCAGGATATGTTGTTAAGTGTACGTCACGTTTTTCTTGTTTGTTTGTAAGACTGCAGCATTTTTCTGGACAGGAAATGCATGCTTAAAACATGTTTGGTTGGTATGGTTTGTTGCAGCTAAGAAAGCTGTTAGACTAGACTGGTAAGATGACTTTTTAATACGTTACAGAACTATTTATGAAGTCATCCTGCTGCCCAACATGTTGATTTCCATGAAAACTTTGTCTAATCACTTGGAGGGATGCTTTAGAAGCTATGAATACATGTTGTAATGGATGTAATGATTGGTTTCTACTCAAATGACAGGTTACCTATGTAATTACTTTTCATCTTAATGTTTAAACGTGTTGTTTGTTACGAGTTTTTCACATATACAGTAGTGATCTTTTCATGTGGATTTGTTCTGTAAAGAAACAACAAAATGTAACACTCTTATTTCTATGATAGTTTAGCCTTTGCTTTTTTTAGATACACACAAACCAACCAACCCTCTCCCTCCTCTCCTCTCCTCTCCTCTCTGCAGCAGTAATCAGTTTCACACCCAGCCAGGCTCCTCGAGTACCACGTCTGCAGCTAGAACCAGTCCAGTGGGTCGACCTGTGCTGCCGGTTCCAGATCGGAGCACCTACTGTCAGTTACTGGGTGGTGGAGCACTTTACAGCCCGACCAGTCCTAAGGTAACTCAGTCGCCACATCCAACCTGAGAGAGCTAAATCTGAAAACACTATTACCTTGCAGATCATGGTAACATCAACAAAACCGTCTTTGTTAGTCTTTCCACAGTTCTAACAACCACCAACTCTAGTTTGGTTAAAGTAAATCCTAAATTCACCGACAGCAGTTTCAGTCCCTCTCCTCAGTTGTACACGCAGAGACTTATATGCTCTAACTCGCACACACATAAACAAATCGCAGACATGCTGGGATAACAACACAGGCAAAGGGAGTGTGAAGCCGTTCTCTGCTCAGGACACTATTACTCCACTATATCTTTACATAGCACACAGTTGTCTGCTGCTATATTAATGTTATAGATCTCATTTACGGTATGTAACCTTTATAGAAAATACTGAATTAACTGGAAAAATAAGGAGGAGTCAATAACGGAAGGTCATCATTGTAGCTGGTATATTAACATCAGTTCATATGAGTGAGGTATTTCTGAGTGCCCCTAATCCCGTCTTGTATGTCTCCATGTAGACAAGCCCTAGAACCCTGGGTCGAACCTTTGTCTTTCCCCCTTCGCTCTCCCCCAGCCCCACCCCTCGTGCTCGTTCCCCCTCCCCGCGAAGCCCGGAGCTCCTAGGAGTCAATGTGGGCCAGCGGGTCCGACGACTGAGCTCACCCGGCGGTGAGGAGAGAGGGGAAGGAGAAGGGCAGGAGGAGAGGGGAGGTGAGACGGGAGGAGGAGAGAAGCGAGAGGACAGGAGACGCCAGGCACAGCTGCTGCAGATACACAGAGAGCTGCAGAACGTCGAGGTGATTTTACATGTGCCTCCTCTTCTTTGTCTGTTTAACTGCGTCTCTGTCTTCCTCTGTGTCTTTTATGTCTCTCTCTCTTACTGGCTACATCGGTCTGTCTTGATCTAGGAATGCGGTCATTAAGAAATAGAGCAATGAGATAAGAGATAAGAGAGATTTTATTTGTCACATGTACTCAAACTCTGAAAGATTTACTGCTTTATTTAGATTTGTTGGGCTAGTCAGAACAGTGCCAGTAAGAACTGCTCTCCCTCAGGTGTGTTGGTGCCAAAGTGCAACAGTTACTCGGGCTTTAAGGGGCTGAGCAGAAAACAAGGAAAAGAGAGTAAACCACATAGGAAATCTGGAAAACTTTACTTACCATTCTGGGAAAGTCATAGAGGATGTTTCTCATTTTCCTATCCTGGCTGACTATTTGTACTTTTAAACTGTAATTAAACATGTATTAATTCAACTAAAGGGTTTAGTATCAATACAGATTATTTGGAATTTCAATTTGATAATCAGTATACAGTATAGTGCATTACAATACTGTAATACTTAAGCAGGGGTTTACATAAGCTGTTTATTAGTTACATTTTTGTTTCATATTTGATTTAATTTCATTTCATTTCATGTCTTCTTTGTATTTATTGGAAGCCAACCTACATTTGTTCTCAGATTGAAACTGCAGACAGTCACACATGGAATTTGTAGCTTGCCAACAGTTCATTTTTCAAGACAGTCTGTTTAATGCCAAAATGGGAAAACATGAGAAAAATGAGTCATGGCTAATTTATTTTTTATTTTCTTAATATTGGTAGTATATAATGGTGATATTTTCATTTTTTGTCATGTCAGTTTTACATCAGGTGAAGGTTTTTGGTGATACCAGTGCACCTGTGAAATGATAAGCAGCCTAAACCAAACATGAAAAAATGCATCAAAGTAAACGTCTCTACAGTTAGACCAAGGAAACCAAACTGTAGCTACGTTTAGACCTTTATTTTCTCTCTGTCTTTCAGGTCAGGGGAAAAGTTGGCATTTTTGAGGCCCACATTTCCGGAATTCGTGCCCAGGTGCTTAACAGTGAGCTCCAGCGCAGCCCTCGGTCTCCAAGACGATCAACAAGCGAAACCCCTTCGCATCCCAGCCAGCAAAACACAGTCCTTGAATGCCCAATGACCCACCCACACGAGAGTAAAGTTCCCCCTGTTGTCCAGAATGGAAGCGAGAGAGAAGAAGAAACAATGGGAGGAGAAAGGAGAGAAGGAGGGAAGGATGAAGGTGAGAAGGACAGCAGTGCTACTAAAACAAACACTGAGAACGAGACACTGATTGGTCAAAATGGCCGCCATTCAGAAGCAACAATGCAAACTCCCTGTTTAGACAGACCGTTTGTTGTTCTGGGTTCCCTTGAGACATTAAACCCTGATGCAACCACAGACAGAGAGAAAACAGAGGGAGAAAGACTGAGGAAAATGGAGGGAGAAAAAGGCGAAGGGGAGGTAGAAAACACACAAATGTGGGGAGACGAAAGAGAACGGACAGAGAGAGAAGTGAGAGGTGAGAAAGTGGACCGGTTGTGTCTTGAGATGCCGCTCCAGACAGAGGCAAACAGGTTGGAGGTTAACCCGGAAACCCCTGCTTGTCCTCGGGCACAAAGCAGTGAGAGCTCTCCTTCTTTGCTGGACATCACCAATCACACCTCAAACCACTCTGCCTCCATCCCTCCCTCCATCCCTGCAGTCATAATAACTGACCATGGTTTGGAAAGCCAGCCTCAAACTTTTGAAGGCCCTGGCTCAGACCAGGGACTATGCTGCACCCCTAGCCCCAGCTCTAGCCCTGTCCCTGGGTCAAACTCCTCCACCCACTCCCTCAGGAAGCTGTCGTCCTCCTCTGCCTCCTCGGCTGGTTTCTCCTCGTCTTGGGAAGAGTCGGAGGAGGACGTTTCCAGTGATACGGAGAAAGGAGAGCAGCTTCTCAACCCGGCACTCCTCAGTTCTAAACAGAAAGCGGTAAGTAGAGCCAAGTGAGAGTGTGAGTCTGTTAGAGTGTGCCTGTATCTACAGCCTGCTTGAGATTCAATAGACTTTTGTAGTTTTAAATGGCAATGACCTTTGGAAACTGCATTGGCTGGGATTTCCATATATCATCCACACAGGAAAGGCCAGAGAAATAGATGGATTATATGGGAAAGTCAAGGAAATGCTGTGTCCCTTCACAGCTTTGCTATGGCTCATGGAAGGCCAATGTTGGTTGGTTGGTAGGTTTTTTAATGTTTCTTTTAAGAACTGTCAGATAGATTGCCATGAAATTTTGTCCAGACATTCATAGTCCCCAGAAGATGAAGCCTACTGACTTTGGTAATCCCCAAATAATTTCATAAAGTGCTGACACGTTGAACTAAGATGGTGAACATGGTAAACATATACGAGCAAACATCAGTGTGTTAGCATTGTCATTGTGAACATACTGACATGCTAATGTTAACATTTAACTTAAATTTCATTCATTTATTCCATTATATCATAATTTTCATAAGTTTGATATTTAAATGTTTTTTAAAAAACAAAGCTTGTGCAGAACTGGTCTTGGTGTGAGTCTCTGTTAACAATTGCACCTCAAAATGTGTGTATGTCAGTGTTTGTGTATGTTGTGTGTGTTTGAATGTGCCTGTGCATGTTGCTGGGTGCTCCTGTGTCAAATTGGCCTGAGCTCTCTGCCTGAGTAATGGTTGACATTCACGGCAACAAAGCTAGCTCTGTGCCCCGACCTGTGTGTGTGTGTAGGTGTGTTTTTAGTGTGTGGGTAATGGGTGTGTGTGTGTGTGAGGGAGAGAGAGCACGGGTGATAGAAAGAGGGAAAGCAAGAGAATTTGCCAGTCACACACACTTAGTCTTTGCCTGCATTTGGACGGCATTCAAAGAGGAGGCTGAGGCCTGTTTGGGTTTGTGTGTGTGGGTGGGTGGGTGGATGTGTTTGTATTTGTAGCCAGGATAAGTTCACGAGGCCATCTCACTTCTGCTTTGAAACACGATTTAACGAAGGATTGTGTAACTGATTTTCTTATAAACAATGTACCAGTCCCAAAAACGGTCCCCTTTTTCAGGACTTCACATTGCAAAATCTTTGTTCTTTTTGGCGTTTGTGGCTTAAAGAGGAAAGTACTCACAATCAGTTGATCTACTATCTACTACGTGTCTACTTTTAAAAGCCAATGCAAGATTTATGAGACTTAGTATGTGTGATGGATGCCGTTTTCTTGCATATAGTTAATTGCATGACCTATCCTTAAACCAATGTCCCAGCTCTCCCACTTACATGCATTACAAACAATTTGTTTAAATGAATTTGCCTGGATGGATTTAAATAGTGCTTGTATTGCTCTTTGCATATTTCCGCTCATTTTGTTTTCCTTTATCCTGGCAAAGAAAGAGACAGAAGCTCCTGTCTGCGGCTGCAGCTGACTGATGGGCAGTTTTAGGTTTAAAGTTACTCGTAAAAGTCTGCTCTGTTGTAGCACAGAGGTGTCAGACTTGCAGGTGATTCATGTTCCTGTCATGTAGCCTGTCACAGTTCCCGTGGTTTAAGGAAACCTGGTGTATGTGTGCAAAAGGCAAACATGCAGATACACATAAAGCACGCTTGCTTGTGTGGGAGGTATGTAGGAAAGAGGAGAGGGAGACAGAGAGAAGAGGAGTGATACTGAGAAGGGAAGATAGAGAGAAGAACAGAGTGAGCTTGACACTAAGACTGTCAAAAAGAGACAAAGGAAAGAGAGCAAGAAAGGAAACATTGGACAATATTTACTGTATATTATCCATGTTGTCTTAAACTGACAGTAATGGAAATATATCTCCCCTTCTTACGGCTATTTCTTGCAAAAGGGACCTGACTGTATTTGTCATATAACAATGAACGTCAGACCCAGATTTAAAGATGTACCTGGAAATGCACAGATGTACCGTAGAAGTGTAGCTCCGGTACTGCTATATACACACTAAGGTTGCATAGAAAGATAGAAAATAAATGTGCATGGTGACAAATAAAAAAAGTATAAGACCAGTGCTTTCTGCAGAATACATTTATCAGTTATAGGTTTATATGTTCCATTAAGGAGCTCTAAACACAGTCAAACACATCTGCTTTGTTATGGTCATTAGCTTTGGGATTATATCAACTCATTTGTAACAGTGTATGCTTAACTGGTAGAGGCTGGAATCTGAACAGAGCCATATATAGACTCTGTTTGGCTGATCTTTTGACTGTTGGGCATCTCTCCAAGGTTAGAAGGCACATATGTGCTGTCAGTGTTTTCATACTTCTAATAAATTGGCAGCAAAAGGGCACCTGCAGTAGATTGGCATCTGTATTTTTCTTTCTTCGACATTTCTGTGGATGTTCTGTTGTTCCTGGAAGAATATGCCAACAGCAGAGTTATGAGGTGACACCCAGGTGTTAGCTTTACTGTGTAATTTACTTTTATCCGCTTGGCACCCATCAGAATATTTTAAAACTAAACAGCTGCAGATCAACCCTGAGGGGTCTTGCAATTGTAGGATCAATAAGGAATGTTAGGTTACAAAATGACCAAGTAGTATTAAAACTGAAGATGATGTGCAAATCACCAATAAACACCAAGACTCATGGGATTTATTTCTACTCACAATGCTTGACTTCTCGTATAAGTGTACTTGCTAATGAAATCGAATCACCTCATTTCATTAGTTTAACAATTAGGCAATCAACCAACTATCAGTCTCCAACTCATTTTGGATTTGGATGCTAAACATTTGCAGTTTGTTCTGCCTCTGAAATATGAAGATTCACTGCTCTTCACAATAAAATGAATGTCTCTGTGAATAGACTCTTGTACTGACAAAAACATGTGATTTGAAGTCATCACCTTGGGCTCTGGGTAACTATTAGTAGCTTTTTTTTTTTGACATTTTATAGTCTGAAATATCAGTTGGATTGATTGTTAGCTGCAACCCCGACGAACTGATTGTGAAACATAATGGGAGATGTGTTTGAACCTATGCAATGTACAGAAAACCCCAGCATCATGTTTCAGCTTGTCAACAAGACTGACGAAAGAAGCTAATGCTAGTGGAGCAGAACCTATAGTAGAGCGGAAGTGAGGCAGGACTTACGAATACTAAGTGATGCACAAGTTGTGTTGTTACTCATGCTGTTTGTACAGTAAAGCTTGGGTTGCATTACAATTTTGGACACACTTGGATTCCCCTGTGGTTCTTGAAAAGTTGCATCTGTTATGTAAACAGATGTGTCTTTTGGAATGAAGACTGCACCCATATCAACATTAAAACGCACACTCGAATATGCCTGCACTGACACGCCCTCTGTACACGCAACACTCTAGCAACTTCTAGTTGCACTTTGCAGAACAACCCAATACTCTATTCACACAGAAAACATTGTTTCCCTCACAAACACTGTAGCGTATGTCATACTGACTCACATCCCTTTTTCTATGACCCTTCGAAATGCAAACTGTCACACACTGACCCAAACATTAAACTGAAACCTCTGCTTGTTTGAACGTGAATCAAACCTTGTCTCCGAAACCAAAAATAGAGATTCTTTTTTTTTTTTTGCAGTGGACTGGACTCATTTTTATGTCCTGAACTGTAACTCAAGTGGGTCGACACAAAATATCAGCACGCACATTATACACACTCTGAGACACGCACACACACACTGTGTTTGTACTGCAGTGGAAAATCTTCACTACCACGGCGGCCGGTTGCCTAGCAGCCATGTGACGTCAAACCGAGTTTCCCTCTCACAGCTGTACGTGTGTGTGTGTGTGTGTGTGTGTGTGTGACAAGAGAGTCTAAGTGTATGGGTGTGTGTCCATTTCGTGTGTGTGTGTGTGGGTGTGTGTGTGTGTTACAGAGTGCCTACTTGATTTACTGTGAGAGGGGAAACACCGGTCAGTTCTTTATTTGGTGTTTCTGTGGCAGGTTTCTGGTAGCAAGGTTCAGCACATGCATGTGCGCGTTCGAGTTGCCCCGGCCTTGGAGGAGTCAGGTCGACCCGCTGTTACTTAAGCTGACATTTTGGTTTGACAGAGTATTTAGTATTGGATCCAGTGTGAAGAAGAAGTGAAGTGTGGTCTCACATAGTTTCATTACTGTCAGAGACACACTGGGGAAACCCTGCTGGATGTGATTTAAGAAACAAGTGTCTGTGCAGAAAAAGGAATAGATATAGGATGGCTCCTAGACTGGAGAGCCACAGGTTGCACTTCTAAATGTAACAGCTATATTAGCATTAATAGAAGTTGTGTAGATGTTTTGGTTAAGTGCTCTATTGATATGAACAGACTTTTATGGATTATTCTGCAAGGTTTTGAAGGAACACCCAGAAGATCTTCTGTTTGTTTGTTGGGTGTTTGGAGCCGAGGCTAGATCTAAAGTCAAATGTGCCCTGTAATGTTTTATTGACCTCAATTTGGTCTTACTTATTGGACCACAGTATTTTAACATAACATAACTGAACAGCCACATCACAAACATCTCAAACTTTTTCTTTCCTTTAAGGTGTCCCTTGTTCTCACCTTTATGTAGCTGTCAATTTTGCAAAGCTGTTTTTCCATCAGCCTGCCTTGGTTGCTAAGAGATTTATCATGCACTGTCTAAGCATCTACTGCACGCCATTTGGCCTGCATCACACTCTTTGCAGTTTAATTTTGTCCGTGTGTGTGTGTGTGTGTGTGTGTGTGTGTGTGTCTCACAGTCTAAACTTTGCAGACTCAGACAGTTGCAATATTTGTATCTGCAAGGGGACCTTGTGGTGAGCGATATCGGGCTTGTTGTTTCCTCAGTGCTTCTCTGTTGAAAACATCAGCATGCATCAGTGTTTCCCCTGCTTCTTCACATTACACATTTGTAACCCAGAGTTACCCTTTGCCCCACGTTTTTTTTTACCATTCTCACCACTCTCTTTTCAATCCTCCCTGCATGCAAGTGAGTGACATCTGGTTGCCCTGTGTAACCCTAGTTCTCTTTAGATTTCCTTATATATATGCATATTGTTTAGAGCAGCACCTTTTTCCATATTAATTCGTTCAATAAGTAACTTACCTTATGCAGATGTGTGCTGCGTTAGAACATACCTGCAGATGTTGAAAAACCTGATGCACATTTCTTGGAGATAATAATCATGAGGCCAATAGAAACTCTTTGCCTCAGTGCTTCTTTTTCCCTCTAAGCTCTTTCTGTTGTTTACAGAGGGCAAGGCCTTTTTTTTTTTCTTTCTTTCTTTTGTTTGTAGTCAGCGGCGGATGTGGAAAATACTGTCGCTGAGGCAAGCGGCAACCCCCCCCCACTTCCTGTCTGCAAGAAGTTCCTTCTCTTACCATTTCCTCTCACTGTCTCTCTCTCCTTCTCTCTCTCTCTCTCTCTCTCTCTCTCTCTCAATGGAAACTTTACTGTTCTTCCTGCTCTCCGCTTGTCATCCAACTGGTCTGGGGATAGAGATAGGAGAGACCGCCGGAGAGCAATGAGCCAGAAAAAGATGAGAGAAAGACGGAGAGGCCGACTTTGAGAGAAGTTTTAGGCAGAGAAAGAGAGAGAGAGAGAGAATTGAAACACCTTCTTGAATTGTATTCCAGTTTTAGTTTTTCTTATTTAAGCGAAATAAGCTACTGTCCAGGGAAGCAAAGGTGCCGGAATAACAAGACCTGTGTCTAAACATTAAACATATTAAGGATTTTCTTCCTGTGGGTGTCTGATGATTGGAAAAAATGATGATTAAAAAAATAAATAACGCATGTACTGATATGGAGAAAAAAAAACACAAAAAAGAGACACTGACAATACCAAATTAAGGCTTTCTGTTTATTTAGATGAATCATGTAAGTCTGTTAAAGTTAGCTTTTATACTGGGAAGGAATGAACAGCAGCAAATTACTTCTGAAAAGGTAGAAATATCTCTTAGAAGACTATACTGTATATTAGAAGATTGTCTTAAAACAGCAGTATTATCTTTAAACACAGTAAGTGAAAAAAGATCAAAAGAAAAAGAAAAAAGCCATTTGTGCTCTTATTGGCGAGCTGGATTCAGCTGTGAAGGCAGGGTCAAGATTGTGAATAGCTGATTTTCACGCATGGCTTCCTGCTTTGAATCTGTACTGTGATAAAAGTCATTTAAAAGCATATCTTTCCTTTGACCTTTTGTCCTTTTTTTGTTTGTCCTTGAAATAATTTGTGAAAAATAAAACACATTGCACATCGTCAAAATGTTTCTACAAGTTCAGATATTTGTATTTATATATATATAAATATATATATATTATTTGTATATTTATTATCTACATGTCACACATTTAGACACATTTCATGCAAATTTTATCGTCTCACAAAAAGGCATTTGTCATCTGCCAGCTGTGAAAGTATCACAAGCATTGTAAGAATATCTTTCATTTTTAAGCAACACACTGTCAGCATATCCATGTAAAATCACCTGTAGATAATGTTAAAAATGCATTTATGTGCATGGTTAGTTTTTACTTTATTAAAGCTCAGACGTCACAAGCTGAAGGCGCATCGTTGTCGAGTGTGTGGGAGCTGCTGTTTAGGTTTCCTTTTGTTATTTTAGCTTGTGTTGTAACTTCTATCATAATCCGCACACACTCAAGACAAACACATATACATTTACACATACACTTACACAAATCTGAACGCAAACATAGACACATAGAAAAACACGTGTGAGTTAGTTTGCTTTGTCCACAATAGGCAGTGTACATTCTCCCTGTGCTTCGTGCATTCACACCCACACACACACACACACACACACACACACAGACATTTAGCTTCGTCTGTATTGCAACCCGAGTGCACATTTGCATGTCCAGATATTGTTTGTCCTTCTGTTTTGCCAATCAAATGATTCCCAATTGTTTATCACAGCACACACTCAGAGACACACAGACACACACGCGCGTGTAAATCTTGGCATAGAAAGAGGAGCGTTGGAGCCTGAGTTTTTAAAGCAGACAGAGGCAGAGCTGGTGTGAGTTTCGCAGGAGAGGTGGACAGATCTTGTCAGGTTGTCACCTCCGTGGCTGACAGAAAGCCCATCAGCCATGATGTGGTCGGCATGGTTGTATTCAGTGTGGAGTGTTGTTGTGTCAGTTGGAGCCATCTTTATCATTACCATCATCCACCTCCGCACCAGCCACCGTCAGGTACTTTTATTTCAGGCTTGCAGAATGCCTTTTACGCCTGGATTTAGTCCTTGTTTAGTGATGTTTGACATTTAGAGTTAGATTTTACTGAGCAATGATAATGCTGGCAACAGTTATTACTTTTTTCATTTTTATTGCAGGCAAATCAAACTTCTCCTCCTGCTCTCCTCTGATTGCATTTTAATGTCTCTACCTTCTAAATCTACACACTGTGACGTCTGTTATTATTCGCACTTGAGATAGTCCAGACTTTCTCTTTTCTTTCTTGCCCTCCACAGCGCACACACACACACACACGCGCCAGCTGTAAGTGGGCAACATGGTAGATGACAGTCTGAGTTGATGGAGAAAGTGCAGACCCTGGCTACTTACCAAACTGTAGCCTGATACACTTGCTCTCTTGCTAACTGGCTAGAGATGGTGGAAAAATTGAGAAGGGGAATACCATTGAGTTTAACTGATTTGTGCCTTTCTGGTGGTCTAAAAAGCGTCATCAGTATTTTATTTCCTATAACCAGAAGCTGGAAACAGTGATTGAAATTTGTCCGCTGATCGAAATGTGGCAAATTCAAATGCTAATGCCGGTGGGTTTTTTAAATGTTTTTTTTGCTTTTTTTAATGATTTGAACCTTTATTTATTCAGGGAAAGCTGGCAGTGCATATTTTTCTTGTCGTACCTACAACACATGGCAAGTCCCAGTCCCGTTTGCCTCCAGGCCACCGTCATCTCATTTTATATTGTTTTGAACCTCCATTAGAAAGCATTCTGGTTATAGAATAAGTTGAAGCAGAATAATAGTACGTTACAGAATCACAAAATGATTTGTACGACTTCTAAAATGACTAAACCTTGCTTTTCAAACGGCAAATGCTAATAATTTAATGAAATCCCCGGGTCAAGCCTCTTTCCGTGTGAGACTCATTTCAGCTGACCCACCTTGCAGTTAGTTTCCACCATGTGATCACCACACGTGTGTGTGTGTGTGT
>NW_023340246.1:8877231-8888514 GCF_004916995.1 Morone saxatilis
CCGGTTGGGTCTTCTGATAACTGTTCTATGGTCTCTTGCCAGGCTCCTCATCTCGTCCTGAGTCACGCACTTTCAGCTCAACACGGCACACAACACACCACACTCTTCTCTCACACACACACACACACACACAACACACACTCACACAAAACACACACACAGTTGTGGGATGAGTTCATGGAGGGGTGGGCGTTTGCGTGTTTTGTACTGGGTGTGTGTGGGTGTTGAGGCTTCACCTTGAGACAGTGGGTGTGCAAATAGACACACACACGACACACACACGGAGGGAAAGCACCCTCGCTGCAACGTCTGCCTCCTCGAGCCTGTAACATAATCCGGCGACTCACACACACACTTATTGATCACGGTCATGGCTGGGCTGTCGTTATAGTAGCGTGCTGCTGTGGTGTGGTGCGTGGTGTCGTGGTGTGTTGGTTTGGCCACAACGGACGGTGCCAGCCTCCCTCCCCCTCCACCCTCGCATTCTTCGTGTTCTACGGGCGACCGCCACGTCAACTCACGGCAACCACCACGCTGACCCGTTCTCGGGTGGGGCATGGGATGCCCGCCTCTCACACGAATGCCCAGTGGCCATCTGCCCCCCCCGCCCCCAAACACACACACACACAGCAGACACACACACACAGCAGGAATGCACAGCACTGTCCAGTTAGGTCGCCCATGGCGATGTGGGGATGGAGAAGGAGGGAGTGTTTACGGGCTACCGGGTTTCCAATGGTCTCTCGTCTCCAACAGAAGCCTAATGTCGACCGGCCCAGCGCGTGACTTTTTGTTCCTCGCTTCTGTCTGCTGTATGTGCCTGTGTCATGTGTGTGTGGGTGGTCTGTGTGTGTCTCTGTGTGTGTGTATGTCAGTCTACTTACTTGTGAGGACCTGAACCTGAATCTGAATGTTAACCCTAAACCCTCAGACAGTCCACCAGTGAGGACGTGTCTTCACTTCCCCAAAACTTTATAATAATGTCCTCACCTTCTACAAAGATGCAATAAAAATGTCCTCAACCTTTAAAACCGTCCAAATTTTAAAAGTTTAAAGTCTCTCAAATTGTCTCAATTTCCAGAAATGTTCACTCTTCTCACTTTACCAAAATGTCCTCAAGTTTTTAAAATGTCCTCACTTTTTTAAAATGTTGGATTCTCCATAGAAACGTCCCGGGGAGTTTCCAAAAAAATCCTCCACCCATTCAAAAACATTTTTTTTAAAACACCCTTTTCACATTCCGTAAAAGTGTCTTTATTTCCCAAACTGTACAGATTCTACCTGTGAACGAATCTCCCTCTGAGATCTCAAATCTATTTCTGTTTGACTTCATATAATGTCCTCACTTTTTTAAAATGTCACTTCCTAAAACTGTCTTTATTTCCTTAAATGTCCAACAGTAGCTCACATTACAAAACTTGACCTCATTCTAAAAAATGTGGTAACTTTAAAAGATGGACTGAAGTTTTTAAAATGTCCTCACTATCCAGAAATGTCCAAATGTAAAAAACATTTATAAAGTGTCCTCACTTTTTAAAAAGGTTCCCTCACATCCTAAAAGTGTCTTTATTTCCCAAACTGCCCTCTCTTAGGACATCTGTACAGATTTTACGTATCGTATCTGTATGTTTCTAAGAAAATGAATCTCCTTCTGAGATGATAAATCTGAATCTGTTGGACAATTACGTCTCTTTCCAAAAATGTTACAGAACTGTTGTCAACCTCAAACAATCTTTACTTCCATGAACGTCCTCATTTATAAAAGCTCGTCTTCTCTTTCCAACAATGTCCTCCTGTGAAGTTCATCACTGACCTACAATTTATGTTCCTGAGAGAGATAAAATCTGTGAATGCAGGATCTGACAGAACTCGCTGGTCCTCATTAAGACTGAGAGACGACAGCAGCGTCCCAGAGAGACAGAGGAAGAATAAATAACAAGAGTCTGTTTCTGCACAACACCTGGCTCATGTCTTCAGTGTGTGTGTGTGCGGCGGCTTGTGACAGAGTCAATAAATCGACAGCCTCGTTCACTGCAGGCCACCACACGTGTGTGTGTGTGTGTGTGTGCGTGTGTTTGTGTTTTACTTTTTGTAGGGGGTGAGTTTTTTTTTCTCTCTCATTCAGTGGTGCAGAGAAAACCCTCTCATGTGATCCTTCACAGGGAGAGAGATGAGAAAGTGTGTGTGTGTGTGTGTGTGTGCATTCATCTAACCAAAGATAGTCATGCTATCATCTGATGAATTTTCATCAGGTCCAGATTATGTGACATGGGCTATATATCTCCTTCTATGGTTCTCTTCTCTCTTCTCTTATCCTTCCTCTCCTCTCCTCTAAACTCTCTTCCCTGGTTATTTGTAGACATAATATTATTTCTCCTGGTATTTGCAGACCAGAGGAAATCTCAAGTGTGGGAGATCACACCATTAACATGAATAGAAGAGTGCTTTTGCCCCACTGTATGCATTTGAGCATTAATATTGTCTTACACAAGAATTACTGATCAGCTGTGATCATTCAAGTGTGGATTTGACATCTATTCTACTGTAAATTAGTTTCTGTGTTTTGTGTTAAAATAAATTATTAAAGCTGTACGAAGCACTTCTGTTGTGTTTTTAAGGGGAAACTCTTCACAACATTTCTCATTTTTCTGCTGCATCTACTGGGAACTCTTGTCACAATGTTGCACAGCCAAGCATTGTTTAAACCCACAGCACAAGACATCTGGAGTTTTTCCATCTGATGTAATGCTGGAGGAATAAAAAACTTTTATTCTTTCTTTTGAATATTGTACTCAATAAGAGTGTGATTTACCGTACTGTAGCTTCAGTGAGCTGTTGCAACATGCAGCCCAATTAGCACATAATAATATTAGGAGGATATTATGGCTTATAGGGATATGAGCGGCTTAGTTTTTAAGGAAACCTTAAGCGACAAAGAGTGGTTTTATTTATTATTTATTCAGGGAAAAGTAGATTTTTACTTCTTGTTCTTCAAATATTTTTCCTTGTTTCTAGTAAACATTATTGGTAGGGAACATACAGGACCTTTATACAGTTTAACGTGATGTATTTGAAAGGAATCGTTCCATCACAAAGACAGAAAACTGGAGCCGGAGATATGGGAGAACTAGACTTCAATCAGTCTAGACTTTAACTTGCTGTGTGTGTTTGTGTGGCGGAGACAGAATACGTCTCAGTTTGTGAATGAGTTTGTGTGTGTTTGTTTGTGTGTGTGGCAGGAGTCCCGCAGTTCAGTATATCCTTGCCAGGGACAGGGAGAGCCCTTGGAGAAACTGTGTGTGAGTGCGTGCGAGTGTGTTACCAGGGGAAACCCCAGCTCGATCCTCCAGAGTTTAGTTTAAGTGTTCTAAAACAGCCAAAGAAGAAAAAGAGAGGCTGTGGGAGAACCTGGCAAAGACAGATTGAAAACAGCTCCCCCAGGGTCAGGGATGCCCCACAGTGTGTGTGTGTGTGTGTGTGTGTGTGTATGACTTGTTTTGCTCAAGACCATTAAATGAACCAGTCAAAAGGCAACGGATTAGCCAAAAGTTTCAGTAGAGAACTACTGGTTCTCTTGTTTCCTGGGTGATTTTAAGGTGACTGCACACTGCCACCTGAGGAACTGAACATTTAGTAGACTCGCACAAGTTCATGTTCGAGGACGTTTGCATGGAGTTGTTAAACTCTGCCGCATATCATCATCATATGTTAGGTCTTCAAAAGGGATCCAAATAGTTTGCAAACCAGAAAGATTAAATAAAATTGATGATAGTTTGATTTAAACGTGATTATTTATGATGATGAATCTTAGAACAATGACCATGAATATCTATCATAATTAACTATGGTGAAGTATGATTCTGGATCACTTATATTGTGTGTGTTTGTGTTTGTAGCACAAGTCTTGGAAGAAGATTAAGAACATGGTCCACTGGTCACCGTTTGTCATGTCCTTCAAGAAGAAATATCCCTGGATACAACTGGCTGGGCACGCAGGTATGTGGATGCACAAATCACATGGTTTATTAGAATGAAACCATTAAATGAGACAGTATTCAAGGGCAGTGGTTATCAACCTTTCTAGTGTCAAAAGACCCCCAAATTGATACACATCAGGCCACAGATCCGTATTTGATAAGATGTAGTCTCAGGGATCCCTGTCTAATAAGATTTAGTTATTCCATAACTGTTTATACTACAGATTGACAGATTAACAGTGAAGAGTGTGAAACAGAATAGTCCTTCTTATACATTTTCTCATTGGGAGTTTATACTTATAAATATGATATAACTTATAGCCAGTGAAATAGTAGTGAAATATTCCCAATTTTTCTGGAGTACCTCTGGGAAGACCCCTGGTGCTCCCAGTTATTGTATCTTACTACTTTCTGCAGCTGCTTTACAATAAAGTGCTTCTTTTTACAGGGAGCTTCAAGGCGGGAGCCAATGGCCGTATATTAAAAGTAAGATTCCCTTTCACACCAAACTCACCTTCTTTGTCGTCACATAGAAAGTTGCTTTGATGCATTCTGGCTTAGACCGAATCAGTGTAGCCAAGGGTATAGAATGAGAATAACTTGTTGTTGATGTCCTTTAGAAACACTGTGATTGTGAGCAGCGCTGTTTGTCCCTCCTGATGAGAGATGTGCTACGCCCATACGTCCCTGGTTACCACGGAGACGTAGAGAAGGACGGCCAGAAATACAACCAGATGGAGGATCTGTTGTCAGAGTTTGACTACCCGTGTGTGATGGACTGTAAGATGGGAGTGAGGTGAGCAGACACGTGACATCACATAAATAATTGATAGAACTGAACTTTAAAAAACATCAACTTTCATGTAACCCTAAGTTCACAGGAAAACTGTGAGCACCTAAAATGTTTATAGTAATCCCTCATTGCACACGAAAAGTGTGTTAACTACGGCAAGTCCTTTAGGTCAAAGTTGAATAGAAATAGCAGCCAAAACTGCAAAAATAAGTTACAAGAATGATCCTTTAACAGGCATTAAGCAGCATAAAGCTCTACATTAAACTATGCGCAACTGTGTTCAGCTGTGTCATCATACTGCTTAGAAAGAGACGTCTTCTTCACACCTTCTCTACCTCATCCTCCTACCTCTCTGTGCTCATGTCTGTCGCATGCCTTATCTTCTTCGGCTTTTTCACCCACTCAACACCTTTTTTTAAAAAAATTTATCACACTTCAGGACCTACCTCGAGGAAGAGCTGACCAAGGCTCGTAAGAAGCCCTCTCCGAGACCCGACATGTACCAGAAAATGATCGAGGTTGACCCTGAGGCGCCTACGCCGGAGGAAAACGAGCAGAAAGTGGTGACCAAACCTAGATACATGCAGTGGAGAGAGACCATAAGCTCAACAGCCACCCTGGGATTTAGGATAGAGGGAGTCAAGGTAAGACTCACAAAGAGATAGGTGTGTGTGTGTGTGTGTGTGTGTGTGTATGCAGCCTTCCTTCCCTCCTTTCTTCCAGTGTTTAGTGTGTGCGGTGTGTGTGTGTCCTTCAAGGGGCATGATCTAACTTCCTGTGTTGAACAGAAACTTCCTGAAGTATATGTTTGTGCATGAGTTCCTTTGTCATACATGAGGCCTGTCCGTGGCAGCTCTATATGCCTCAGCATCTGGCACTGACATTGCGCACACAGACACACACGCACACACACACACACACACACACACACACAAATCTCTTGGTCTCTGCTGTCTTTATTTGAGGGTTGTGGCTATATAAGGACATTCACGGCCTCCTGGTGGTCCGTTGCCATGACACTGAGGGCTATCCCCAGAAACAGAGATATGTGTGTGTGTGTGTGTGTGTGTGTATGTGTATGTGTATGTGTGTGTGTGTGAAAAGAAGTGTGGATGTGCAGTTCATGCGGTTCAAGTTTGTGTAAATGTGCATCTATGTAACTGTGTATTATATAGATTGTGTTAGCTCTTATGGATGTGGAAAGTGTTTGGCATGGTGTCTCTGTATGTGTGAAAGAGAGAGAGAGTGAAAGAGAGAGAGAGAGAGAGAGTCCTAGCTGTACTCAGACCTGAACCATAAAGGGAAAAATAGTTTTGGCTCCAAATAGTACCTTGTTGCCTGGCAGCCAGCAGAATAAGAAAAGCTCATTTATTCCACTCGAACCAACTGGTTGGTTCCCAATGTTGGTACTGCTTCTGTATTTAATCTACTATACTACTGTCACTACTGTATGTGTACTACTGATATTAATGCTACAACTCCAGTACTTGTTCCACTACTACTACTGTTCCACTCCTACTTCTACTCGTGCTACTACAACTACTAGTGCTTCCACTTTTCTATTACCAGAGGCAGAGAGTAAGTGTAAAATGCTTTGCTATGCTAGTTTGCTTGATTATTTCCTTTTTGTGAGACTTTATAGTTTGACTCCACAACAAAACACCCGAACACTGCTTACTGCTGAAAAAATATTATTTTATTATTTATATTTATGACATTTCGGTACGATGTTCATCAGGTATCTGGTACCTGCGCTTTGAACTGTTGTGCGGACAAAAAGGCTATTTGAATATGTCACTGGGAAAGTGGGGTGGCGATTTTTCACTATTTTCTGAAAGTGTATAGTTTACAGTAACCGGTAATACATAAATAAACAATAATGAGAATAATAATAAATAAATGAATAAAAACAACAAGTTCATGAGATCAAACAAAGTGTTTTTGTATATGGCTGCGGTTAGTAAAACTAAAAGTCAAAGACCCTTCCCTGCTTTAAGGCTAAATCTCTAAAAATATCTTGCTCCTTCCTTTTTTTCCTCCCCTCATTGTTTGTTCTGCTTTTCTTATCCAGCCTCTCCTCTGCTCCTTCTCCTTCCTCCCTTCCCATCCTTCCCATCTCTACAAGAAGCCTAGAGGTTGTAGTTTATGAAGACAGAGAGTTGATATACTACATATAAACATTTATTTACCCTAATGATCCCTCAACATATATTTTCTCCCCCCCTCTCCTCCCCTCTCATCTCCTCCCTTCTTCTCTGTAGAAGGAGGACGGGACAGTGAACAGAGATTTTAAGAAAACAAAGACGAGAGAGCAAGTTACTGCAGCCTTCCACGACTTCGTCAAAGGAAATAAGGATATACTGGTGAGTGTGTTTCTAGTGAACTGTGTGTGTGTGTGTGTGTGTGTGTGTGTGTGTCAACAGCCTTGACCACTGTATGGGACAAAAAAACAGATGAGAAATGGAATTTAAAGTTGTTGAAGCCCATGGGAATCACACACACACACACACACACACAAACCATCCAAGTGTACACAGATGCACAAATACACAATGTGACCCAAAGCTTCCTGGGCCAGAAGAAAAGGGAACTCCCTGGGCCTCTTTACACACATATGCAAAGTGTTAGTATTTGATAGCAGTGTGTACTTGTGAATGCTTGTTTTTGTTTTAATACATCAAGATTGAAGGCTGTTAGTTTTAAAAAATAATCCTACACCAATGTTTTCATTGTAAACATTGCTTATAAAAGCTCCACATTGAGTGCAGTTCAATGTTCCACCAGCAGTCCAGTTCTAATACAGTCAACACATCTGGCAGCATCAGAAGGGGCAGAACTGGGTGAACAAAATATAAAAGCCTGTGTGTGTTTTTTATTCCAGACCAGTTATCTAACCAGGCTGGAGGAAATCAAAAAAACTCTGGAGATCTCCCCATTCTTCAAAACCCATGAGGTAAAGACACACGTCAAGTGATGGAAACTGCTGGTCTCCACAGTGCTGCTGCTCTAAGACAAACAGAATTTACATAAAACTGATCTTATCTGTTGTTTAGTCATTTAAGTTTGAAAGTAAAACTTTAGACACAAACATGTGAAAATGTGCATGAAAACTTTATTCTGACCTTCTAAGTCTGTGTGTGTGTCATGTAGCGGATGCAATGTTATTTTTAGCTTTGTTGCTTTGTTTCTGCACTGTTTATTTGTTCATATATTGTATAGTAGCATGTAAAGTGACTACACCCTGATAGGGTTTACATGTTTTCTTTATATTAACTTTAATCAAAGCACATAGCTTGAATCAGTCCTGGTTCACATGTATTTTGTGTCACTGCACATCCAAATTGTAATTCATTGATTCAATTAATAATTAAATGTAGTTGAGTGACACTAACTCACTCAAGCACGCAGACCAGTGCGCACACAGGTGTAGCAGGTCTCGTCATGGAAATTGGACAGCAACAGCCCAGACCACACATGCACACATTCAGTTTCACACTCACACACGCGCACACACATTAACAGTCAGATAAACATACCAGTAGACATGACTGTAAGAATTTGGTGCAACAAAACAGGAAGTGACATGTTTTTGAAGGACACAAACAAATGTATAATGTCGAGTTGAAGAAAAGACTGTTGTGTAGTTCTTGCCTGCTTCCTTATTCATCCCATTGTCTTTCTGCGGCTCTGCAGGTTATTGGCAGCTCCTTGTTATTCGTTCACGACAGCAAAGGACGGGCCAAAGTCTGGATGATCGACTTTGGGAAAACCACGCCTCTTCCTGAAGGGGATGAACTTACTCACCGAGCATCGTGGGTAGAGGGCAACAGAGAAGATGGTTACCTTTTTGGACTTGATAGTTTGGTGAACATCATTTCATCCATGGTGAACTCTGAGACTTGAAGTCTGAGCGAACATTCGGACACACGACAACCACTTCCATTCATTCTTCCAACACTTTGGACTTCCTCAAGGATTCCTTAACAGTTCTCATGATGGAAACCACATCATCCCATAACAGTGTGTGGCCAAATCCATTCATACATGCAACCTGTCCATTCATGTACAGTGGATTTCAGGATCTTGCTCTTCCCCATCCATATCCCATTGTGATGTGATCGTTATATCCTCGAGACCAGGCCGTATTAGGCCTTTTTCACAGCAGACAGTTTAACTTGTCATAGCAGGAAAAACACAGACAGAACGAATAACATTACCGACCCCTTAGTTCCCAGTAAGCTATCCCTGTGAGTCAGCATGCACAATATCATTCATGTTATTTGTTACCACTTTGTTTTTTCTACTATAACATGTTGCAATGTCTGCTGTGAAAAGATGGATTATACCTTTTTACTGCAGGAATTCTCCATTTAAAAGCAAAACAATTTGAATATACAAATTAAAGGCTGTTATTGTACTCAAATCCCATAAGAAGACCTAAAATAATATAATATATATTATATATAATATAATGTGTTAGTCTGTCTGGTGATATTTGCCAGCCTGTCTGTCTCAGTCCACTGAAGACGTACATAAGACGTACATTTTAGATCAAAAATATATGGTTTCATTTATTAAAAAAAGGCTACATAATTTTCTAAATCAGCGGGGCACTGTAGTTTGTAGCAAACATTATTCAAGCAGGAATATAATAGTTCATCTTAAAGCTAATTTGCATCTACAGTCCCTTGGCAGGTTTCTGTCTTACACATTGTATTTGGTGCAAAAAAAACAACTGTGTCTGTGTGCATTGTAATGAATGAATATGTCACTCAGTTTAACAGTGTGGCTCGCTGATGTGTTTTGAATTAAGCTCTATGGCACAGAGGAGTGAGCAATATCAGACTTTAGATACAGACAATACTAAAACATATTATACTAATAACATATACTAATACTAAAAATAACACACAGATCAATTCATTGTTGGTTTTGGGGGATTCATGGGATTTGTTGACAATAATATATATATATATATATATATATATAGCAGATTCACCAGAGTTAGCACTACTTGTGGTATCAAAAATACACTGTAATTGTCTAATTTTTCCACAAACAAAAAATCTCATTTTTGACATTCAATTTGGGCACACCTTAGCTCCCATATCTTTTAAACAGTAATGCCCTAACTTAACTTAGATATATCTATTCAATGAGATTCAATTGTTTTTCTTCCTCAGCATCTAAACTTGAGTGTATTGGTTTTTATTGTCTGTTTGACCACAACTTCAGCACATTGCAAATTTAAAAAACAAAAAACTAAACAATCTGCACTTAGTTAAATGTCCACTGTTAGATACTGTACAGTTAAGTGTGTTTTTACCCATGAAAACAAGTTTTAAGGTGTGTTTTATGGTGGAAAACAAGACTAGTGTTTTAGCCGTTTTTCACCTCTGTTTAGCCAGTCACACTCAGAGTTGAGATACTGTAGGTTGGTCAGTGAGGTTTTTCAGTGGCATGTTTGCTCCACAATAATCTGGCTATAACTGGCAATTATTTGGAGCTAAATTATACATCTCACGGTAGTTTCAGTATGTTGTGGAGGGCATTGTTTCATATGTAACATATTTGCAGTCAACATGGCGTCCATAGTTCTTCCCCGGCCAAACACTTATCACCCTTCTCACACTCTGTTGTGATTGTTCACAATGTACAGTAAGATTTATTATGTTTGATGTAGTTTTTGTAACATTATTTTTAGTGTACTCGAATCCTGTGGAACACTTACAGCCATGAACAATCGTATTTAAGCTATACAGTGCCTTGACATTACAAAGCCAAGTCAGACAACTGAAAATATGTTCTTACTCTGAAAATGTTTTATGAATTCTCTCTTAGTCTTAACTGTTGGTTTCTGTGCTTAGTCTTACATGGGTGCATGTTTATTATCCTCTTAAAGTTTGGGCTTAATTTGTATTTCATTATGTTTTTATTTATAACATTATATTATGTTTTAGTTTTTTTAGTTAATGGAATACTGTGACATTTTGAATTTTGGGCTGTTATGTTGTTTTGTCTTCAAGCGTGTGTTACAGTATGAGTGAAAGTCAAACTGTGGGACGGGACACTGACATTGTGGACATTATTCAGATTGATGATGTTCAGCTAATGATACCCATTCCTCATTAAAACAGGGAATGCAAACAGTCACTTAGAAACTGGTTGGGAAGATAAGGGAGAAAAAAAAAGTCTCATTATGTAACAGGTTCTTGATGAACAATGAAAACTAAACAGTATGTAGGTTCCACTCTACCATATATTTAACATACCATGGTTTTCAGTTGATGTTTGCAGTGACCGTAGATGGAGAAAGAGGCTGATTGTAATTCCATGCAGTGCCTTCTGTAAAGAAGTAGTTTAATATTTTGGGATTTAGTTCGGACTATGTATTAGTTTTTTTGCTCAGAGTTAGATGGTAAGATTGATACTGATCTTATGTCTGTACGCTAAATATGAAGCATCTGCCAGCAGAAGGTTAAATTGTCTTAGCATAAAGACTGGGGGAACATT
>NW_023340246.1:8888539-8905776 GCF_004916995.1 Morone saxatilis
AGACATTAAGGAGGTTGCAGTTTGCGCGGTGTCCCATTTGTTACCTATGGATAGAGGCAGCTTTTCCCCTTTGTTTCCAGTCTTTATGCAAGCTAAGCAACAGCCGGCTGGCTGTAGCTTACATTTTTAACTCTCGAAAGAAAGCAGATAAAGCCAGCCGTAAATCCCAAAGTGTCAAACTTATGCCTTAAGACCAACGCATCTTGGCTATTGCACTTCATTGCTCCCCAATGGCTGACTTATGTGTTTTAGTAGGTATCATATTGTTCTGTTTTGCCGGCTTGTATTATTTGGATGTTCCTTTATAAAGTGTGTTATTGTGACACCAAAAAAATCCTGCCTACATGTGTGATTTCTGTTAAATTCTGCGTAATGTAAGGTCTATTATCTATCTATCTATCTTAACTCTATCTCCATCTATCTATCTATCTATCTATCTAATCTTGATCTATCTATCCTATACTATATCTCTTCAAATGTCAAAGGATCAAAGCCCAATCAATAGTATAACTTGGTTGAACAGACTATCATAGCTGCAAGACAGGAAACCGACACAGCCCAGAGCTCGTATTTCATCCGTGAGACACAAACCCTCTCGTCCCAAAACCTGAGAACGCCCGCAGTGACCATGCTGTTGGTTTCCTTGGCCACATCAATTGTTTGCATGGGGCCATTTGCCCCATCAAATCACACCTGTTCCACAACAGCAAGCAAGCATCCGGAAGCTGGTGGAAAGACAGGACATGATTCAGGAGCAGAGAAGTTGTAAACGCATTAGATTAGATTTGTTTTTTCTTGGGTGGTTGAAGGGGAAGTGAAGCCTTTAAGGTTCTCTTGAACGCGAAGCTACGGACCTTATAACAGAGCAACTTAGTGAACAGTTAATCCTTAATAATGCTAAGTATTTATAAGGGTAAATATTATGTTTTCCTGCTCATTTTAGACTCACTACCTGAATATTGATGTGTGTACAACAGTCAGCCCAGCAGGAGCAGCAGCAGGAGGAGGACGACCAACAAACAACCTGCAACCCCTGCTGCCAGTTACCTGTGCCCCTGTGGTAAAGACGAGTTGTTCTATCCTTCCTAAACAACAACAACAACAATATTATAATAATAATAAAGAGTGGTTAGTTTGACACGCCGTTGACCTCGTCTGACACAGTTGGAGACTACAGCTGCTGGTGAGTATCTTTAACCAAACACGAGCATGCATTAGCAGGTCAATGTGTAGAGTAAAGTCGTGTTTTTGTTCCCCTTCCCCTTGTTTGTGCCTCCTCAAACTGAACGTGAGAAATCCTCTGCAGCGTGCTGACGTGCGTGGCGTCCATGGCTGCTCGCTGCTTCTGCAAACTTCACCGAGCTGTGCGGACGTAGCGGTCATTTATTCAGAGTTAACCCGTTATATCTGCTCAACTTTTCCCGGTCTCGGTTGTTTATGAGCAGCTGTGGTGTTGGTTTAAATAATTGTTGGTAAACAACGTGTGGCACGCGTTTGTTATTGTGGAGTCTCGTGGCTACACGCCCACGAGGAAGTTAATAATCACAGATTTTCAGTGGGACAGTCTCGATGGTTTCAGGGGTTTATGTTGCATAACTCGGATGAAGTGAAGCTCTAACTGCGCTAAAGCGGGTTTAAACTAGTTTATTTTGCTGTTATAGCACCAATATGTCTTACTGTAAACTAATGTATTACCTTGTGCGATAGTCAGTCGCAGCCATCTTAATATTTATATTTAATTTTCACCTGAAAACATGGTTAGTTTCAGGTGTATGCAAATAATGTTATGCACATTAACACAATCTTAAATCTTCGAGGGTGAGTGTGTTAAATAAATAGTTTTTTTTTTCTTTTAAATTACAGTAATATACACTAATTACAATGTATAGTGTGAATGATTGAGTAGTTTAACATCTACACAGTCATGATAATACTGGCTGATTTCAGCTAATCACAGATGTGTGTTTATTTACATAGTTTGTCCATTAAAGAGCACTGACAAGTTTGTTCTTTAACTTTAAAAGGCTCAGTATAGTCATCAAAAAGTTTGTTTATGTTATGTGATTGTTAAAAAAATCCATGACAGTAAAAAACAAATGTTGGCTGAGATATTAACTCTGTTGTACCGATATGACAAAGGAAAATAGAGGCTAACCTTTGAGACTGAGCAGTTTATTTTCCCACTGTTTTTTGTTCTTCTTTGTTATTTGTTTTTCTCTATTAAAGTGCTAACAGACAGCAATACATTTAATATAAATGAATCTGTCTACCTGTGACAGTATTATACTTATTATACGTGTTTGATTATATTCACAGAAGAATCACAGTTATTACTGCTTCATGTTGTCCGATGCAATTATCATCAGAAATTATAGGAATAGTTTTGTTATTCATGCAAGATTAATGGGTCAGACGACCACCGACATACTGTATCCCTCTACCTTACATATTACAATACTCTTTCTTGTTTTAGTACAGATTTGATCACAAGGACTGTTTTTAATTATTGGGAAATGTATTCAGATAGAACACAGACTCTCTTCTGTTTTATAGTCTTGAGGAAACATGGTTTTACTCACGTTTCCCCTGTTTGTGGTGGTAAGTCTGCTGCTGTGGCGGATCACCACTGCACAGTAATGTGGGAAACATTTACCACTTTAGGTTCAGGATCAGTAATCAAAGGCAGTGATGGGAGGCTGCCGGTAAGAAGTGAGGTGTACTGAACGGCACTTACACGTAGACGCACTCAGGATGTGATGCCCGGCTATTTTCATAGAAGTGAGTCACCAGCTTGTGGAGGGACAGCAGTGGAGCCAGACAACAACTGAGGCTTAGGTGTGTGTGTGTGTGTGTGCGTATTCACCATACAATACCATGTATAATCCCAGTCGTTGTGCTTTCACAAATACCTTGTGGTGACCTCTCGCCCACTGGGCATCAAAACTGACCTTTCAGTCCTCTTCTCCTCTCATTCAGGCTTTAGTATTTATATAGTGTCCTTCGTCTGATAGTTGACACGTTTCAGTGCTGATGCAGAGGAAGAAAGCAGCTTGTGTACACCTGCTGAGGCAACACACTTAAATTGACAAATGGGAAGTTGCTCAATACATGTGGCAATAAACAGTAACTTCTGCCCTGTACTATCAGCTGTTCACAACTCTGAATCTTGCAGAAATGCACACTGATTAAAGTATGTTTTAAATATGTTGAATGCAGCACAAGATTAAATACTGGCATTTGCATTCTGTTGCTCTGTGTACAGATTTGTAGTAGAAGGTTTCTTTACTTAAGTAACTTTTTATCTAAATTCCCAGCCTACTAGAGGATCTTGCAGGATCTTGTTTCTATGCTGAGTTGACTCAGCAGAGTTACTGTGCTAGTTGTTATGACAATAAAGTGCAAAGAACAACCTTTCATTATGTTTCATTCATATGTTAAAACAAGCCAATATCTGCAGCATATGAGCTAGTGGGAGCATGTAGAAGCAAACTGAAGAGGCCCAAGAGTGGAGCCTTGGGGGACTCCTCATTTGTGTACCCTCAAATGTGTAAGTACTGGTCAACACAAAATAGTCCCTGTTTTTCAAATAGGACAGGGACCAGTATAGCTCTGTGCCAGAGTCTGACCCAATTTTCCAATCTGTCTAATAATGTTGTGGTTGACTAAGACAGAAGCTTTTCTAGTGTGACTTGACATCGACTGTCTGTGTTTAAGTGGATGTCATTCAAGACCTTAATAAGAGCCGTCTTGGTGCTTCATACATATCACAATATAGCACATTTTCTGTAAATTTAATGATTAAATAGTAGCTATAAAATGAGCATGCAGAAAGGCCTATTTCTTGTTACAATTTGAATTATATACTCGACAAAGTAAGGGAACTTTCTCATATTTTAGTTTATCTTCATGCAGATTTCCTACCTGAATCCGCCCCTTCTAGAAGAATGCACGTTGTCCAAAATATGAAAAATATTGCTGTAAAAAGTGTGATTTGTGACACAACAAAAAAAAACAATCATAAGCATAATATAAAACAATGGATGTTTTTCTATTGTCACAAGATAATATTGTCATGTTGCACAGCCCCATTGACTAGTTTGCAGGAGATGGAGTTAAAAACATTTTTGAAAAAGGATTTCATTGTGTCATGCTATTGGATTTGGTTTAAGAATTCACAGCTAACCTTAGTCGAAGCAATTGCATCAATAACATTTGTAATTTTAGAAACTTATCTACAAGATCGTTGACTGAGATCCAAGTAGGAGTGGGTGTGGAAGAGAAAGCCTGAATGAATAATTCACCTGTGTTTTCATTGATTAAAAAAACAAACAGTAATGATTGGAAAGAGTAACTCACCACAACCTTAGACATGTTAAGACCTTTGTAGATGATCAAGTCTCTATCACATGTTGAGTCAGTCCATAGTTACACAGAACAGAACACGATTCTTTAGTGCAGCTGTCCTGACAGCTGTCAACATGAATGTTAAAACAACAATAAGTTGCAGTCAGTGCAGATGATAGACAGCGGCTCAGCAAAGTCATCAGTTTGCACAGTATTTAGGTGGCCTGTAGATGTTTAAGAAGATGGACAATAAGAAATAAACTGAAGAACGACATATTCAAAAGAAACAAATTTTACCACAGTTAAACATTATGTCTATTAAGACTATGTATGTCTTCCTGATCTGTGTCCTATATTTTCTCAGTCCTGTTTCAGGGAACCAACTTGCTAAGTCATAAACTTATTTTACAAAGCTGCAGAGAAAGTGTGCGATGTGTTATTTGGCGATAACAGATATAAAACTGTCCTAGGGTGAATTATTAAAACAAACAAAAACACTTAACATAAATAAGACAATAATAATTACAAAAAGAGACAAATCAGTGCTTGTATTATTTCTAAAAAAAACTTTTTTATTTTGTTGTTTGGGGCTTTGGCTGCAGGTCCTTTTGTGTGACAAAGTATGCCACCCCCTGGTCTCCAGCAGTCCTAAAGGAGCACGGATGACCCACTTAACTGACTCAGTGTGTGTATGTGTGTCGCAGCACACTCATATATTGCTTCGACTCTTTCAGCAACGGCTTTTTCCATTGGCCCGAATCCCAGCTGAACTGTGTTGAAGCACGTTGTCACACCCACAAAACTTCACCTGTAAGGCACCAATGAGCACACAGTAAATCTGCAGATTGCAACAGTGAGGAATGCAGTGCTTGTTTAGATAAGACTCGGAGTCCGAGTTATAGTCAAAGGCATTATCAGCATCAGTGTATTATATCTACTATTTGAGTAGTTGACTTTAAGATACACCAGATTGATTCTTGGAAAGAAATGGTGTAATATTTTGAGATCTGCCTTTTAATAGAAAACAATCTCGCAGTCCTATCAGTTGCAGAGAGAAATGAGGAGAGGAAAAGAGTGACGGCAAACCTTGTACGTGAACCAAACATGTGCAGCCACAGTTGCTCACGCACAGAAATAGCTGGAAGAGGCAACAGCCAGCAACTCTCCCGACTCCTCCCTCCTAGTTTCCAGTGACATTTTCAGATCCAGTTCTGGACCACATACACATATCTTCACACCATACATGCATGCACGGTATTCCCTCCCTTCCTTACTGCTGTGTGCGGTGCTCACACAGATATTGCAAGTCATAAGTATTTTTAGACAAAGTATTAAAGTCATCTGAAGATGTAACAGCTGTGCGAGTTTGTGAGCGTGTGTGTTTCTGTTTGGTCTGAAAGTGTGTTGACGACTGGGTTATTTCTATTTCCATTTGCCTCCTTGTCCCTCTGTATGTCTTTGTCTCCGTTCCTCTCATCTTTACTGACAAGTTCATGTTACACATTTAGACATTTGACCTCCTTATTTTGTCGGTGAACACTGTTTACCTCTCTGTGCTACCAGGCCTACTCTGTATGGAATGAGATATAGTATAACAACAATATTTACCCTACATTTCTGTCTGTTTTGTCTCATTTTATGTCCTTCTCTCTGTCTCTAGTCCATCATGGCAGGCGATATGATGTTACTGATGCGAGGCTTGGCCAAGTTGAGCCAGGCGGTTGTAGAGACTCAGAATAGCACCCTGCGCAGTGGAATGGGTAAGTTTGAAATTCATATTTAGTTCCTAAACTGGTTAAAAACAAAAAGTTATAATTTAAAAAAGGTTAGCATTATGTGAAAACTAGGCCTTTTCACTACATGATTATTGTGGCCAAAAGAATTCACAATAACAATATTGTGATAACCTGAATTCATCTCATCAAATCCTGGTAGATACAGCAATTTAGCTTGTGGGCAATTATTTTGGGCAATAACATTAATAAGTTTACTCTATGGTCAGTTTATAGTGTACAGAAGAGATTATTAGAGATAATAATATGTTTTGTTCTTTATAACTCAGGAGTCCAAGGAGTTGGTGCCGCAGTCCAAAGTGTCCAATCGGCTGCTGAGCAAGGCCTCTCTGCCGCTATGATGAAAGTGCAGGTATGTGTGTAAATACTACACTGTGCAAAATGGCAGCATAGTTTGAAAAGAACTGTATATTATATTTAATGGCAAAATAATGTTATGAGTCTTTATATGTGTGTCTGTCCAGGAGCTGTCTGGCCAGCAGCAGACCTCTTCATCAGAGTCAGAATTTGATTTCCCTCAGGACGACAGTGCGTTCGCAACTTCAGAGTTCAAGGAGGATGGCGTGGACTATACAGTGGATCACACAGGAAGTACCAGTGATGCAGAAGCCCAGCATGGTGCAGCAGCTGGAGCGAGTGGGAAACAGTCGTTGTTTGAGGGATACAAAGATCCCAGCAAACAGTTTAGTGGACACACCAGATCTTACCACCAAGATGCAAGGTATTAATAGTCTCTTACTCAATTGAAATTGACAGTATACAAGTTTATGCTGCTGTTTGGAGGATAAAGGTAATCACGTTTGCTTTGGGTGTGCCAGACATTACGCTGGACATCAACAGCTCTACAACCACAGTCTGAACAGGCAGTTGTGGGGACAGCTATACTGTCAGAATCAGATCAGTCAGCTCAGGAGCTACCATCAGGACCCGTCCACAGTTGGAGGGCTGACGGCCGAAGACATCGAGAAAGCAAGACAGAGCAAGAGGGATGAGAACAAACCCCACAAACAGATGGTAATTCCTTTTCGGCCCCTGTTCTTAAACACAAACACACAGACATCAATGTAAATGTGTACTTCTCCATACACATTTTTAACATTTTAATAGAAAAGAATCTTTACTGTCTTCTTCAGTTGAGTGAGAGAGCCAGAGAGAGGAAAGTGCCAGTGACTCGGCTTAGCAGACTGGCCAACTTTGGAGGTATAGTAATAAAACTCTTCGCTAATCTATCTGAATCTTGGCTGATTTCATTGTGTGACTGTATCTGTAGGTACGTGTCTGTGTGCAAGCCTGCAAGTACACCTCTTCCAGTTTAGTGTGTGTATTTTACTGACTGTGCGCTTTCTCAACAAGAATCATTAAAATAAAGCTTTTACACATCCTAACCCTCATTCTAGTAAACAGAGGAGATGAGTCTTAATCAGTCCCTTCAGGAAGTTGCGATGTTGCAATCGCAACAGTTAACAGAAATTCAGCCAATCCCTGGGAATTCTGTGCAACCTTCCAACCATTGTAGTTTCCCGCAAAAATATATCTTATCTGACTATTTTTTACATTTTCTGTTTTTCTGGGACTGCTTAATGGAAAATCAAACATTATGTGGTTCCTCTTTGATTAGTCACAAAGTTTTAAAAAAAAAAATAACACAGGAATAGAGCTAACAAGTCAAGTGTTAGATCCTGGTCTTGCTCTTAAACAAACACTTCAAGAAACCTTATTAATGGACCCGTGTTCCTGTCCAGATATTATATTTGATAGCAGCACTTGAGACGTTGTAATTAAATCTGTGTGAGTTTGCACTGCATATTGTTGTGTGTTAGTTAATCTTATGTTTGACCATGTTGCCTGCCCTCTCTCATATTTAAACTCACAAATTACTGCCAATCTGATGTAAAAGTAAATCTAAAACGCAAAGTGAGAGAAAAATAAATAGTTAAATTTACAACAAAACTCAAAAAGCCAATAACTGTAGCAGTAAAAACATTGATGAAAAGTTGTACTGGATTTTTTGGTAATTGGTCTTATTTGTATATCAACCAGAATTGAGCTGACCAGGGCTATAAGTTTGACATGTTCTAGTCTCAATCATATCTAGAAAGGATGTTTTTCAGTGATATTCAAAGATTAATTTGTTAACTCAAGCGGAGTGAAAAGCTCACAACAAGATTGAGATTTAGTTCAACGTGACAGATCAGAGCTCATAGATCAGCAGCTTGTAGCTTCACTTGAGACGGATGATAGATAAGTTAACAGGTGGTATAAAGTTGGACGGAGAAGCTGAAAGTACAGAGTGTGAGGAAGAACATAGACTGTGTACAAAATTGAACCCAGAACTCAGTCTTAGATGAGTCAGAATGGACTGCCAACACAAATATATGCAGCAGAATTTAGCCGCAACTCATACCAAACAAATGGGACTTACACAGGCTGCAGTGAGACTTAAAAGGTGGAGCTGAGTTGAGTCAGCATGTTGACAGTGGTAACATTTAGAAGGTGTTGGGAGAAGTGGAGGGGGTGGAGGAATGTGTCCTCGTCCTGTCCTTCACTCTGCTGCAACTTCTGTTGACAAAGTTATACAGGTTTTATTCACAGCTACGAATGGAGATAAAGAACAGGCTGAATTTAAATGTGATTTATAGTTTCATAAATCTGTTGACATGTTTCCTGGCAACAGAACTTTTTTAGTAACCTTGCCTGGACGTCTCTTTTGCTGAGGCTTGTGAGGAAACAGAACTATATATTTGAGTATTTCCTGGTGCTACTAATATTTGCTAATAGCAAATGAAGGAACGGGAGTCGTCTTTTTAAAGCCCGTAAGCAGTCTGCCTGTAAACGCATGGCTGTCTCAAATGATTGACGGACGCTTGTGTTTGGTCTGTGAAGCAGTTTGTCACTCAGAGATGCTGCAGGAACTGCTGATCTCTGTTTGGCTGCACACTTTAAGATCATACAGATAAATACGCACAATGGCAAGTGTATTCTTGTGTTCAAGTTCGAATTTACTGCTGTACATTTTAAATCCCCGCTAAAGCAGGAAGACAAAAATAGTGATGACTGAGTATGTTGAGAGGGAAAGAGTAAGACAACACTGTATCAGCTTACACAAGGTAACATATGCTGTACAGAGTTCAACATGTTTTCAGTGAAAGTGTTATGCACATCCTTCTTCCCTCTGGTCCAACCTGTCTCCAACAATAGAGGCGATGACAGGTTTTTTGACCAATGAAGAAATGCTCAGTCAACTTGTATACAAGACACTGAAGCGCACTGTGCCCTAATTTGTCTGTCTACCGTTGGATCTCGCTTCAGGGGCCGCTGACTAACTGATTATGTAATGCTGAGTTATGTAAGCAAGAGACCAGTCTCGGAGGAACGCTCTCACAAACAGCCCCTAACTCGTGCAGCCTTGCTTTTTCTCTTAATTATCTGCTAAATTTTTTAGAGGATTAAGTATTTCAACAGCTTAACTGTTAATATGATTAGATTGATATAAGTTTCATTCGCGCTGTTTGGTTGGCAGAAGTGCAGCTGTTGCAGTTCTGTCATTGAATGCTGCTGAGCTGATCAAGGTGCTTATCTGCACATGTTTTATTTGTCTCATATATTCTGATGAATATGTTATATTTATGGGAAAACAGAAGGCAACAGATTGCTTCATACGGTCTCAAGTTTATTTATAGACAGAAACATCACTGAGCCCTAGTGAAATATTCTGACAGGTTGATGGTGACTGTGCCATTAAATCAGCTCACTGTCAATACAGTGATTGACTCACTAAAAGGATGTCTTCACAGTGTCACTACATGACTGCTTTTATGTCTCCCTGTTATCATGGGTGTGTGTGTGTGTGTGTATGATGACCAACTTTAATTTTGTGACGCACTTTACATATTACAACTCATTTTACAACTTTTTATGCTACATTAGTGTTTGTTTGTGTATTAAGCCATCCCACATTCATGAGTGTGTTGTTGGTGTTCTGTCTGTGTGTTTCCAACAGGTCTAGCTGTAGGTTTGGGTTTTGGAGCTCTGGCAGAGGTTGCCAAGAAGACCATGAGACACAATGGTGCGACAGGTAACGCATTTGCTTACACAATATCTACAGTTAGCCGTCTTGCCAAGCAGCTAAGTTATACGTTTGCTTTTGCATTATTATTCAGGTATTTTTATGATAATCAGATATTCAATTTTTGTGTAAGATGATTAAATACTCCAGTCTAATAGCAGATATATTTGCTTACTGCAGTTTTACTACCACTGATATCACAGCTGCTTCTTTCTGAATGCATAGTACTATGGATTTGTCTGTACAGGTAAAATACAGGTTATAAGAAGTAATTATTATGGTCGTGTCTGAGAGCTTTGTACCTGTAAGGGCAGTTATGTTTATCTTTGTCTCATGGTAAGAACATATGCTGATTTTGAAACTGCATTCCTATTGATTTAGCACCACTGAAAAAACCAACATCATTTTCCAGAGCCAATCCTTCATGCATGTTGCTACATGCTACACACTTTATGGTTCGCCAACAGAGCACAATTAGGCCTCCTCCCTCATCAACCTCCAACCTACTGTAGGTTGCTACAGTAGGTTCTGCACCGTGAGCCTGCTAATCCTAAAACAGAGCTAAGCTGAAACAGCGTACAGACTTAAATCGGAGGCACTTGCGCGTCTGTTTGTGGGTGTTTATCTGTGTGTGTGTGTGTGTGTGCGTGTGTTGTTGCGGTGTGTGGTTGTGCGTGTGTGTGTGTGCGTGTGTGTGGTGTGCGTGTGTGTGTGTGTGTGTGTGTGCAGTAATCCCAGCAGAGACATTCTGAACACTCGTAGGTGAGTGTGCGTTAAATCTCTGTTAAAGCCTCTGAAGGCAGCTTCAGACACACTAAAACACCCTACCTGATGACCTACTGACACATATACACACAGACACACACATCTGCTGGGGTTTGTACGCAAACACATGCACATATTGTATATAAATCTAAACCTTTCAACTATTGCTATTGATAACTTCACTTGTATATTAAACAAACACATGTGGCATAGTTGATTAACACATGTACATAAAACCTTGGCTCTTAAGTTTGACACTAGACATTGCATGTAACGGGAACCATATGTCTATGAACCCAATCCTCTCTGTTTTGTGTGTCTGCAGGTGACAGTAAGAAAGGCGTTTTGGACTCCAGCCCCTTCCTGTCTGAGGCCAACGCCGAACGCATCGTCAGAACTCTGTGTAAAGTCAGAGGAGCTGCATTAAAACTGGGACAGATGCTCAGCATTCAAGGTGTGCGACGAGCACACACATATATTCACAAATTGAGATGTAGACAGGGTAAGATGGGGGAGGTATAAATAAAAGGAGGCATGAGAGTAACCATGAATAGAAATTACAGTGAGAAAAGATGTGTGGAAAAATGGATAAAGAATAAAACGATGATTCACTGAGGTATGGTTTGACTATCCTAATGTGATGCTTAAAAGGTGCTCACATTTCCATCAAGAAAGCTGATGAGTCCTTTGCTTTTGATATTGTGCAGCAGCTGTGTTGAAATACAAACTATCTGATGAGAGAACTCACTAAAAAACACACATTTATTGTTTCCACCAGCCATGGATACTGCACCATCTATATTTAGGATGTATAGTATTCCTGTGCCTTTTTTTCTTTCTTTAATTATACAGCTCATAAACCCTGGATCACAGACAATTGTCAGCAAAGAAAGTTGGCACAGAGATCTGATTGTTGTTGATCAGTGGCAGCCAAGAGTTAAGTTAGGTCAACTTTTCTCTGCCAGCCCGCTGCAGTCATTTACCAGTGGATTAACAGATAAAGTGTAGTTTTGGTGAGCTGTTGATGGTTTTCTATACGCTCCGTTAGAGACTGAGCATTGGCCTGTTACTGCACACAGACACAAACATGCAGGTAGCACCAGCTGAGAATACGTTAGAATGTAAGTCAGTGCTTGTTTGTGTTTTGCACACATGCGCCAGACAAAGTTAAAAAGTGGAAGGCCTGCAGCGGTAAACATCCTGGCACAGAGCTAGTGCAGTCGGGTCAGGTAACGGCAGTGAAAACATAATTAATTTTGTTTATCTCAGTTTCCCTTGCAATCTGACCTTGGCTGTGACCCTTGTCCTTTGGCATTCATATACTGAGCTCAGAACATGTTAGATTAAACTTTACACGGGCAGTATAGTGTGGTAAATGTAATGAACCACAAACGCAGTAGGAGAGAAAAGGACAGTGGCTGTCTGGTGTTTGCCAACCAAGTTTCAGCACAGTCGATTGACCTTGTGTGCCTGTGTGTGTGTGTGTGTGCGGTTATTTGCAGAACTGGTGTAGCTTTACTTTATCTCTAAGCTGGTGACAAGTTGATTCTTAAATCATGGACAGAAAAGTTTCAGTAGTCTTCTGTAGCTGGAAACACACACACACGTTGTCACTGCTCTTCCCACAGAGAATGAAAGAAGTTGAATATGATTTATAGTCTTATATAAGTATTATAGAATTATACTCAACAGAGACCAGTGAAATATGACTGGACTCTGGAGGATAAGATAAAGTGGCCCACTGCTGACATTTATCTGCCAGGGCAGGAATGCAGCTGTGGTGGGATGATTGTGTGTCCAACCATTGTACCCTTTACCAACGGTCCAAAATAATGTTAACCTTGAGGGGTCTGAACTATTTTAGTTTACTTTAGCTTGTAATAGTGATTCCTCATGTCGTCAGCAATGTCAGCCAATGTCATCTTTGTAGCTGCCAAGTAGTGTTAGGTTGGCACTGTATTAAAGTGGTGTGTTTCTCTATTTCAGATGATGCATTCATTAACCCTGAACTCGCCAAGGTCTTTGAGCGCGTTAGACAGAGTGCTGACTTCATGCCAATCAAACAAATGACAGTAAGCATATTTTCCTTTTTGCATTAACTGATAATTATAATTGGATAAGTGATATAAGAATATCAGTCATACCTCTTCACTTTTAACTCCACCAGTGGAAAAATTTAATTGGAAACTGCAGATGTTTTACTAAATATGGAAAACTTTTAAAGACAATAAATGAAGTTGAATGTAACTGTTTGTGTCTGTCTGTAGAAAGCGTTGAACAGTGACTTGGGTCCTAACTGGAGAGACAAACTGGAGTCGTTCGAGGACCGTCCATTTGCGGCAGCGTCCATCGGCCAGGTTCACCTGGCGAGGATGAAGGATGGCAGGGAGGTGGCCATGAAAATACAGGTAGGCTGTGAACATGTGTGTGTACACAGTGCATTCTCATGTTAATAAGATAAACACTGTACTGGAGTGCGTCTCACGTGTGTTTGTCCTCTCTGTTTCTCATAAACATGCGTTTATAGGGAAACCACACAGAATCTGCTCTGTTTGAAGATCAGATCTCTTTTAAAAAGTGTAAAAACCAGCTGCCAAGTTATTTTATGCCTTTACAGTATTTACAGACTATCTGTCTGCCATCTTAATTGTTTAAAATAAATGCCTTTAGGACTTATGTAGGATTTGCCAGAAATAATTAAACATTATATATAATAATAGCATTCCCAGTTAAAGCTATAGTTACATTATACTATAAAGATATGTTTAAAATAAATAATCATACACATACATGATACAACGGCATTACAGTATTTTAAAGTGATATTATGAATAATAGCGCCACAGAAAATATATTTTTTTAATTTCTTTTTTGTCCTTCATTTTATGATTTAAATTAAATTTTAAAAAAGTTGTATTTGTCTTCCTCTGTGTGTTTGTTTCTCTCCAGTACCCTGGTGTGGCTCAGAGTATCAACAGTGACGTCAACAATTTGATGACGGTGTTGAAAATGAGCAATGCCCTACCTGAAGGTAAACGCAAGAAATTCTGTCATATACAAACAAACACACGTGTGCTCACATTCTAATTCATACACACACAAACACACACACACATACACACAAACACATACAACTTAATTCAACTTCAGTGTCTTTGCTTCTCCATCTGCTCCTGTTACTGACTCTTTATTGGCATGTGAATGCTTGTCGTTGTTGTTGTTGTTGTTGTTGTTTTACATTGTCTCCCTTTTTCTTGCTGTCTTTGTCTGTCTTTAGGTCTGTTTCCAGAGCACCTGATAGACGTGATGAGAAGAGAGCTAGCACTGGAGTGCGATTATGTTAGAGAAGCCCAGTGTGCAAAGAAGTTCAAGTGAGTCTTATGTAGCATATCTAGAAAGTCAGCCCTGTACAAGACGTCTCTTTCCATTGCATTGACTGTATATTATGTTTTAAAATAAAGAAGCCAAGACTACTGCCAGCCAACTATAAATAGTTTTAATATTAAATATAGTCGACCTATCTACTTAACCTGGATTTATCAGGGTTTGTACAAAGTCTTTAAAGTTTGTAAAATGCTGAATTGTGTTTCATTTACACGATCTCTAATGTAAACCAAAAATATTTTAATATTTGAAATTAAACAATCCTGTTGTCATATTTGTTTGTCTCCCAGAGTTTTCACTCTTCATTTATAGCTTGATTAGTCCTCAGTTACTTGCTCTCTAAAAATAGCAAGCATTAAATTGTCATAGTCCAAGCAAACAATCAAAGTTTGGTTAAGGTACCTTGAAAGTGCTTGAATTTTACTCTTAAAAACTGTGCAACCCTGATTTATGTGTCTTTGTATCTATTAATCTGTCTGACCCAGGGAGCTATTGAAGGACCATCCGTTCTTCTATGTGCCAGAGGTGATTAAGGAGCTGAGCGGTAGCCATGTCCTAACCACAGAGCTTGTCCCTGGGTTTCCCCTGGACCAAGCTGAGAGCCTCACACAGGAGCTGAAGAACGAGGTACAGCTGACAGACCAGACTGATGAAGAGATCGACAGATATTTAACTGACTAATGGATGCATTCATCTGGGGAGGGGCGCATTAGTTAATGTGTTCAGATACAGAGAACTAGTTTCTTTCTGATGAATAAATACATAGATAGATGAATGGTGGCAGGAATTCAAAGACAGACAAAAATGAACATTCATAGTTGACATGAACAACAATTTGTTTGTTTCTGTTTCAGATCTGCCAGAACATCTTGATGTTGTGCCTCAGGGAGCTGTTTGAGTTCAGATACATGCAGACTGACCCCAACTGGTCCAACTTCTTCTATGATCCACAGACACACAGGGTGAATACTGCTGTTACTGTTACTTCTGCTGCTACTACTACTACTACTACTACTACTACTACTCATGATAATAATAATAAATGGCATTGACTGAGATTTCAGAGTAATGAAAGTGATAAGTCATCAATGATGGTGTCTTTCTAGGTGGCGCTGTTGGACTTTGGAGCCACGAGAGGATTCGATCAGAGTTTCACAGACCTCTACATAGAGGTAAGATTCTTAACTGTCATCACTGTACACTGAGAGTGGATTATGTTAATGTAATTTACAGTTATACAGATAATTTTGGCATGCATAAGATATTAAAACATGTCTCTGAGATGGAGAGAAAGACACTGAGGTGATGGTGCTCATAACGTTGTTTGTGACTGTAGATAATCCGTTCGGCTGCCGAGGGCGACAGAGAGGGAGTTCTGAAGAAATCTATTGACATGAAATTTTTGACTGGTTATGAGTCCAAGGTAAATATCTCTTAATCTGACTGTCTGCTCTACATGATAAACCATAGCTGTACATTTTCCCCTTGATATAGCCAATAGAAATGGGATATAGTAGTGACAGAAACCCAGAGCAAATACATCAAGGGTTGTAGTAAAAGCAAAATAAGAAGCTGTTTGATCAATCAAGATCCAAATTTCACTTAAAAGCTCAGCGGTCTGTGCTTCAAGTTGACCTGGTTTTGCTACGTAAAAATATGTCAGAACCAATCTGAGAAAATGAGTTTCTGCAGCAGATCTTCCTCTTTTATTTATAAAAGTGACCTATTTTACTGAACCTGATGATCATTAACTGAGACTAAACATGCAGCATGTTTTACCCTCCGTGTCCAGGCGATGATAAATGCCCACGTGGATGCGGTGATGATCCTCGGTGAAGCCTTCGCCTCCATGGAGACTTTTGAATTTGGCTCCCAGTCCACCACCCAGAGAATCCACAACCTCATCCCTGTGATGCTCAAACACCGGCTGACCCCGCCTCCCGAGGAGACGTACTCGCTCCACCGCAAGATGGGCGGCTCCTTCCTTATCTGCTCCCGGCTGAATGCGAAGCTGCAGTGTAAGGACATGTTCCAAATAGCGTATGATAAGTACTGGGAAGGCCGCACACGGCCCTCCCACTAGGCCACAAACCAATCCCCAAGTGTCAGGCGATTTGATGGACAGATCCTGGGGCCAACGGCAAAGTGCAAGTCAACAGTGTGAGGGTCAGGGCAGGAAGACCTTAACTGGTCAGCGAGCACCAGCTTATCTTTCCCATTTTGGGCGACGCACTACGACAAGTTTTTGAAGGGGACTTGCGCATATTTACAACCACCATTTCATAGTTTGAAGGGGAGCAGCAATATTTCGAGTGCTTTAAGGCCACACTCTAAATTTGGCCCCGTGAGGACTGAGGTGGGATGTGGATGGAAGGAGAGAAACAAACAACCTTGTGTATTCAGGTGTAAAATGAATGTAAAAAAAGTTGGAATTGTATTTCTCCTCTGATGTTTTCAAGGTGATTCTTGCATTTTTCTTGTGTTTTGTGCTGCTGTGTTTTGTTGAACCTTTTGGGAAAAAAACCACAACCAACTATCCAGTTTGCTGTCTGCCAGAAATGCCATGGGTGAATTGACTGTATTAAAGTAAGAAGACTGAACTCTTAATGTAAACCCAAAGTCATGAAATAATGGGGTTAATACAGTGTATGGGTAGAGTAAGTCATTGACCAGGACCAACATGTCTGGGTCACAAATATTTGGTTCTGTTGCTTTTCAAGGAAGTTGAATTAGATTTTCTGCCTGGATATGAATAATAAGGCTCGTTCTAAATATAGACATCAAAATAAATGTAGCAGTTTTCATAAGAACAAGATTTGTTTTTAGACAGATTGAGTGTTCAAGTCAAGATGTTGCCAAGCGAACAAGTCCAGTTGAATTTAGCC
>NW_023340246.1:8905796-8926587 GCF_004916995.1 Morone saxatilis
TTGTCTGCATTTACACAGAAAAAGGTCTGACTTTTAACTTGTGTATGTTTAGTGTATTTTCTGTAACAGTGTAACCATCCAGATATAGTGCTGTTTATAACTTTTATCTTTCTGTGGGGCAGAATGTCTGTCTCAAGTGACCATTAACATGACATTCAGAATCTATATGTGGTAATGAACCTGGGTGCTAAAGCATTATTTTACTCACTTTGTATCTATAGAGCTTCTGCTGTACATTTTATCTGTTATCTGATGATTTGTCTCCAAATGGTGTCCACATGGGTCAGATTTAGCTGAATTCCAGTTAATTACTTACAATAATGTTAGCATTGTGGCTTCACCATTTCTTTCTTTTAGTACCAAAGCATGATTTTTTTTGCTCTATTCAGCTGTTAGTAGGAGATTGTACGAACATATAGAAATGAAACCATATGGATCCATGTGGCTGACTGTAAGAAGATGAGGGCTGACAGAAAGACTTGCATCTTTACCGGGCCCGGGCTTAAGCATGAATGTTAATGAACTACTGAGATGGAAGAAGCTCATCCTGATATCGCACAAGCTCCAGCTCGTGGGCTCACCTTGCTTCCCACAAGTCTATAATCTCTCCACGTCTTCTCGGGTGTGAAATCCTCTGTCACCTGGCTCGTGAGCGGCTGTGAAAGTTCTCTACTCTGCTGTGTGAATGCGGTTATAATGGTCTCTGGAGTGAAGCTGGAAAAAAAAACAAGGTGCCTGTAGTTTCCTTTGGAAGGTTTTTAGCTAGAAATCCTGACTTTGTATTTCATATCAAGACTCAGTGGAAAGATGGTTTAAATTTTCTAATCGAAATGCGTTATTTACTAAAACTTGTGATAAAGATATTGTATGAAAAGAGTAAATGTTTGATCTATACTTGTCATGTGGCTCTGTGTGAGTTTGTGTGTGGTATATTTTCAATCCATTTTAAATGACTAGCTCTTCAGAGAAACATCAGATAGTGTGTCAGTGCTTTTGGAAAAACAGATCTCAATGTATGTATAGCCCAGATCTTGTGCCTGTATCATGGCCTGTAGGTTAAGCGGTTGTAATGTTTGTTTAGAAGAGGGGAAAAAATGGAAATACAGTAGGGAGAGGCAGAGGGAGAGAGGTTGTCTTCCTTATTTAGCAATGTCTTGGCCAGCGATGGAGGAACTGGCAGAGAGCCTGAGAAATAAGAGCACACAAACAAATATTCACAAAATATACATGTGCACTTAAATTTCCAGACAAATGAATCATGACAGTGCTCACGCACAGGAAAGCAAGTGGTTTAGCATGAGTGCATGTAGACACGTAGACACACACGTTCCTCCCCCCTTCTCCTCTCTGAGTCAGCCTGACTATGACACTTTTTGTCTGTGCTTGGAAAATCCTGTAATCACACTTTTCTCCAAATTATTCCAAACTGTTGTGTTAAAGTGTTAAACTCCTGGCTTGTTGTAATTCGACTCAGTGTCCAGCACATGGCGCTGTTGTATTTCCTAGCAGTCCTGTAGAATAAAGCTCCAGCAGTTCCTCAAATACTGACATCACCCCAATAAAAGAACAAAACATAACCAGCCTGAAGCCAGTCGGATAATTATGTGACTCTCAGACGGCTGAAAGAGGTTTAATATGTAATTTCTGCTTTATTAGACAATATTCTGCAAGCAGAGGTGGGAGGAATTAGATTGAGAAATGAATACACAAAGCAACATATGTCATTAAGGAGCATGTTGATATTGATATTTTTGGTACTGTAAGGTAATATGCGTGTAAGCCACCAGAGCCTTCACATGTATACTCACATACCTGAAACATTTCAAATTAAATATGTATATTAGAGGCTGAATAAGCTAATCAAACAAATGCCCTCATTTTGTGACTGCCAACCTAATAATCTTCTTTAGGTATATTTTGTACTACAAGGATTTAATATTCTTATGGAAGCATAAGATTCAGGCAATTTCATCCATTCCAATGAAATACCATCTACTGTTTTCCCTTAATGCATTTTCTAAAACTGTTTTAGGAACCACAATTCTTGGAGAAACACACCGGCCTCAGAATATCTCAACAAGAGGTCAGGATCCGGGATAATTTAAAAGTCTTTGACTGCATTTAATCCAGTTTGGTTCCTGGGTGGAAACTGGTTCGCCAACCAGCGTTGTCGCTGTGTTATATCTCGATGATCTGAATGTGTTTTGACGTTGCAACTTGCTGAGCTGAGATGGAAACAACTCAGCTCTGGTTCTGTTTACACTACGGAGAGGATGGTGGGAGTGTTGGGGAGGTGGGTGGGGGGGATGTTGTGGACCTAGTTGTCTGGTCAGAAAGAGCAGGCAGTGAGAAATCCTTATTTGGTGAGAGAGGACAGTCAGCAAGTCTGGGCACCATCCTGAAAGCCTAACACTAACTTTTACCAGTTTCCTTCAGTGTGATTTTTTATCCTCATCACCAGCATCCCCATGCAGATGGCTAATAAGACTATTTTTTATTATTACCATGGAAACTGATTTTATAGTGTGGAGTGCAATTCTGAGCCTTTAAGCTAAATCGGATAAACTAACTTCTTGACTGTAAGAAACCTGAACAAGGTGGCTATCAGCTGAGCTGTGGGATTGTCAAAATATGCCAGTTTTACTTGAGAGATTGTGCTATTTTTTCAATGCTCATGACTAACTAGAGATCCACACATTCTCCTGATTGTACCAGGAATGTTAGTCATTAAGGATCCCCTCTACCAATGTGCTGGATTTTGGGGAAATAAACCTGGCAATTAATGTCTAACGTGGGAATGATCTCTGCGGTGTCTGATGGTGTTTGATTGGGGATTTCTGCTGATTGTCAAGTTTGATGGAAGGATGTATTTTAGTATGAAGCCAATTTTACCAATTTTATGAAACACATTTTTCCTTTACTCGGGACTAGCCATTTTTTACAAATTCTTATAGAAGTACATCCCATTTTAGGTATGACCAGCTGTCAATCAAACACAGAGACTGAGAGCAAAAACATAGCCCCAGAGAAACCATATGGGCTTATTTTGTATATATCTTATGCTTTGAGCTACATGCTAACATAGACATGCTAACAGGCTCACACTGACAAAGCTAACATGCTGTTTAGTATCTTATATTTACCACCTTAGTTTAGCATGTTGGGATGCAAGCATTTTCTAACCAGCACTAACCACACAAGTACCACTGATGCTAATTGGAATGTAATTAATTTTGCAGGTAGCCTATGTCATAAACTAAAGTGTTGGATAAACTGAAATTTTGACCTGATGATGGCGCTAGAGGTAAACTAAGAGTCCACCAAAGAGATTGTTGCATGAAGGTCCCAAATGTCTATGAGACATTTCACTCAATATCACATATTTTAACCATATGGTGACGCTAGATAAACTCAGAGATTCACCGAAACCTTTAGGATTCCCCTCTGGGGACCACAGCAGTCCAACCAGTAGTTTTTGAGATATTCACTCTTGACCAAATCGGGGACTGACTGACAGACCACTTCTGCAGCCTCACCACTAACGTGGCTAAAAATGGAGTTTAAACGCATGAATGCATAAACAGTGCGTGAGAACCAATTCCATGCTCATTGAAAGAGGAAACAGTCTGAGAAACAAACAACCACAAAGTGAATTTAGGGCAAACTTTGTAGCTCAAAGAAACATGCTGTGGTATCTAAATGTCAAAGATACCACAGCTACCACCGTGTTGACAGTTTTCATGCCGTGGTCTGTATCAAGCTCAAGAGCCCTATTCAGAAAGGTTCATTCATGAGTCAGATGGGAATTTAAACATAATTTATTTGCCTAAAAATTGTGCACATATTGAATTCTACGTGAATAAGCGATACTATTAATAAAAACAGTGACTGGAGATATCTTCAGTTTCGCAGGGGTAAACGATCTGCTCATGTCTGTCTGGCTCAGAGGATGAACCCCTCAAAACTGATCATGGTTTACATAAAATCAAAAACATGCACAATTCAATCACGAGTATTCAGTAATTTGAACCAAAACTTTTTTATTATTTATTAAGATATTTTATCAGTCACCTCAAACGGCTTAAAATAAAACCAATGTTGCAAAGTCACAGAACTAAGCTACAATCTTAAAATAGTTAAGTTAGTCTGTGTGTGTGTTATTCTATACAGTGAATTCACACCAAAGCTATGCATGCAGGGAACTGTACATGGCAGTATGTTCATTCTACAGTCAAAAAGCTAGCACAACACCACCATCATTAAAAAAAAAACAATATTATAATTAGTGGATATTCTCCAGACACAAAGTGGATTCAGTGTTTAAGTTAATTATGATAAAGTGTCCAAATAACAGTTGTTTAAGATCTATAAATTGCACCCAAACCCAAAGAAAGCAAAGAAACCTCAGCATCACTGCTACAAAAACACTTATTGCAGAACATTGGTCAGTTGTAAGGCATAAAATATCATCATTGTTACGGTCATCATCATCATCATCATCATCTGTCTCATACACAAACACTGTACAACATATACACACTCAGAACATAAAAACATTGATGTTGGTGCACCCAAAATACAGTAAAACAGTAAAAAGGCATTTGGCTAAGATAATGTAAATAATTAAAACCCTAGAGGGATAGTGGAAAAAAAAGGAGAAAAATCACATCTTGAATTATGCACATTAATTTCTGTAGAGGCACAACCAATAATGGGACTTCACCATAAATTAAATGCATCCCCAGTTTCTCCAGAAAATGCTGCGTGACAATTACTGAATCTGTCCCATATTACAAGAGAGGTAATAATCTGCACTTCTGGTTTTTACTGCTACTTTAAGTAACATTTTGTCAAATGGTCCAGTTGGAGGCCTTTCAGCTTGTTGAACAGTAACTGGGCAGAGCAATCATTTCCTGCAAACGCGCTGGCAATGATTTCGATTTAGTGCCCCGCTTTCCTTTAGTGTTACGGCTAAGGCTAGATGGTTTAATTCTTTTAGTTTAAGGCTCTTTGAGTTTTTGATACTCTTGGATATTTTTCAGGGAAGTAAGCCAATGGTACAGTGCGGGAGGAAGAGCATGTGGTATCATGGGAAAGGCTTTGTTTGGCTGAGCAGTTCCAAGGCAGTTGTGTTAAATGTTACAGTGTTTTGAATCTTGTGCATGATAGAATTGTCCATTTTTTCTCATGACCTACAGTACAGAACCTCCCATATAGTTACACTGAGGCCATACCATATATTCTCTATTATTGCACACTATCAATCACACACTCAACAACCTAATCATTTTCTTATTTTAATATTAATCTCTACTGGTGTTTAGGACTGCTCATGGATGTATGAGCCTTATCGAACAAGTCAAAAACAGTCGTTCAAGCGAAGGACCTTAGTCACAAATTTAAATGACATTACTGTCTGTATCTTTTTCATAATCTGACAGACAGGGGGGTGACCATGGTTCTCCAGAGTGGGAATCTGTTATACAATGTTCAAATGATGTGTAATATCCCTTTGACACTGATTTACACATTTAAGAGGTGTGAAAATTAAAATCAAATAATTATCAGGAGGCATGAGTCATTTTCAACACAGCCCCGTAATTTTAGGATGACACACATCTTGTGATTAGCAGGGAGATTGAGCCTGTTAAAGATGTGTTATGTGTTATTCTATTACAGTAAAACATGGCTTGACAAAATAAAATGCTGTACCTACAGTGACTGAAGGTTAATTGATTGGTTGTAAAATTATTCCTCCATCATAATTTAGTTATGATTCAAACTCACTACACTGAGCATCAAGTACCAGAGCCATTTATAGTTTGATTACGTGCTCCAGTGGAAAACCTGTTTGATTCTGTGCTCAGTGATTATCATATTTACTGGCCGTTATGATATTTTTTAATTTTTTCTTTTCATGTTTTTTAGTGAAATTTGAAAGTTGAACCATATTGTACCTCACTATGACGATGGAAACACCACTAAAGCACGCTAGTTCTCTGAAACAGACCATCTAACAATAAAAATCTCAGATAAATCCAATGACATCTAATGCAGATATAAACTGTGGCAGCTGCACCAGGCAGCCAGTTCTGGGGCAGTGGAAACTCTGGTTACACTGGTTCTCGAAACACTGTTATAAGCCCAATGGGGTGTAATGGATCATTGAGGTGAATACACCTCTAACAGCAACCTTTTTATGCACATTACACTGCACTACTTTTTTATCCTGCCGTGTAAGAAACATGTTGTCTTGTCAACAAGTTTTTAAAAGCTCAAATAAAAAATATCAAAAGACAGAATTCAGAAATCACCATTATAATTACCCAACAACATATAAACACATTGTTTTTCTTCCACTCTATTTCTTGTGACTGTACAGTTTTATTGTCTATTCGCCGTCTTGTATCAACAGCAGCAGCTTCAATCAGACTTTTTACTGACAGAGCAGTCAGCTGATGCCCTTGTTCTTTCTTTCTCCAAGTGGCTAATATATTTTATGTCTCTGCTTATGTTGTCTGGTGTTTGAAAGACAGACAGCTACAGGTCATCATCAGGTTAAAGAGGTCAAACTGTCCATGTGATCAATCAGCAAACGGGCGAGCGACCTCTCTCAGACGTCCTGAGGAAGACCCTGGTCTCTGTAGCCTGAGGACGTGTGCAAGCGTGGGAGGGCAGACAGAAATGTGGAGATGAAGAAAAGAGAGAGACAGACTTTTACATGCTTGTAGAAATAACAATTATAATCTGTTATCTGGCTTTTTTGGCCACAAGTGAAGAGCAACATGAAATTGCTAACCATTTATTTTGAACTCCTGACAATAATTGCCTTCCTCCGTTTCATTTAATTGAGCAAAATGAAAGCCAAGAGGCTGGCAACAACCAAAAAGGAGCTTGACTGCAGCATCAGGAGCTAATGCTTTATCAAATATTGGCTGGCGAGGTTTAGCCATTACCCAAGCACTCAACAAAGAACACTAATCTGACTTTTATTAGGGTTTCAAAATAGATTGGAAACATCAGTGACGAATAAGAAACTGAACATTCATAAAGACAGAACAAAACACTTTGCTTTACTCGTTGTGGTATGGTGAGGATCAACAGGCATTTGGCTAGGGCGGGTGTCATTTCAAGTAGATGATGGAGAAGTCTTCCTGTAGCGGCAACATCAAGAGGAATCCCTCCTATTAATCCTTACCTCCTGTTTTTTATAATTATAATTATAATTATGCTGTGGAGTTTGTGACTAGCAGCACTATGGAGCAATGTTTCCTTCTGGGTTACTGTAGAAACGTGGCAGTTAAACATGGCGGACTCCATGGCATCAGCTCATTCTGAGGTAATGAAACCATGATTTTTATATTGAAGTGATTATACACTAATGAAAACATTATTTTAGTTATGGATATTATTTTCCATGTGTGCCAGTAAATCCTCCCAAATGTTACACACTGGACCTTTAAAGTGTTTTTAAGACCTCATGACCTACATAACCTTTAAGTCCTGGTGGTGCTAATGTGTCAACCAGATCCATCTCTGTAACATTTCAGCGTACTCCATCCACTGATGAAGACCATGTGATCGAGTTGAAAGCTTGTCAGCTAGTAAGTGGACAAGGCCAAGAATGGATTTTAATGCTTGAGCAAACATACTGTAATATGTGGCTCCTGTACGGCCCAGATGAAAGATCATGAGAAAGTTCTAAATAAATGTTTTCCTAAGGATTGCTAAGCATGGGAAATGGTGGTTATTTGTTTGGCTTCCTTGATATAGTTAAATTTAGTAAAACCTGACTATTCACTATTTCTGTGACGTGCTCCTACATCACTCACACACAATTTATCAACTGGCTGTGGGATTGTTAGTGAGTAAAACAGAAGCACCTACCGTCAGAAACTTTGGTTCAGAACAGAGGGAGGTGAACAGGGGGAGGAGAGAAGAGACAAGAGAGGAAGTTAGTGATGGAAAACATGAGATTCACTGTTTAATAATTTTCACGTATCACACAGAAGTTGACCGTAACAGTAACACAAAACAGGCTTTATGGACAGTGAGATACATTTTCACAGAGACTCCTTGTAACTTTCAAGGGAAAACAAAAGCCTCCTTTCAACCTGAGCTGTCCTCACTCTAATTCATATACGTTACATGATCAAATGAACACAAATACAGTAACATAACCCTAGTTCGCTGGGTCGATGAGCAGAAATATGGAGACAGGAACAGGGGGAGACATGACGAGTAAAAAACTGAAAGCTGAAGAAGAAAGTGAGGCGGAGAGGGAGACTGGGGGGCTGGCAGAGAGTGGGAGGAATAAAGTGAGAGAGAGAAAGAGAGGGAGCAAGGATATGGTAAGATCAAATAGGAACAATCATTAGATAGAGACAGAAGCAGAAGGGAGGCCATCAGTGGGAGGAAGATAATATCATGATCATTTGATAGATGGAAAGGGAGAAGAGAAGGAGCGGGATGGAAGAACGAAGAGATGGAGGGGTGTTTGTAGAAATGCAGGTATGGAAATAAAGAAGACATTGATCATATATGCAACACAGGCTCATTAGAGAGGGAAGGAGAATAATGATAAAAATGCCATATTATCAGAATGATTCATTGCATGGAGGAAGAAAGAGGGAACGGCTGCATAAGAGCATAACTCCCAAAGCTACAAAGACATGTACTGTGGTGATGAATAGTTGAATAATAATTGATCTTAGAAGCTAACAGCATGCATGATTTCACCCTAAGAATCTGGCCTTCGGTGCTAACAGGAAAATGGTTCTCATATTCAATATAAATATTCAATAAGCTGCTAGCTGTGAGAGCTAACAGGAGTATGGATTTGAGCAGCAACAGTTGAATAAGACGTGTGCGCCCAGAGGCCCGAAAAACAGTGGGGAGCACAGTGAACAAAAACACACGGGAGGGGGGGGCTGCTCACTCCCACACACACAATTACTGTACCTCACACACACACACAGATCCCTGCAGGCGTGTGTGAACTAACACGCATTTGGTTGCACATGCAGGCAGCAATTACCTCACATAGGCACACTCATACACACACAAAGGAGACAGGGCTGTGGTAATTCAAAGGCTGCCTTAGTGCAAAGAGAGAATAGTGACTGCGACTGTGTGTGTGTGTGTGTGTGTGTGTGTGTGTACACTTGTTCCTGCATCAGTGCCTGGAGGGAAGACACTACTTTCTGACAGAAAGGGCGGTAAAATTACCAACCTCTCCATCTCTGTTCTCTGCATCTACCTCTGCTTTCTTTCTTTCTTTCTTTCTTTCTTTTTTCTTTCTTTCTTATATCTGATGTTTTTGTAAAAAGTGCTGTGCAGAGCTGCTGGGTAAGGCTGATGTTATTCTATTCAGTATTTTTGTTATTGTGAACAAATCTGAGGAAAAGACAGATGTTGTCAGAGAGTTGAATAGCTGTAGAAAACCCCTCCACTCACACCTTTCCAATGTCTGATTATAGGGGTGTTGTGTCCAACCATTCATGTGACTTCCCAAAACAGACAATCCTACATTCACACCCTTCTCACACTGTGATTGGGCCAGCTGTGCGGATGTCTAGATCTCTTTTTTCAGTCTTGACACCCTATATTTCTGTCGCTTTTCAGTGCAACACTATGAATGTCTTCTAGGAGAGACGCCTGAAAATGTGTGTCATTATCCCCATATTCAAATGATATCCGGTTTCCTTTTCTCTATGAGAGAATGCCGTTCAGAACAACTATTCACTTTTATTTTCCGATGTGGTTGGACAACATGTCTTATGAACTAGTTCTGATCGAGCAAAATCCAACCCGTAACCTTCCCCAACCGCTCAGCAAGTCCATTGGTTCCTACTTAAGACAAGGGTCACAAATTAAAGTAAATGTTGGTAAAACAGGAGTAGATAGTGCATTTGTTTGGGACTATTTTTAGCTGCGGCTTAATCTAGTGAGTGTCAGCAGGGTGGTCTCGAGGGACTGAGTCAAAATCAATTATAGTGGCCATGTGCGACTATAATAGAGCTCTACACATGCAAAACGTGTTAGCAGGGTCATTGGATTTGTTGGAAACTAGAAAAATATAGAATATTGCCATACTTATCCTTGTATAGTGAACTACATATTTAACTATCGTGTGAGAAAAGGCACAAATCGGTCATGGACTATGACATTTTCAGTGGCCTTTTTCCTTACATCTCTACAGGCTGTGATAACAGTAGCATTGTAATTTAATTTTCATGTTGAGACAGACAAACAGAAGAAAAGGAGACAAGACTGAAATAAAAATGAGAGCTCAAGAGAGCAAAAACTGCCAGACAGAAAGACAAACACAGCTCGACAAGTACTGACTCGCCAGGATGACCATGTCCATTCCCCAGAAGATGCTCATGATCCATCCAACCATGATAACAGCTGTCAGTATCTGGATGAGGGCTGCTGCCATGTTGAGCCAGAACACACAACAAACGCCTCGCTCCGAGATCAGATCACTGCGAGCTCCACACAGCACCGTGAACGCTGAGATGAAGGTACCTGTGGGACAAAAACAAGTACACTGTTAAATTAAAAGGTTCGGCCCTGACGTGGTACTACACAGTTACAACAGCGCGATTGGCTCCACAATGTGTTTATCCCACAGACTTTAAAGGAGTTTTCTGGTTAATTTCTAATGTAGACAGCAGGCTTTTTAATTAAATAAACCAGAAGGGACAGGTGCTTGCCTCTGCTGAAAACACGACACAAGTAAATTCCAGTGTTATTCACAGCGGCGCCTTGAGCTTAATGCTAACACCAGCTTCCATATTCTTATAATGACTGTATGCTAACCAAGTAGTTTTGGGGCCTGAACCAAACTAAACTGCAACCATTTCACAACATTAACGACTTATTTATTATTGTTACCATGACGATAAAGGTCCTTTCCTCCACTTCCAGGGAGAGTGTGTATTTTTGGAAAAACAGGCCTTTAATGCCAGCAATGGGCGTTTGTTTTCAGATGTTGGACAAATGGGCTTTTATCCAATGGGGCATTTTTCAGACTAATGGGGTATTTGGAATCATGAACAATGGTATGGCACCGTTAGCGTACAGTAATTGTGAGCATATTAGCATGCTAAAGCTGGTTCTTCGATATAACAGGCTATTGGAACAAATTAACTTTTGGTCCAGTGGGACATTTTCTGCACTATTGGGGTTTTGGAATAATGGTCAGTCTCTACGTTAACATGCTGATGTTTAACAGGTTACATTAAGCATGTTCATCATCTTAGTTTAGCATGTTAGCATTTACTAATTGCTAACTGACGGAAATGTCATTCGTTTTGCAGGTATTGGTCCTAAAACCAAAGTAATGGATTATCGCTGAGATACCGTGGATATCTGTACCAAATTTCCCAACAATCCGTTAAATAGTTGTCAAGATATTTCAGGAAAAAACAAAAACGAAAATGAAAAGTCGGCCGGCTTTGGAGACCACGAATGTCTGAACAGAATAAAACTCTCCACGGACAAAATAACAGGTTCCACACAGTGAGACAGATTGGCACAGAGATATCTCACACCATCCACTCAGCGTCCCTCAGTAAGTGAGTCAATATTTAAGCGACCGCCGGTGAGTATCTGGCGATGGCAGCAGTGGATTTATGCTTCACAATACAGACAGACACAGACATATCGATGCTCACATCCACAGAGCTGAAAACAGAATTATCTCTGTGGACAATCCTTGCCTGCCTGAATGAAATCCAATATTGCTACTTATCCTGTTATCTGGAGACCCGGACCTTCCCAGGCCCCGTTCATTGTACAGTAAATGCACTGTGTGTGTGTTGTGTCACACAGAGAAGCGTGTCTGTGTCTCAGTGCAGACAAATCAGGTTATTTCTTTACAGGATGTTTCCATGACAACATTTAGTCAGGGATAGGATATATATAAAATGTGATTTGTATTCGCTGTATCGTGGGTCTACCTCATATTATCAATATTCAGATTTTCTTCTTAGCTATCATTGTACCAGCCTACAGTGTCTTCTTTGGCATTATTTCACACTGACTCACTAACAAACCACTAGCAGTGTTTGTTTCAGCCTACCTGACATCCACACATTCATTTTTGTGAATGGGACAACTACTGTATACACTGTTAACATTACAGCCAGAAGCCTCCCACTAAGTTCCCTTTTTTTAAGCCAAAAAAGATTTTTGACAGCTGGCTTTTGGATTGTCAACTTAATTAACTTCCGCTTTTCCACCTCCCCCAAACACAGAAACAAGAGGCGTCAACCACAATTCTTATTAATAGAGACGTAAGAAAAAAAGAAACAATACAATTCTGAGAGAAGTACAAAAGCATAATTCCCACACAGAAATCAATTCTTTCCTGTCACTCATCTTATGTGACATTCTTTCATATGCAGCTCTTTTAATAACTCTGTTATCAAATCCCGAGAAGGGATGCCCTTAAGGCAGTTCACAAGAAAAAATTGCCATCTGGGCCCAGTCTTTCAATGATGGCAGAAAAACAGACAATACCCCCTAAAATATAAAGTTTTGGCCAAACAGAACAGAAATGTTCACTAACATAACTATCTTCATCTCAATATTTTCATCCCATTTATCATGTTCATCAAATGCACCCAAATTCATAACACATAAGAATATCATAGCATATTTTTTGTTAGTATTAATTCACAAAGTCTCATTGAGAATAAAATCTCTTTGTAGAATTGTCTGAATAAGAAATGTTTTCTTAGTGAGAAATATTTTCTACAAAGTTATTAATTATTCATAGAATCAGCAGAATCAGTTTAGACTTCCTCTCTGCTGGCTTTTTGTGCAAATACTGAACTGAAATGCCTAGTGGGCGTTGAGTGCATCATGGCCTTGGCCCCTTCTCTTTCTGCAAGCTCCACTTCTTGTCACATTGGAGGAATTCAAATAACAGAGCAAGCCAAGCAGGTGGGGGGAGGGAGGAACCAGAACGGCCGCGCTGCCAGCTGCATCTCATTTCTCGGGAGCAGGGATAGGCCGAAGTCGACTCATATAGAAGTTAGTTTCTGATCGCTTTTTCCTCTTTCAGTCTGTTTCTCTGTTTTCCCTATATACAGTTTCTCTCTTTTCTATAACCACAAGTTAGCAGGTAAACTAAAAACTGGGAGCTCTGAATGAACCTTTTCTATGTAAACAGAAACAGAGGCATCCCAGATACAATTTGTCCCATAATCTCTAACAAATTTCAATGTACACCATAATATTTACTTTCACATGGCCTACACTGGCCTTATCTGGAACGTGTTTCCAAAAAGTCAAACTCACAATCCCAGAATAGCAGCAAACTCGGAAAAAAAAGGGCAACGTTTACATATGTAAGAGGAGAGGAGAATTAGAGATTTACTTTTCCTTTCAAGCTTTTAGCTGATGCTCATTTCAAAGCATCTCACAAGAAAGAGCAACAGTGGGCTAAAATGAGATTCCACCCAAAGCCGATATGGTCTGATCAGACAGAGAAATGTTCAGGTCGCAGAGGCCACACCCACCAGCAGATGCTCTGGCTACTGATGGAGCTGCCCACCTCCAGACATGAACCACGATTGACAGCAAGCTGGTAGCTGAATGGTTACACATCACTTCCATCTTTGGCACGTGAAACATGATTTATACGGTCTGGATACTTTCATTTTTTTAGGTCCCAGTCCTGTGTGTTGTGTTCACTGAACTGTAGGAAGAAGCTGTAAACAGCACCACCTAACATAGTATCACCTTTTGGTTGAACATGTTAGCAAACAGTTGCCTCTTTGTGGGATGCTTTTATTGTGAAGAAGTTATAGGCAATGTGTTTGTTACCACGTTACCAGTTTTGTCAATACAGGTGACTATTTTTTAACATTGCATGTCGTCCGTTGATCCATCGTAATAAAAATATTGATTATAGCACCTTTGATTTACTGTCAAACTAATAAGTCAACCAACATGTCAATTCACTCCATAAGCAGCTTACTGACCAGGGAAACTCACCGGATGTGCGTCTGATCTGTGATGTTTTTTCAGAGAAAAGCTGGTCTGCTGGAACTGTTCCAGTTATTGGCATCAGGTGTATGTGCTCTCTCATTGTGTATTTCAGTGTATTTTTAAACAGAAGTTCACGAAACAAAATAATTTGAAACATTTCAGCTGTTGCACGTTAAGAGAATTATCCAAAATCATTTGAATAAAATCTAATTATACACCCCAGGCAATATCAAAGTAGTGAAGAAAGTCTATTATTTCAGCTTCTGGCCTCAGCACCTTTCAAACTGCCTCTAATTGATCTGAACAAAGCAAACCATCAAGGAAATAACATGCTGTGTATGAATGTGTGCAGTTGGATACAAAAAGAAATAGACAAATAAATGTGCTCAACAATTCTTACTAATAATAAAAGTTTATTATGTTTACTCAGTTTGAGAAATCTACTCTAACAATGTGTGAAAAGCTCTTGGATCCTCTGTATGTCGCATGTGGGGGATTGTATGTGTGCGCATGTGTGTGTGACTAGATATTACCCAGACTAATGACCATAATTACAAAGAGAACTTTACAAAGCACCCACTGGTAGTGTGGGAGGTTAATGATGGAGTGTAAGAGTGTGAAAGACAGAAAGAAAGAAAAAAGAGAAAAAGAAGAAGACATACAAAGAGACAAAAAACAGGGGGAAGGGAAAGAAAAGGAGAAATTAAAAGAGAAAGCAAGGTACTATTTTCACTGATTGAAAAGGGAATTAAAATAATTTGCAAAGTAATCAGTTACTAAATTACCTTAAATTACTTTTCAAATTTTACTGGACCAGAAGGATCAAATTCTGATTATAAGTGTAAAGAAAACTGACCCCCTGCTCCACATAGCTTCAGTTCATGAATGTGCCCAAGGCTGCCAAATATCAGTATCATTCATCTACACTTGTATCCCAGCTCACTGATATTTGCAACCAGGTACTCGTATTCGTTTATCAGAAAAAGCCACTCACAGGTGAAAAACAGTCTATATCTAGGATTAAAACTGCTCTTTGGCCTTTATTTACAAAGTCAACATCAGGAGTGTAGGAGAGATGTTACAGAACTGGTCATGAGAGACAATGAACCATCCTGGTATCACACAGGAATGTTTGGACATGACTGCTTCTCTTGGTAACAGCTTTCAGCAGCAGCAATTAAATCAACAATACAGTCATGTCGTGCAGTATGGAGCCCTTTGTAAACCTTTCAGCCGTGCACAATAAGTGCAACAGCTTGTGTTGATCAGGATACTTAATGTAGGTGGTGATTTCCAGGGTACCTTATTATTCTAAATTATTTTTCCCAAATCCCAACCCCTAAAATGAACCCAATAACATTTTCTACATGTCCGTGATCCTGACCTGATCCTGATCTGTGACTTTTGACATAACCCATTATTAACTGGGGACTAGCCCATTGTTCCGACTGCCCATTATTTTGAAACTGAATTTCGTTATCCCGAAAAAAAAGCCCACTGCTCCGAAGGCCCATTGCTCCAAAACTACTGACCTGGAATCACAGCAAAGTGTGTAATACACATGGCGGTGCCTTGTGTACTTTTCACGTCTAGGTTGAGGCAAAACATGACACTGAGACGGTGCAACTGCCGGGAGAGTGTATGTGTCCAAACAATGTGCCTTTAGAGCAATGGCCAAAGATATTGGGGTTTCGGAATAATAAGCCATTGGAACAACAACGGCATAGCACCAATTAAAAGCCCAGTGTGTAACATTTAGGAGGTTCTATTGAGAATGAATATATTATTCATAGGTATGTTGTATGTTTTTATTGGCATATTATCACCTGAATATAGGAATTGTTGTGTCACGAGTCTGCCATGTTGAACCACCACATTACTACAGTAGCCCAGAAGGGAAAAAACAATACACTGGCACTATAGGGCCACTGATGTTTTTTGCGCATTTCGTGGCCACCGTAGTTTCTCCTTTGCACTTGGAGTCATGAAGCACACACACTGACATACACACTCACAAACATCCTGAGGCAAGATGTCAACATGACGACGTAAACTGATGCAGTGTCTCCAATATCACATACCACCAATCACATACACGTGCAGACACACACAGACCCTCGCACACACACACACGTGACCTCAGCCACCCACACACTCACGCTGAGGGCTAAATCATATGTTCACTTTAGTTCTCTGTGCCAAAGCCTTGCGCTTTCCTATCCTCTTATGGCAAAGATCATAACACAACCAGAGCGGTGAGCTTTAGTTTCCTTCACAAAAAGTGCGTGTAATTAATTATAAGCCGACAGCTCTTTAATTAGTTTACACTGCACTGACTAACAGTGTATGTGGCACTCAAAAATAGACTTTTACTTGGTCTTCATTAGATTTCAGGGACAATCTAAGGTTATTGCAACTTAATGTCAGACAGGATTAATGTAAAGTTAAAACTAGTGGACCAGAGAGAAGGGGGTTGTCAGATTGAATCCTCCAACTTGCTGTAGAGCTCCTGGTGTAGAGAACATAGACTCTTTATATACAATCTCTGGTGTAGAAATACACAATACACACTTTCTAACATCTGAGCCTCACTTAGGTAAAAATCACCCTGTTTGTTAATTATACGTTTTAGATATATGGACCTGTTGTTGTTCTTGTTGTTTGGAGGAGAATATGTGAAATGAATATGACCCCAGAAATAGTTATTTCCATACCTTTTGTCTCCTGCTGTTCCCATAGTAATCACAACCACAATCTTTTCAAACCATAAATACTTTTAGTTGTTTAGAATTACTAAACATTTTGGGATATTTGCTTTTCTTTTCAAGAGTTAGGTGAGAATATCAATACCTTATATTTTAGGAATGGAGCTAGAGCTAGCTTAGCATTAAGGCTGGAAACAGGGGAAATATTCTCCACCAGCTATTCCTTGACAATCAACAGGTAGAAAACAAATGTTTAACTTTGGACAGAGGCAGGCTTGCTGTTTCCCTCAGTTTCCAGTCTTTACAAGTTAATGTAATTACCTCCTGGCTCTAGCTCCGGCAGATCGATGCCACTCTTCATGAGAATGGTATCGATCTTCTCATCTAACTCTCAGCAAGAAAGTAAATGAGTGGATGTACCAAAATGTTAAACTATTGAACCAAATCTGAATCAGAGGTGGCAGATCAGAAAATGCTCATTATCTTGTATGAGTGGTTTATACCCGTCACAGAGTGTCTCAGTTTGACACCAGGGAACAGAATTCACATCATGGTCTCCTCGGAACAGTTGGTTTCTTTTAAAGGAATAGTTTGACATTTCATGAATCTTATTTGCTTTCTTGCCGAGAGTGAGAGGAGAAGATTTATATCACTATCATGTATGGTAAACATGAAGCTACAGCTAGCAGAATGTTAGCCTAGCTTAGCATAAAGACTATAAAAAAGGCCATACCCTGTAAAACCACAACATCTCTTTTTTACACTCTGGTTTTTGTACAAATTTATCAAACGAGAAATAACATGTTAATTAGTGAACTTTAGGGATGCTATACGTTAATTTTGTCATCCTTGGAAAAGAGCCAGGCTAGGCTTTTAAACCGTGACCACAAGGTCACCCTTAACCTGAAACCATGTAGTTATTTTCATTTTGTTGCCTAAACCCGAACCAAAAACTCTTGCGGTGTAAATTTAGAAAAATAGTTTTAAATTTGATTCATTTTGTCAATAATTCCATATCACTAAGTGCTTATATGTGTCGTTCCAGAGTGCATGAACTCCTTTAAGGATTCTGGTTATTTGATGTGCATACAATATCTCCAGCTCAGGCACAGAAGTATGATAGTGGACAAATGCTCAATCGCAATCTGAAAACATGAGTGATTACACTTTATTATAAACACACTATATGTGTGTCATCTGGTTAAAGCTAATATTTCCAGTTCAGGCTGAGTTTTTAAAGCTTCAGTGATCCAGTAAATGTTAACAGTGGCAGAACATAAACTGATACCAAGCGAGCCAGCTGGCTGTTAAACAAAATGCCCTGAACTTACTTTTGTAGATCTGTTGTGGCTATAAAAAGTGTCCTACATTATTTGTCATTTTACAGCACAACATGCGTGACTCTTTCAGTGCATGTTTGTGTGTGTGTATTAATTCATACACCTGTGTTTGTATTGTCTGCAGGAGATTGTGTTGTGTGTCTGGCTCTGCCTTCCATGTCCAAATTCAATTACACATTTCAATTTTTTTATTTTGGCTGGAGGATGAATAGAGCAAGCCGCTGTTTCCAGTCCAGTCAATTAAGACCCCAACAACATTGACACACACACACACACACACACACACACACACCACACACACACCACACACACACACACGCGCGCGCTCACACACGTGCATTGTGTTCATTTCAGTCAGTGTTGTCATGGCAACTAGCCGCTGCTATTCAATGAAATGTCAAGGCATTCAGGCCAACCTACATACACACACTGTGCACACACACATAGATGAAGTGTTGCCTTGACGCTTTTCATACATACTAGGGACAGGTTTTAAGGTAACATGTCTACTGCCAAAAGGAGGGGAGAAAGGATTTTTTTAGGTTAGGTCATTGGTGTTTGCTGACCTGATTTTCTTACACAGCCGTTTGTGACATTTTCAAGCACTCAATGATTTGACATTTACTGTTCAAAGGCTGAAACAAATCAACTGTTGGATGTGTGTAAAAGTGAGAGGATGAAAAAAGATGAATTAATAAGAGAAGAGGTTTAGAATTTGGCACAGAAAGCCAAAGATAAGAAAGAAAGCACAGAGAGAAGAAGAAAAGGGAAGGAAAGAGAAGAGATGAGGAAGGGAGGACAAGCACACACGTAATTAGTCTCAAGAGAGTTATGACCAATAGATCAGAGGCAGGGGGCGGAGAGGACACATCGAAGGTTATTTGGTGATGGACTTTTGAGTGGTTTATGGAGATGAGTCTCATAATTCCTTCAGAGACAAACATCTGAGTTGGTCTTTCTCTCTCTGTGGATTTTTGTTCTTTGTATGTGTTTCTTTTTCTCTTTTTGTGTCGCTGCTTTTGAACAGAAACCCCTAAACTGATCTACATTAGTGAATGAGTGTGTCTGCATCTATGGAGATCTGATCTCAGTGTGTTACTTAATATGAGGCTTTACTGTAACATGGCAAAGTGAAAAGTGTGTGTTATTTATTTAGTGACAGTGGATGTATAGTACAGAACACAGTATGTGTGTGTGTGTGTTTGTGTCTGGCTCCACAGGCTTTGTCATGTACTGAGGATCAACATATTGATGAGGCTGATGCTGCATACCGTGTTACTGTGTGGTAGTGTGTGTGTATTTATGCGTGTCTGTAGCTACCAGATGTTGTTACATAATCTTACTATACACAGGCACAGACATCCAACCAAGTGGAGGATTAAAAACCTGAAATTAGATGATAGGGTTTGGACAGAAGGTAGAGGCATCTTAACAATATGCTCATGAGCTGCATTAAAATGCACTTAGTGAAAGAATGAGACAGATTTTCTTAGAATACCTAAAGAATACCTAAATCTTGAGATTAGTAGGACTTTATAGACGTTTGAACTGTGCCAAGTGAGTCAGACTCGGCGCCACTTAGTTACATACATTTGAATTAATCATGTTGCTGTAGCACCACTATGACTAAAGTTGCATTAAATTGTGTAAGATCATGTAGAGTTGTACATGTGCAGTTACGGCAGTTGATTTTATTTCATTGTCAACAAGAATTTGGTTAGTTGTACAAAAACAAAATATCCCAAAATAAAGTTCACATACACTCAGTGGCCACTACACCTATAAAATCTAATGCAATCCAATACAAGCACTTATAAATTCTACCTTTACATAGATATTATTATTAATATTACTATATGAATATATTATTAATATTCTTCTCCCCTCATGTTTTGGGGAAACAACTCCTAATATTATGCAGTCCAGTGGCTCGGTTGAACTTTACTTACAAGCTGGATGTCGGCTATCATTTCACAAAAACATCATCTGAAATGTCAGAATTTACAATGACAATGTTTGTTATTGATAAAATCATGAATGAATGGATCATTTGTATAAGATAAAATAAGATAAGATGAAAATTAATAATTGAATAATCATTGAATTTATTTAAATTAATAATCATACAATTAAATACATATACTTTCACTGTTTAAATGTCCTTTATAATAAACTACTAATAAACTAGGTTTCTAACCCTTGATAATGATACAAATGTCGAGTCTGCACATAGTGGTGATATCTCTACCTGCTGTGATGATGTTGCTGCTTGTAATGATGAGATGCGATGGATTTTTACACTCAAAGTGATGAGGTTTTTACCTGCAGTGATAATCTAGACCCCACACTTACTGTGTGCATTAACACCTGTGAGATGGAGTCTGTGTGTGTTTACACCCTGCCACTCTTATTTTAACACAAGGTGTGAATGGGCTCTCTCACTGTCTTTCTTTTTGTCACACATGGATGCATGCACACAGGAAAAATACAGACATATTCAAACAGCCTGAGAGTCAAAAACTTGTCTTGTACATTTATTTATTAATAAAACCTTTTTTCCAAAGATGAGTAAAAATAAACAGTGATAATCACTTAAAATGAGAGTGTAGTTTGTAGTTATGGGTGGAACTGGGCACAGTAAGCTGGACACAGTTTAAGTTTATTTTGGCTTGTCACTGCCTGCTAACTTCCCATGCTACTTTTATGGTCACTCTACATTCCTCTCTGATATTTGTTAGATTT
>NW_023340246.1:8926655-8928857 GCF_004916995.1 Morone saxatilis
TTGCTGGCATGTCTGCTTGTAGCACAGCTTTAAACTCTCCATGTCTGTTTGAGTCTTCCAGTTTCATGACTACTCGGTCTCTTGTTTCGCTATTTTCAACCCTGCGTGTGACTCATGTTGGCTCTCTTCAGTGCTTAACTTGATTCATTTGTCTTTTTCTCAGTTGCTCTGACTTGCACAAACGCAGTACCAATGAATTCAGAATTAATTACGGATGGAGAGAAGAGCAAAGTGTGATTTGAGACTTACCGAGTCCAGGTATGAAGGTGTTCAGAAAAAGACAGATGACAGCCAGAGGGAAAGGCATTGTGGGTATCGCAGCCCGCAGAGGTCCCTTCTTCTCCCTGACCTCCACCACCACTCCTCCACCTGCTGTAGGGGCCCCTGCCATGACTTTGGCCCCAAGATGGTCACCTGTCTTAACCCGCCCCTGCTCTGTTCCCCCTTCTTTCTGTGCCATTTCTCTTTCTTTCTTCTTCTCTTTCTGAGACTAAAACTAGTTGGTAATAATGGACTAAAATAATCGAGTTTGATCACAATCACCACCTATGTCATTCACTAGCAAATAAATATCAACATCACTAAGTTGTCTAAAAGTAGTGTAAATATATGGTAAATTGGTTAATGAAGATATAAATGTTAAATTCTACTCCAGAGGAAAATAATGAAATATTCCAAAGAATATCCTGCTGTCTAAAAGCTTTTCATCAATATTCATGTAAATTTCAGTCTTGCCCGGAGAGTAGTTATCTCCAACAGTTTCTGAATTTCCTTTCAAAGTCCCCTCACAGCTGTTTACGTCCCACCAAGAAACAATTATGAAGCAAAGCAAGATATTTTCTTGGAGAAATCTTTTCAAGACTATTAGCTTATCCTCATTTAAATCCTTTTAAGTCCTTAAAAGTGAGCACACTGTCTCATCAGAGGTCAGTGGTATCTGCCATTTGTTTCCATGTCCAACATGTTCTTAAGGAATGTTGAATCTGTGTCAGTTCCTCCTTAAAAAAATCCTGGAAAGATGTGCAGCTCTTTTCAGCAATTTCCTCTGAAGTCACTTTCTCGTTCTCCTTTCTTTCTTTTCTTTCTTTCAGTCAAACCACCCTCAACCCACACACCTCTCCAAGACAAAGTGCACAACAGAACCCCCCTTTTTCTACTACGTCTCCCTCTCTCCCTCTCTCTCTCTCTCCCTCTCCAAACCTCCCACTGCTCCCCATCCTCTCCCTCCATTTAAAGGAACAGTGCACCGATCTAATGTTACCGCTTAATGAGATCACATTCAACAAGCCGTTATTCACTGAATGGCTAAATTAATTTAACTCTCATTCAAATTATTTATGTAAAGGACAAATATAATCCCTTGATAATCTTTGCCATAGTTTAATCCTAATAGATTGTAGTACTGATGATGGCCTAGAGAAATAAAGAAACATTTGCAAATGTCCCCAGTCTGTAGTAGTAGTTCCTTAGAAAGGATGCTAATGATAATGTGCTATTGTAAAGCATGTTTTCAAACCTAACTGTTACTCAGCCCTGTGAATATACAATCAGATTCATAGCTATAGAAACCGATATTGTCGGCAAAGAAAGGAACATGAAAACAAGGATGGCAGGAGAAAGAGGAAAACAAGCAGAAGAATGGGATGTAAAGAAACAATATTGAGTGATAAGTCAAGGCGGAAGGAGAGAAAAGTAAAACAAAGCCAGGACAAAGTGGATGTGGGGTAAGAGAAGATAAAAGCGAGTGGAGGGCGGTCAGGACGATGGACGATAAAGAGGCAGACAGTGTCAATATCTCAGTAATTATTTATACTAGCCATCCCCTATGGATCAGACATATCTTTCTGTGCATTCATCCCCACCTCCCCTAAATCTGTTTGTCTCAGTATGTTACCTCCTCCTCTTCTTTTTCTTCTTCATCCTCACCTCTTCTCCATTCTGTTGGCATGAGCTCTATTTAAACACAGGTGGCAAAAACACAATAAAAATCAGTGCAACCTTGAAATTATTTTCAGCTTTTATGTTTGTTTGTGTGTGTGTGTTCTCTCTCTCTCTCTCTCTCTCTCTCTCTCTCTCTGTCTGTCTCATCTTCTTCTTCTCTTTCCCTCTCTCCAATCTCTATTTGGTCTCCTAGCAACCCAGGAAGCTGTAGGTAATTATATGGAAGATATTGATCTCTAGCTTTTTGGTCCCTTCTCTATC
>NW_023340246.1:8928957-8929521 GCF_004916995.1 Morone saxatilis
CTCTCTATCTCTCTTAATTTCTGTTCTATTCCCACTTTTAATTTCCTTTTAATCTTTGAAACACACAAGATAGCTGCTATAGAAGGTGGCTTTACTTTTTTTTTTGTCATGCAAAGCAGCATTATCATGTGTCTGACAGCACAGGACTCTGAGAAATCTGGACTGCTGAGCTCAATCATGATTGGATTGTTCAGCCAAAGGCATGCAGTGTAATGTGCGGATGCTTATTACCATGACGACGTGACAAGAAAAGTTATACGGCAGCCGTCTTAAAGTGACATTCTGGTTTTGAGAGTTACACCATGACCAGCATTAGACATGTGATTTACAGTCTAATTTCCCCTTGTGCACATAATGGTGAGCATAATAACCTTGTAATTGTGTGTGTGTGTGTGTGTGTGTGTGTGAGTGTGTGTGTGTTTGTGTGAGTAACAAGCGCTGGTCTTGCCACATGCTGTTACACTAAAATTAATCTTGCACATTTGTCTCTGAACCTCTTTTACTCTTTCACTGTCCTGTCTGCCTTTTTGCTTCTGTGCGTGTACACATATACACACACACACA
>NW_023340246.1:8929554-8936587 GCF_004916995.1 Morone saxatilis
ACACACACACACACACGCCCTGCCTCTCTTGTTCTCTCAGGCTTTAATTTATGTTGATCCCATCTGTCAGGAAAAGCTGACATCACACACCAGTTATTTATATATGTATGTGTGTTCACATGTGTTCATGTGCGTGTAGGTGTGTGTGTGTGTGTGTGTGCACCCCTGATGACATCCCATTATGTCCCTCACCCCCGGACTGTATCATCGCCTGTACCGTTCACACACTGCTTTTCTTCTCTCTGTTCTCCCTTCTCTTTTTTCTCTCAGCCTCCTGTAACGCCACATGAATTCCCTACACAAGTGTATCACAGTGGATTGTGTTTTCATTCAACTTTTTATGAACAAACTATCTTTTATTGTTAGGAGAAAGCAGCAGGAGCATGCTATAAAGACAGAAACGATGTTTGTGCTTTGTGCTCACCAACATCAGTTCAAAGTTAATGACTCACTATATAATGGTTTCAGTTTCATTATATGTGTTTATGTATCACTATGTTAAAAACTCTATTCAATGTCTTGGTTTACAGACACAAAAATTAAGTACTAAAAAATGTCTGTGTTTGATATCACATACCATTTATGTCTGGTAAGCAGTTCCACAAAGGAGAGATTTCCCTGTTCAAGGCCAAGACTGGTAATTATTTCACAAAAAAGCAAAGATTAGAGAAAAGCCCCAAAAATGAATAGAAATTGTTATTGGTTTTTTTTCATTAATGATTTCAGGACCCCTCAGATTTAGCTTGGGACCCTTACTAGGGGTGGACGGCTAGGTCTGAAACTGCTGGACTAAACTACCAAACTGTAGAAGCTTCACCTCAACTGGCTACTACATTAAAATGCTACTGATGCATTTTTTCATCAAATGCTTTTATTTTCTTAAACAAAATTTTTCTGATAATACTTAAATACTTTTACTTTGGTAGGATTTTAATGAAGGACTTTTACTTGTAATGGAGCATTTTTACACTAATGTATTTGTTGCTTTTTTCGTAAGTAAAGGATCTGAATACTTGTGTCCTCATTTCTTTCTGCTATAAGGTCACGCTGACAGACGTGGTTATATGCAAATTTTATAGGACATCTCCAAGACTCCCTTCGTTGCCTCATGAATGAATATTTTCAGCAAATTCAAAGCGCTGAAGTGAGATGATAGTGACATATGGGGACTTTTAATCATTGTTATTTAGTAACATGATGAAGATCATCACAATTGCAAATAAGACACACTCGAGCTGCCCAATCTCCCACCTGATTCTTTTCCTCATTAATATGCAAATCTATGCAGCAAGGCCCTCCAAAATCCAATCAGACCATCTCATCTGATGGGTCACCTGTGGTGTGAGTATAAAGCCTTTGTCGTGAGCTTTCAATGAATAATTGTGCTCCCAAGATTGCCATACACACACATATGAAGTAGCACCCACAGGGGCAGGACATGAAAATAAAAATCTGGGTCTGAAACTATTTAAAGAAAAGCTGGGTGATGATGTCACCGCATTGACGTCATTTGAGGTGTCGTTCTGGGTCAGGAGGAGATTTTGAGGTCACTTTCTAAGAAATGTCGAGGAACTCTAACAAAGTACGAGCACTGGTAGATACACTTGCACCACACCTACAGTCTGTGTCTTTACTTTTTCCTCGTGTGTTTTTCATTTTCTAATTGACCCCAGAAATAAGCCATCTGAGAGATTTGACTCGGTACGCAGCTCCGTGGTTTAGCTGATGAAAAACAGAGTTGAGATATTTCAAACACCGTTTTCACTGAGCTACTGTTCTCAAGAGTGGAATTACAAATGAGATTAAACAATTTCTCATTTTTCTGCAGTCGACCCAGGGCAATAAAAACCTGGCTGTAGAAGACACTACGAAACATTTGGAGAATGTGAAAAAGAGAGACAAGCAACATCTGCTGGCCACAGAGAGACATCACACACTAAACTGCAAATGAAGGGCTGCAGAAGCAGTGTGATGTTATTTTTTAAAAACAAATTCCAACTGATGCTCGTCTAAAGAGTTAAATCAAGCTTTTTGTGCCTGACTATTTGCCTTTGTGGTGCAGATCTAAATTCCCCTGTGGCTCTCTCTGTCAGAAACCACCTTCACGTGGTTGTTTCACTTGTTTGATGTGTATGAGTTGAATGAGGACACTACAACAATGAGGAATTGAATTATTCCTGATCAAAGTCTGGGTCACAAGGTAAAATCAAAACAAAGAGAAAATAAATGTAATCATGTATGTTTTTTAATAATATAGCAGAAAGCATCTTAAGCACATGCTTCAATGTAAAATAGCTTATATCTAATCTCCCAATACATCACTTGAAAAACCACATTAAAACAGAGAAAAGAACAGATCATTCAATTTTAGGGGTTTTGCATTTACTTATAAACTTAATACTTAATAAAATATTCTGTATAAAAATAGAGGAAGTCATGAAGATAAATCAAAGGTTACTGTTACACCACCACCTCCGCTTGGCTCAGTATTTGAGGTGTAGACTAACACCGTAACATTGGGTGAGTCGGGCTAGTTGGAGCCGGAGCTGTTCTCTCCTTCATTTTGGATGAAGCTGATGATGTCCTGAACCCACTTCTCAGACTGGTTGGCACAGAATTGACGACCTTTCTTCATCGTAAAACTAAAACAGAGACAAAGATTGTTGATGTAATTTTCAGCATCACTCTTTTGTGACAGATAGTGTGGTCTTCATTAAAACTTTCCTACCATTTGATACCATTTGTAGTTTATATTTAAATCAAAAAATGTAGTTTATGTATCTTTGTTGTCTTTGCTTAGCAGCATGTGTATACGTGAATCTTTATGACTCCGATTTTTGTTATATTTAAATCAAAGAAGGCCAATAAAGTTGATTCAGATTGTGATTCTTAACTCAGAGGTTGAAGTTTAATAATGAGAGATGAAACACTCACATCACAGCCGACATTGGACACTGCTCGTCTGTGTATTTGTAGGTCGCCACTTTCCTCTTAGGCAGGCTATTGACGAACTTAAAGCAGCACTCATCTGGACCAAAGCTGTCTGAGAAAACCGAGAAAGAAACAGAAATGTTATAGACATAAAGAGAGGCTGTGTGGTATTCAACACAAAACCATTACATAAACATAAAATTGTCTTTTTTGCACGTTTTCCCATTTCACTTTGCAACCTTTAGAGAACAAATGTGACGCAGCTGTAACCTGCGGAAGAAGGCTGTGGTTCAGTTTGATTCAGATATGATTCAAAAGTGAGAAAAAACAACTCATTTAAATTACTAATATTTATTTATTTGTTCTTTAATGACTGTTAATAAGAATTTAATTTTATGAGAAGCTGAGAGTTATTTTTTTTCTCCTCCAAACACACTCAGAAATGATGCAGTGTGAACCTTATTGGGTTGACTCAGCCTTCAGAATAGAACGGAAAAGATTTTATGTTGAACAAATAATAAGAAAACACAACAAGAATAACCAATAAACACACAGAGTAAATTCTCAAGTTAAACAAGTGGAATGCAGTCAACTTACTTGGATATGCCAAGACAGCGAGAGACGAGAGAAGTATGACACAGGTCACCAGAACGATGGGGTTCTTCATCATCATCATCATTTTGATTGCGTCTGTTGTCTATCTGACCTGCCTGTCTTGTTGTCTTAAAGGTGTCTGTCTTCTTTCTGTCCGCTTCACTCACAGTCCCTCACTTTTATTGTGCTGCTAGTCGTGTGTGTGTGTGTGTGTCTGGATGTGTGGGTGTGCGTGTGTGTTTGGTGTGTGTGTGTGTGTGTGTGTGTGTGTGTGGCTGAAAGCATGGGTAGCAAAACAGGTTCCATGACAAGATAAAAAAATTAATAATCCGAAACTACAGAGCATGCAAAAACACTGTGGCCACAGCTGTCAAAAAGAAGAGTGTGGGGCGGAGGACGTTGTGGGTGAGAGGAGAAATTAAATTGAAGACACTTTATGTGTATGTGTGTGTGTGTGTGTTTGCAGCGTGCAGATGCACTGTGGTTTTAAGCTTCTTCTAAGTGCTGCTGGTTCGTGTGGTTTTTTTTTTTAAAGGATATGGTTTGAAATTATTTTATCTTGTATATGTGAACGTGTAACCTGATAACGTAGGACAGGTTAAGAGCTATTTATTATTATCTTCTTTCTTCTTCTATCTCATTGAAACTCAACGGCCTTACACCAATGGGCAATGCAAAATACTGTCTGTCCACAAGTCCATGTTCTGTTGTGTGGGAAAAAAATGCAGCAACATTGGTGAGACAAAAGCTGCGTTCATGCATGAATCATTTTTAAGAAAATGTAAGGCGTTTGTATACAATTGCTTAGTCTCATTTCATAAAACTCTTCACACAGTTCTCATTACCAACATGCGCAACAGTTAATCTCACATCCAAAATGCACTAATGCAACCAAAACACTGCTCTCAAGATCAACTTATGCACCCAAACTCTGCCAAAAGTAACATCACACAGTAACATTTAAATATTATAAAAATTAAATATATGATAAGAGACTTATCACTGATAAGAGAAATAATTGTTTGGATCATGCAAACATATTCACTAGACATACAGAGCTTCAGATATACAGTTTAGTCCACACTCAAGTAAACTGCTGTGTTATATAAATATATAAAAATATAAATATATATATTTTATTTTATCTTTAATGTGGAGATTTTGGGGTAAAGGGTATATGTGCATGTCATGTTACTGTATATATTACGTACGCGTGTTTTGTGTGTGTAGTTCATAATTTCAAGTTCGTAAATTCATGAAGAGAGAGAACAGGAAATGAGGGGATAGAGATGTGAAAGGCCCCTAGCAACACCGTAACCACACACTCTGAATTGGGTGTACTAAGAATAGTTAAATTTTTTCAACCACATAACACACATAATTTAGAACATAGTGGGTAAATAAGTGAAAACATTTTCAAATGATCTAAAAAGAGTAGATCATAATAAAAGTTGGTTCATTTATTAAAGAAATGACTTTCTGAATGTCAGATTGTCCAGTCACTTCACTACATAATTGTATGGCTCATAGGGTTCAGTTTAGTTTAGTAATTATATGTCTACTTCTATTCATACTGTGGACTAAGCCTGATTGATCTGTGTATGACCTGTTAGCTCAGTACAGATGTGGATGTTTGTGCATTCATACAATATGTTGCATTTAAGGTGAGTAATATCATGTGTTTGTTACTGTGTCTTGTAATGTGTATTTAGATTTCAAAGTATGGAATATACATGTATAAAGTTACATCTGGTACTAAATATTATGGGGAAAAAACTAAATATATTTTTCTGGTTTAACCAGAAGTAAAGGTTCAAGGATACTTTATTTGTAACCACAGGAAGATTAGCAGTCAAAGACAAGGCTCAGTAAAAGACAAGACTCTTGACAAAAATATAAAAAGAACAAACAACTCAGACAATAGACACATAATACAAACATGATAAAGGATGAAGATAAAAGATAAAAGTGCTCCAGGCTCTAAAAATCAAAGATACTTTACCCAAGATAAAGAGCCACTAGAGTAAATAAGGTAAAGGTAAAAATCGTACTATGACTCACTAATTATAGGCAGACAAGTAAGACTAAGAACAGAATATTAACATACACAAACACAAAACCAACGGAGGCTGACTTGCAGAAATCCACCCTCTGCTAACTCAAACTGAAACCTGTGGTTTGTAACGGAGGAAGGGGTAGAAAATGCAATCAGTTGGACGTGTGAAAACCAGTAGAGTAAAAATCTGACATATTATATATTTATACCTTATGTTAGCAAAGACATGATTTAGTATGTACTATATATGTAAGCCACAAAACTGCTTCATTACAAATATAAACTGCTGGAAAATAACTAAAAGCAGGACCTTGTGACCAAAGATAAAAATTTTACATGAACAGAAAACAACCTTAAATAAACTCATGTTGTGTCAAATTCAACCCCGACAAATATTCTCAAAGGGAAAGTTTGGAAGTCTTACAAATGAACGCTGTATAAAGGTTTCTGTGGAAGGAAATTTCCTCAAATGACATCAGTTGAGTAAGGTCAGGTTTGGTTTTGGAAAGAGTGACGTGGAAAGAAAGTCTTACAAATGAAGGTGTTGCGGTGGAGGGGTGGTGGATAGAGGAGGGCGTTATTTGCCAACATCACAGTTCAAATTAGCTCATTTTAACCTTGATTATTTTCTGATTTAAGTGGCCTCAGCAAACTTCTGGCCAAATTCATCAGAAAACAAAACTAATTTGCCAAATAAATCCGTCTAACTTTTCAGTAGTAGTCTTCCTTATATCCTTAAATCGTGAAAGAAAGCACTCATATATCAGTAGAACACAGAATAAAGAAATCACCTAGAAAGCTGCTCAACATCATTTGAAAGGCAATATAGCCTACATTGTAGGTTGATACGGCCCTGGTTATAACACGCGCAACTGTGGATACAGGTGGGAGACTGAGGGAATGTAAACAAACCAACTACGCCATGTAACAAAATTCACCCCAGAAAATATGTATAACAAGGATATGAGTAATACCAAATACCAATGACCTTAAGGTCAGATGTAAAGACACATTAACTCATTCAGTGAGGAAGTATAGAATACATTAAGTGGTTCTTATTTCAGGGAATAAAAAAAAGCATAGAGGTTAATGGTAAACACAGGTGAGATGATATTACAATTTCCAACTTAAATTAAACAACATATTTAACAATTGTTTTTAAAAGGTTATAGTTTTTTCTTGGAAGGAGAGCTGCAATTATTTTAAGTATTTTTTTTTTACCAATTAAAGTAAAATCAACAAATGAATAAAAGTATACAATTGTATAAAAAAATTGTAATAGTAATTGAAGACACTCAAATGTGTCCTAATATGACTACATATACAAAGAACACATTTTATGGTATTTGAATTACTTGTGTTGCAGTCAGTGAGTGACCACTGGGTGGCAGCAGAGTCATAAAGAGGAGAGTGAATGGAAGAGGAATCTAATTCAATTTCAATTTTATTTGT
>NW_023340246.1:8936687-8952858 GCF_004916995.1 Morone saxatilis
AGAGGAGCTTGGTAACTGAAGGCTCCTGGCTCCTGTTCTACTTTTAGAGACTATAGGAACCACAAGTAGCCCAGCATTCAGAGAATGAATCTTTCTAATCTTTGCTGTGTTTCTCTGTGTTTATTCACAGCTTTTAATGATCTGTAACTGTATTTGTGTTAAGTTTAACACCTGAAAGGACAATAGATTAGGCTGATCTGAACATAGAGGGTCAGATATTTTCACTCTCAGAAATGTGAAGAGTAGGGTTCGTCAGATATGGATTCCACAGTGATCCTTTTGGAGATTAGGAAGGGAAATTATTTCTACACAGGAATGAGCAGAAGCCAGAGAGCTTGAACGTGCTTGAGTCACTTTTGCTATGACTATTTCTTTTATTACCAGTGTGTTTATATTTAAGCTTTGCATTTTCTGAGAATGCATCCTGTCTGTCTGTTAAAAAGGAAAATGTTTAGCAAACAATAACCACTGTCTCCTCTCTGCACATCCTCTCCTCATCCTGGCTCTTGACCAGTTCAGATAACAGACGCTCATTCATCAAGTGATACAGTGTTCCCTCCATTTTCCTCAGCGTGCTGCCTCTCCGGGACAACTGCCCTGCCTGCCGGAAAATCCTCAGCCTTTACACAAACAGACAACAAAGCAAGATAAAATGTCCATTTATCAGGCTATAAAAATCTCGATAAAAGCAGGTTTCAATCACAAGCGGAGCTGGAATTGATGATGGGAAGTGATTCAGAGGTGAATCTGGATCTGGAAGAAGTGAAATGACACAAAAAGCTGTAGATGTCCTGTAGTATGAGTGCACAACATTTTAGTACATGGGAAAAACTAAAATGGCTTCATTTAATCTTTGACAAATACTCGTACTGCTTGGCATCACTCAGCATTTAAAGAATAAATTGATAGGGAATTAATCAAGTGTGAGTAAGATTTTTTGAGTTGAAAACTACTGGAAGACTTTACTGTTAGATGTGATCACCAATAAAAGAGCTGCTGTAGCATCCTGACAGTTATAATTTCAAAATTAAGTTCCTCTGCAACAGGTGCAGGACGTTTTCTGAAATATTTGGAAAAAGTCAAACTCAAAAGGAAAATCTGATGGTGCCAGAACAGCAGCAACTGCACTGCAACTGTTTGATTCCTGTCTTTAGATGCCTTAAAATCTACATAAGTGACACCAGAAACATTATTTTAAAATGTACTCAAAATGGTACCTTGGAACTCACTGTACTCACTGTACTCATAATGATCAAACTCAGCAAGAGTAGCGATGACTAGTTACTGTCCACGCCTAAAAAATGAGTTCTGCTGTCGACAGCTGAGTCAGTCTGGTGCCTGTTCTCTCTAAAAAAACATACCGTTCCTTGATAACGTATCAGAGAATTCCTCACTCAGACAACTCTTACATAACAATGATGAAAACTCTGTTCCTGCGTGCCACGCTCACGCACTTCCACTCACATGCTGGCACACATGTAAAATATACAGGAAAATGGATGGATGATGATAAAATGAACTTCTTCAACCGGTGCAGTAAAGAGTGACAGTGTCAGGGGGCTTCCGATAACGTCAAGAAAACAAAATGCCTCGTGAGAGTATACAAATATCTGAGGTGTGTCTTACTTTTAAAACAATATCAAGAACGAAAAAAGTTCATTCTCATACAGCCACATCCTGAAGGTTAACTGTCAGGTCTTTCAGGTGGAAACCATTAGACATTAGAGGAAATATCAGACCACAATAGTGTGATATGTTGTCTTATCGTACTGTGTACTAAGAATGTTGTTTTCTTTCCCAGAGATACTATATCCATGCAGACAGGAGACTTTAGAACAACTAAAAAAAGCGATTAGGACAATAACAGTCTAACCAGTACCAATCAGAACTGACTGCGTATGATGAGAGGTTGAGTGTTACTTTATGGAAAGAAAATCTTACTTTAACACAACAATGAACTTAATTTTTCCACCTTAGGAGTCTAAAATAGAATCATAACATAACTGTGTTAAGAGTTTGGTTAAAATTACTCTCAGGTCACAAGTTGGTATATTTCTGAAATGTTTCCTGGTACCAGAACAATGATGCTTGTTACTTTAAAGGTGAAAGGTCAGGCTTGTTTGTCTCAAAAGCCACAAGAGATTGAGACTGTAGCATTTAAATAAATGAACCAACGCATCATGAATGTGTGTTTAGGTGTGTGCGCGTGTTTGCACAGGATGTTGACCTCGTCCATGGCCTCTGTTTTAGCCAGGAAGAGGTTCAAGGAATGGCCAACAGGACTTGGGGTAACGCACACACACAGACATTTAACACACTGCAGTCACAGGATATAAACACGGCAGAGTCAGCTGACCTGACACCAGTTCAAACAGCATGTCATTCATTGTCTTTATTTTTGATAGTGTGTACCAGGATCTGATCTGACATTTTTCTTTATGATTATCACTAATTGCAGGTAAGACTTTGTAGTTACTATTACCAGATTAATACTTACCTGTAACAAAATATAACATCTTTCACTTTTAACTTGATTACTTTAAAAGTCATTAATAAAATTAAGTTAATGAGGATTAATTCAATGAATCCTGCAAATAGGAACAATTGGGTTGTCACTGTTGAAACATAAGTATAGTCACCTTTACTGAGTGCGAGTGAATTATATCTTATCCTCTTTTGGTCTCTTTCAGCAGTAGCACATTACTAAGTTAGACAATGCCATGCCTCTAATTTCTCTTTCAATTTGTACTTTGTTTTGTTATCATGTCCTGCACTCACACTATCTGCCACCATGGAGACAGAGGGCAATTAACAGGAGGGTGTCACCACCACTCCACCCTCAAGCACCATGCATCGAAGCAGCGATGAGCTGTGACTCAGAGAGAGTCACAAGTGGATGTGTCAGTGAACTACTCTGGTTTGAGCCAGGTTCACTCTCCCCCAGAGGGCGGTTTGGTTGCGTGTTCTAACAAATAAAAAAATAAAAATATATAAATATTATATATATATATATATATATATATATATTAGAATATTTTCACTGATTTTCATTGCCAGCCCTTTCCAATAGGAAACTGAAGCATTTATATCTGGTTTAGTCTGGTGGCTTTGGAGAGAGCATAGATGGATATAACAGCTGGCCTGTAAACAAATATAAGTAAACCGAGGAGCAGACGAATGTTTACATTTCTCAAGTGATTTCACTGAGTCATTTTTATTGTGATATTCATAGAGTAAAATAAAATCAATTAAATAATTCTATATTTATGATATACTCCACATATATCATAATCCTAAATATAAATGCAGCCCCCAGGTTTACTTGTATTGTCTTACAGTTGTCAAGAGGTCGAGACTTTATTGCACAGGCACGAAACAGAGATCAATTGAAAAGAAAATTAGAGCAAAAGAAGTACTCAAGTCACATATTACATACAAAGTCATTTGATATGTTCATGTGCTAGTGAGCACTTTGTGGATCATTGCAAAGGTCAAACCCACTGCACAGTCTGCCTTTATGTTACATTAAGAAGCTAAAGGACATGTTAGTACATACAGTGTATGGAGTTACAGCACATGTGATGTACAATGGTTGGCTCACACAGCATTTCTAATTAATAAATAAAAAGAAACATAATAACATAATTATGATAATGAATGCCTTCTGACAGACTGTTAAGTGTATATTATATTCCCAATGCTTTATGTAAAACATTTTATGTAGGATGTTTAATATAATCCAATCAGTCAGTTTGTTACTTATTCTTTTTCTCTCCTTCCTGGCAACTGATCCATTTGTGGACTTTGAGTTAAGGTTATTTAATTAAATTTAAATGTTTTTTAACCTGTGGCTGCAGGATGATTTTAGCTTGCTTTTATATCATAGCAGTAACATGTACAATGTGTGTGTGTGTGTGTTTGAGAGCACCATCCCCACTCAGTGCTCTGAGATACAAGTTCCCTCGTGTTTCTGGGTGTATACGTTTAATCCTGATCTATAGCTTCCCCTCTCCACCAGACAAACACACACATCTATCACACACATTCACTGCACGCAAAAACACACATGTTCGTATATCACTGTTGACAGACGTAACACATTTATTACCACTGACAAACCAGTTCAAGATATACTGTTTTTCTCCTGAAAAGATAAGATACCATCCAAAACCAGAGACAAAACCTTTCAGCTGTCTCTGCCTCCACACTATTTTTCCTCTCTCTGTCGGCCTCTTTCTCTCTAGTGTGTTTCTGCTCTCTCGCTCCTTCTGTCTAATTTTTCCACATTTTCCAGGAAAGACTAAAATACTCTACTTAAAATAGTTGTCCTGTTGTTTTCCTATCACTTACTTAATTTTAGTTTATTTCTGTTTTATGATCTAGGGACAGTTTACGACACTGGCCATTACAATGCTCACACACACACACACACACACCATCAAAGTCTTTGTTATTCATTATTTGTATCATAAAACCCGCGTGCCCTTCAAGATAGATGAAACAAATACAAAGACTGATCAGCATACAATAAAAACACTGACTTTCAGATATGATGAAGGATGTGGGTGTTGGTGTGTGTCTGTATGTGTGTGTGTGTGAAGGTCAAGGTGGGACAGACAGGAAATAAAGGACAAGAACACAACTTCCTGTGTGAGAGGAGAGAGTGCTGGATCTTCCCTACATATGGTGTGTTTGTGTGAATGTGCTTATATCTGTATATGTTCATGAGGTCTTTAAGTCAGAGGGAATGCATTGACTTCCTGTCACACACACACACACACACACACACACAGAGAAGTCCCTAGATAATACAATAATGTCTAGGATGTCGAACTAATATTTCATGCTATGTTTCCTGTCATTTTTAGTTCATGTCATGTTATAGTCAATGTCAGTGACTCTTGATAATTAATGTGTAAATCTGCTCTTCATGTATATACATGTATATATATTTTAAAGGGTCTGTCAGCTCTATTGAGAAGTTTTAGTTTTATTTAGGGACACAGAGGATTATGCTCCGCTCTTTGCAGAAAGACAGTGTATAGGTGGCATAAAACTGATGTGTTTGTGTCTTTTAGTGAAAGAAAAAGCATGACTGAATGCTTTTATGAAATTAAAATCCTTTCTGTACATGATTCGCTGATTTACTCCCTACATTTCTGATAACAGTAAAGTTGTTCAGCGTGAATCTCAGATAAATTATTTCAGACAGACCGTTTAGGCTTCTACTAATTTACTATATAATCCAATTTTCAAATCTTTCCTTATTTATCAGTTAGTATATTTTTGTCAGACAAGATATCATCATATTAGAGTGGAAAAAAATTATAAATCTTGAGATCTACTTAACTGTTAACTGCAAAATGATGAGTTTAATCAAGACAAATCTACTGTAGTGTATCAACAGCATGATTTTTTCATAAATGTATGTTTCTTTTTCTTCTGAAAAAAAGATAACAAACAAAACCCAGGAAAAAAGAAGGCAGAGTAAATGAATCTTTATTACACTTTTGGACTATTGTTTATGTCGACAGAAAAGCAGTGTGGTACAGATTTTGCAATGCATAACCATCTTAAAACAGAAAAATACCATTACGCCAGTGTATTTACCAGTACACAGGACGTCATGTTGCAATCTGTCAGGGTATGAAAACAATTTGTGAATCTGAAGGACTTTGTTTTGCAGAGAATCCACTTCTAACAAGCATGCTTTTAACATTTATTCCGTTGATCTGTTGTGGCTCGCCTGTGAAATGTGAGCTAGTAGTGATGCACAAAGCACCCAGAGATGGAGGTGGCTGATTTCCCAATCTGTGTTCATGGAATGCGAACAGTCTTTTTATGTACAGTAGATTCACAGTAACGGCACAGAGACAAACAGGGAGGGGCACAAAAACTGGACATATTTCAATTCTGTGGCTCAAGATGGGTGAATATTGTCTCAGCCATAAAACATATAGTGAACATTTCTTATCATATGGTAACCCAAATTTAGTATGTTTAGTTTCATTTTACGATCAGCAACAAACATGGTCAAACGTGAAGTATATATATACACACACACACACACACATACATACTGGCATATCGCTACAGTAAATCAGAAACATTGTACAGAGGGATTACATTTATTACATGTATACAATTTAAAACAAACATCTGAAAAATGTGTCAATTAGTGTTTTGTTACTACAAAATAAGCTGTGTTCACTCTCTTGACTGCCAGGTTAAACAACTTTCAGATGGTAAACAATAACTGATTCATCCGATTTTCAATTAATAACCCACTGGAATACTCCGGAATCAGTAGCTTGTGTAATGCTTAAGACTTAAACATATATGTTACAAATAATACCACTGATACATGTGGTCATGTGTGTACATACAACAGTCAGGATGTGCCCACACAGAACCGTGAACGTCTGCACATTCAACATTCAAAGTCCTTACAATACATTTATACTGAGGATGTCAGCACACTCATGTGTCCAAACAATACTCATTATATGGTTTCATATTACAGTCACAGTATTTCCAAACATGTTAATGATATTTAGAACTATGTAAAAATCATCATCCTCAGTTTCTCACGTGCTTGTTTCCCCATTAGAGAAAGATTTTCCTCTTTCATCGCAGTAGGTCAATCCAGATGCTACAGTAAATGATGTCGTAAACTCACCTCACACACACACACACACACACACACACACACAAAAACATCAACATCTGTATATCACATTTACGGTTTTAAAAAGATGATCTAGGGCCATTTTCTTTTTTAAGGTAAGAGGAGGTGTTGTACTGTGAACTGCTCTGGTTAGAAACTATGTTACCAGAACTCATGTTCATTTTCTGTGTGTGTGCTTCTACACATTTGTGTGTGTTTGTGTGTATTCTCCCGCCGCTTGCCAGGAAGTCTTTGTAGCTGTTTGTTATATGTCGCCATGAAACAAAGGCCAGAATACTCAGCCGTGCCAGGGGACAAAAACACCTCGAGATACAAGAACTGTGAAATGTTTTGCAGGTTGGGTGGAGTACTGCAGTCAATATGATAATAGTTTCTATTATAGATAAAGTTTTAAAGGGGGAGAAGGCGGTTTATTTACTTTTTTATATCCCAGTCTTTTTCACAAAATGACCTTCTTCACTTTTTGTCTTCACATTGTTGCATCTCCTTTTCTTCCAGTAGCTTGGATCAACTCACATTTTGCTGTATTCCAGTGTGTATTGTGTAAGTTTCTTTACTAATTACTTTATCAGCTGTCCTAAACATCTCTAACATATCTCACCCTTAATACAAAGGAGGACACTGGGCTAATGACTTGACTTTATTCAAGGAACTCGTCAAGATCCAGTTTTTCTACCCTGGTAAAAGCATGGAATCAGCCACTTAGTATTCCCTAACTTTTTTTCTGAATGTAACTTAATATTTTACTCTAATATTTGCCTCTTGGGGGGAAGGAAAGACTGTAGATGTGAGGGTGACAGCAGCAGAGAGGGAATGGCAGATGGAAATGGGGTCTAATTTAGTTTTTGCTATAATGCTACAGGAATATTTCTATTTTAAGTGGGATGTGAAAGGGGGAGGATCTACTTACAGGTTTTAGGGATAGGGGTGGGTGTAATCTTACATTTACTCAGGTATTTTCCTCTTGGAAGGCGGCACCAGGTGTGCAGGCAGATCTGATGGCAGTTCATGTCCCTCCAGTTTCACTTTAATCAGGTGATTGGCCAACGCAAACTCCTCATCATCAAGCATCCCATCCTTATCGATATCTGCCAGCTTCCAGATCTTTCCCAGCACTGTATTGGGCAGTTTTGACTTCACCATCTCCCTCTTGGCGTTGGCCCCCGTCACCTTCCCGTTGACGGGAGATAACGTGTAGAAAATCTCATCATAAGCAGGTTTGTCACGGGCGACGACCCACTCTGCCTCGTCGATGCCTTCCCCAGCTCCTTCGCCGTACCCGTGGCCAAACGGGCCGTCCAAAGTACCGTCAAACGCGCCGCCCTTCACAACTGGGTTAGGACGCTGGTTTTCTTCTTGGCGGACCAGGACCATTAAGCCAGCGATGTCATTGGCCAGCATGTCGTCCACTGCTTCCAGGAGTTTGGGTTTCAGAGGCTGGAATTTGTTGAGATCCTGAGCTTGGAGTTGATCCTGATAGAGATAACACAAAAAACACAAACAACCACATCTCAAATTCAGGTATTATCTATCAAAACATCACCTATATATAAATCTGCATTCCTTTGCTCTTTCCTGTTTACCTGCATCTTCTTAAGACTAGGAAAATCTCCAGGTGATATCTGATGCTCTCTCTCAATGCGTTTGTAAATATCTCCCAGACTGCCGATCAGTTCTTTCTTCTTGTTCTCCTTCCCAAACACTGAGGGCATCTCTTTCTTCAGTGAGCTGATGATGTAGGCATGGACCTGCATTGTGAGAGTGAAAGATGTAGTCAAGATTTCAGTTCTGGTTGATTTGGCGACACTTGTGGTTATTGGTGGTAATGCTTAGAAAGTCTTACTAATTTAAATTTCAGAGTTACTTTTGAAATGATCAATGATACAATGTTTATTGACCACCGGGGACAGGAAATAAGCTACGCTGTCAGGAATACAACAGAAGAGGACAAGATAATCTTTCCTCCTGACAATGACTAGGACCAGCTGTTCTGCTGTTGCGGATTACATAACATATGCTCTTGTCTTCCAAATTTTGTCCACCACATGCATGCATAATTTCCTGTGAAACCCTTTGAAGCCTTTTGAATCTAGCACGGAAATGGCTGACCCCACCATCAAATGCAACTACTATGTAGAGAGGTAACTGTATATAGCAGAATGAATGCCATTACCCGGGTTTGATGAAAGTATTAAGGATTGAGACGGATGAGACAATAAGGGCTCACCCATTAGGTCTTATTGGATGTCATACATGCAGCGACAGCTGTTGATTAAATGTCGAAAATGTATATTCAGGAAGATTTAAATGGGACCCTAAATTATTTACAACAACAACATATACACAAATAAACACATACCTGCACTAATGTAGCAAAAAATACGGTGTTCAACAAATCTCTAATTTAAGATTAAGCAATTTCACTTCCAGAAGAACTTTTGATAAATTGCTCAAATGTAACATCATAAGTATCCGACTGTTGCAAGCCTGGAGTCTAGGGACACTTAACACGCCTTTAACCAGATTAGTCATACAGTAAATATCTCAGTAAATCTCTCAAATTACCTTTGTTGACATTTGTTTTTAATATTCAACACAAATTAAACATGGCAAAAGTAGCGGGAAAACCCATATTTGTTAGGTTGCTGTGGTGATATTAATTTTTTCCTGAATCCACCTCATGTCCTTGAAGTTCACCACGAAACCCACAGACACACACACACACACACACACACACACTATCAGCTGTCAAACAGGAAAACAGCGCTCAACTCTCAGTTTGATAACAATGTATGTTTGAGTGTGTGCATCCTCTATTTCCTTCAACTACTACAGACAGCAGACTGTTGCCTCTCATACCTTACTTCCTGTCCAGAGAGGAAACAGGAAACAATTCACTCAGAGGAGAATAGCCTAGAGAATTAGTCTGGTTCTACTGGTTCTGTGACGTCGACAACCGACGACTTCTGTCAAGGTTAACAGCTGGACGGGGTGGGGAGTTAACAAGTGATGGGCGAACACAAATAGAAAACACACACAGAAACACACCTAGAAAATTATTGTAAATCAGTATGTGGAATACGTACCAGACTGATAATCCTTCTGTGGCATTGGGTATAGATATTTTAAAGGAAAAACCAACACCACCCTCTTCCTACTGTTAGCTACATCTGTCACATAACCAGATTCTCCATCACTGAGTGGTTGTGTCTATGTCTTCCACTTGTACCTTACCTTGGCTAGTCTTGCCCTCTTGATCAGATCGTTGAGTTTTCTAAGCGCTGCATTTCTCGGTAAAGACTGAATGTCCTTAAATAAGTCCTGCTCTTCTGCTTCAAACAGCTTCCTGTTGTCTGGAATCAACAGAGGGTGGGACCAGAACGAACCGATGTAGACGCGGATCACCTATCAGGGTGAGGGAGACAGAAAATCAACGGATAGCTAATAGCACCTCATTTTTGAGTGACCACATTGATTAGTTTGTTAGTACATAACCAATAATACATATGGGGTAATATAAATGGGGCATATAATGGGCCATTAGATGACAACTAGAGGAGTTTTTAATCCAAGGGAAAACCCCAAACCACAAGTTTTTCCACAATTTTAGGACTGAAGACAATATCAAGGTATGAAGAGAGGTGCATTATATCCACAACGAGCCTGAGGAAGACCAGGTCGGTGTTTAAAGTTTACCACTAAGGCCTGAGGGAGTTGTGTTCCAGTGTTCAGGTATCTTTGAATTGCATTTTCATTGATATTTTTATTCAGTATCAAATGCATTGAGGTTTTATGGATGTACACACAACTGCACTGCTCTGCCTATCTCAGCTCTACCTTCTGCCCAAACTGGATTTTCTGATTAGAAACACCAAACAAGATGGTGGAAAGCTTTAAACCCTAAAGTCCACTGTTTGTTTGTTTTTAAATATTTTAGGTTTACTATACCTCAGGGGTGTTGACTATTTTCCCCAGTGACCACATCAGGGCACCATACACCCTCATCAGCTGCTGGGTTTCTATCTGGTCAGCCTTGTTCAGCACAACCCTGGAAAAACAACAACACAAGAGAACAGCGTTGATGTTGACTGATTTGTGTTAAGGCAAAGAACAACACTGCACGAACATCCTATCAGGTTGATATAAACGTACAAAAAGAACAACTATTCATGTCTATGTTGTCTAGAATTGGATACGTCTGTAAATCAAGCAACCTTACAGTACCTGATCTTGTCCTCATGGTTCTTCAGGGCCTTTATAACCTCTGAGAACTCGTCCGAGATGTCCAGTTTGTGGGCGTCAAACAATAATATGATCCTGTCCACTCTCTCTGCAAACCACTCCAACACAGCCGCAAAGTCATAGCCTGAGAGGAGGAAGAGGAGAAGGTGAAATTGTGAAATTTCAGAGATGGAAGAATGTAAGAAAAAAAGCTGTAACAATGTGTATCCTTTCACTTCCTGTTTCTTTCTTTGCTCCCGTCCCATACCAGTGTGAAAATATCATTAAAGAAAGGCAATTTAATTAATTAATTTAATAACTGGAATATTCCTATTTTATTTGGGATACTGTGATGTTGCAATATTCCCAGGAGGAAACTGTTACAATGGCTTCAGGTCATAGAGGAGGCGATGAGGACACCCATATTACAACATGCTGAGAGAAAAGAATGTCTGTTTACAGATGGAGGCAGTTCTGCCAGGGTTCAACTAAGTGGCTTTTTAAAACAAAACGATGAGGGCGGGGAAAAAATAAATAAAAAGATTGTCTTATTTGGCTCTGATTTTTACACAACAATGACTTTTAACAATTTAGCATTATAAATGGACAGAGTTAAGGCCAAACGTACAATGCAACCACAGGCTTCTAAATGAATGAAGGTAGTAATGAATGCATTGATGAATGACTTAGTGCCTCCATAAATTCCTACATAATGCATGAATAAATGAATCAGTGATTAAATCTGTCAGCAGCAGTACATCATTGCCTCCTTTGACTTTCCATCCTACTCAAGGACAAAACTTACCTAGAGAAATTCCACAGTATATGAGAGGAGAACAAAGAACAAAGAACAGAACGAAGGATTAGTGGGCTAAGACTTCCAACCAACACTGAAGGACACATAAAGGATGCAGAGTTAATGGTGAACCTGTTACAGCTGAGATTATATGGATGGCAACTAAGAGGCATTTGCTGTCAGTTAGTAGTAGCTTTATATTAATACAGTCAATGTCAAATGGATTTTCTGAGGAGCTATGTTTGTGAAAACTTTTAAAAACTAAATTACCCGGCACTTTGAATATATCTAAATCTGACTCATAAAATCCCCCTTTTTACATACTTGCCAAACTGCTGCTATTGCTACTGTGGCTGCGCTGCTGCTCGTCCCAGTGGAGGAACAGTTTATACTCAAGGTGAAAGATTTCTACAGAGCAAAACTTTCTAAACTCTGAGGTTCTGATATTACATGATAATGCTGTCATGATGCCTCCTTATCAGACTCCTTTACAAACAATTCTAAAAAAAGAAAAATCACCTTTCAGAACAAAGTATAATGTTGTTGAGTGTTCAATCATTCCTCGCTGGGATGTGAGCAAAAGATTATCAGTTGTAGCAGTATGTAAAACATGGAAACTGGTTTTGTCTTTCTCGCCCATACGAGCACAGCTGAGAGGAGACAGAGGGCACACTGCTGCTTGGGCTACAGTGGGTTAAGAGAGAGACAGATACCTTGATATTTTGAATTTTAGTGGATTATTCTTCACACAAAGCAATTTTTACATGGTGTGGGGAAAAAAACAAGACTGAGTCTAAAGCTCCACTATCGTCACCTAGGACCTGGGACAATTTTCTTATCACAGAAGGGCCAAATCCTAACAAAAGTTATCTCAGGATACTTTTCAAAAAGAGCAGGTCTAAACTGTAGTTCTTATAAAACTATTTACAAAGATCCAACAGTCCCCACCATGAGCAAGCACTTAAACAATTAGGGTTTATTTTTTGTGGGCTCATGAATACCCACAGTGAATTTTCCTATAACTTGTGTACCAAGCTAAAATTTTGTTATGCTCTTGTAGTATCAAAAATGGAGATGACTCATGTTATGGGGAGTATGTAAAACTAAGAAAATTTGCTTAAATTATTCCAAGTAAATATTTTGGTTTGATAATGGCAGAAGAATGCTTGGGGCCAAAAAGAGTCTGATGACTTTTTTCTGGCTTATGTTGCTAAAACTAGGAGGAAACTATTAGAGAGTTTAAAAAAACAACAGAACAGAACCAATCCAAAGTCTAGGGCGTAGACATTTGTAAGCTGTGTGCTGGTAAACATGTCGTACCATATAACATTGCTTGGGATATCCACTTCCAATGTTTTAAAACGGTCTCTTAGTGTTACAATTTGATTAACTGTATCTCCTCTGCCTCTGCGGGCATTCTCGCCGCCATTTAGCCACCATTTAGAAATGCAAGATGATCAGTAAGTGCAGAGATCTCCGATCGTTTGGTATCACAAGACTAGAAAGAAACACTCTGGCTATGTTTATCCATATGTTAATATGAATAAATATCCAATTGGGAAGTGGGTAGCTAACAAGGTAAACTCAGTGAAAACTCAGATAAACTGAAATATATGTTCTTTCCCCAAACCATGTGACAAAAGTCTGATGAAGAATGTGTAACAGTCCATAAATTCTTCAAAGTATCGCTTTAATTAGCCTTTTTGCAGCTGGTTGATGCCCAGATTTATTATCTACAATACCTCCATAAGGACATCTATGTAGGCAGCTATAGCCTGAAAACTCCTCATCTGGACACACACACACAAACAAATACAGACATGGATAAAACAATGCAACAGGGTGAAAGAAATTATAATGATAGCACACAGAACTTACAGATATCACACACCCAAATGAAACATGAAAACATATACATGGCATGCAATAAAGAAATGAATGGAACTGGATGAAAATAAAATGAAAATGAACAGACACAAACAAAAGCTCTACCATACACACTCATACGCTCTCTCTGTGTGAGAGACAACACAGATGTGCTGACTCAGTAGAGGTTAATGTTAGCCTGTTTTTACATCCAACAGACAATAACAGGGTCACACCTCACTGTGCTGTTTATTTGGTTTGACAACACGTTCAGAAGACACTTTGACCAGACAAACAGAAAGCAGAACAGAGCTGATGTAAATCCATTTTAATTAAATTACTTCCAATTGTAAACATTATAAACATAAGTTTGGTTGATGCAGACAGAGCATTTCACTCTTAAGACAACGTTCTCGTGACAAGTATTAATACACACCCAACCCTGCTATGAAGTAATGGGCTGAACTCAATGACCAGAATATGATCCTTGTTCTTACTAAGGCTTTGGAATTTGTATGTTTATATATTTTATCATCTCAACACTCATCACTAGATAATCACTACATTATCATAAAACATGTTGATGTTGATATAGGTAAAACTTCTCACTTCAAAATTGTGGGTATATCATGACCTTAAAGGTCCAGTGTCTAACATTTAGAAGGATTTATTGGGAGAATACAAGTTATGTTTTCATTAGTGTATAATCACCTGAAAATGAGAATTATTGTGTTTTTGTTACCTTAGAATGAGCTGTTTTTATCTACAGAGGAAGTAGATCATCTTCTAAGGAGGCCACTATGTTGAACTGCTATGTTTCTACAATAGTGCAGAACGGAAAAAGTTTGCGGCCACTGTAGTTTCTCCTACACGCTTGGAAGGCTGAGCTGTATCAAATGGTTGCAATCTGCAACTTAACCAATAGATGCCATATACATGCCAAATCCTAGACATTGGTCCTTTAAAATCTGAACTGACATAAATTTTATTCCATCCCAGATCTGCTCTTAATGCAATTTGCTCCTTTTAAGGCTGATAACTAATCCATTAGTGCTGTTGTTTTATATTGATAAAAGCACTACAACAGGTTTTATGTTCAGCACTAGAAGCAAGCAAGACTGCTTTCACCCTTACTTCTCAATAATTCAACAAAGGAGATGTTTTTTAAGCTCATTACCATACTCAATTCTTTTTTTTTGTCATACTGTGAGGTGCTATTGATGCTAAATGTGCTGTGATAAGAGTCAATATTAAAAATGTCAACAGTGTTTTGGTAAAAGAGAAACAATCCCTGTGGGCCTTACTCGACATAAGGAAACATTTAACAGTGAAAAATGAAAACTGGTTTTCAAAATAGAGAACAAAGGAGAGAACGGACAGAAACATAAAGAATTCAAAGATGGATAGAGAAAGAGGGAGTGAGTGAATGTGGGAAAGACTAAAATAGTTGTCTTTAAATTATCCCAGCTCTTTTGTTAATGTTAACGGTTGGTATGGCAATGCCAGCATTTAGCCTTGGGAATGCCAGCCGTGCTGGACACACATCAAACTGTAAGAAAGCTGGGTAGAATCCTTGTAAACCTTTCACACCTAAACGTCTCTTCACACTGCAGTCTCCGCATTCAGTTCAACACCAGGGCTGTGGAAGAGCTGAAGAATAATAATATCAAGAACCACACAGCTGTGGAGTGTTTCTTGCAATTTTCTAGAAAATCCCCACGAGCTAAGAGCAATGTGAAATGAATGGGTTTTTGTGTAAATAGATGGGATGAATTAAGAAAAAAAAACATTATCAAATTAAACGGCCATGTGAGACTCTTTTACTTTGACTTCAATGTCTTGCAGCTTCTACATTCTTCATTTATATGAAGATACTAGACTTCGAAGGACATTTGTTAAATTATTTCCCTCTCTGAATCACAGTCAGATCACAGTATGTTTTGTACCTAAACAAAAAAACATGTTGGTTACCACCACATGATTAATGCATGACATGTCTCCAGTAATGTTGGGGAGGTTACCAGAATGTGCAAATGACATATAGATCTGCTACAAATAACAGTATGTTGTATTTTCACCACTGCAAAACTTACTAAAGACTTACTGAAGTGTAAACAAAGGAAAATCCCTAGAATAGTTTTATGGTTCTCTGGTTGCATTTTCTGCTCAGCAGTGACTTTGAAAATAGTGAATTTTGTTTCCGTGCCAAAGCTAAAGCATATGTAACTACTTATGTGCAGCTCTTGTTTGTTGACCATAAAAGTTTAATGTGTGTTTTGCATGTTTTAAAATCAGTACTGAACTGTACAGTGTTACAAAATGTTAAATCGGAACCGTGTGCATGCATGTGTGTGTTCGTGCATGTGTGTGAGAGTGCACATTCAAAGCTCATCTTGTTTGCCACTGCTTCCTGTTCTTTGAAATGAATGAAGCATAATCCTCCTGATAACTAAAAGCTAAAATAAACACACACACACACACACACACACACACACACATCCAAAGGAAATGCTGACATGGTAGTTCAGAGTTCAGTGGGATGAAGGGGGCTGCAGCTGAACGAACACTGGCTCTCTCCCTCTTTCTCTTTCTCTTTCTCT
>NW_023340246.1:8952909-8953424 GCF_004916995.1 Morone saxatilis
CACACACACACATTAACATAAACAGCAGAGGATCATGAGTGTCTCTTACCTCGACTAATTCTCTGTTTCTCCCCTGAGAGAATCCCTGGTGTGTCAATCACACTGATGCTCTCCAGCACTGGGTTAGGCAACTGTGCACACACAAACCTAGAAAACACACACACACACAACACACAAACACACAGAGTTAAAAGAAACCGGACAGAAGTGTAAAACGTTTCAAAAAACAAACATCATCCCTCTCCAGACCTCACTCTCCCTCTCTCCTCCTTCTCCGCTGCTCTCCCTCTCTGTCTCCAGCTGTATAAATACGAACAGGTTAGCAGTCGTCCTCACTGTGAACCCCTTTAATCCCCACTGACAGTCAGGGTTTCTTCTGCCTCCTTTCAGCAGTGGTCCCTCACAGCGAGGACACTACCGCAAGAGTAAAGAGTTTTTGGCACTTTTCCTTTTCCAGAAGGATGACTCTGCAGAGAGGACTGGCTGTCTCTATCTCTCTCTCACACAAACACACA
>NW_023340246.1:8953473-8954129 GCF_004916995.1 Morone saxatilis
ACACACACACACACAGGCAGCCATTAGAACAGAAAGGCCTGACCAGTGAGCAGAGGGAAATTCAATCACACAGGAATGTAGAGCTGCAGTGTGGTTTTTCACTAGTACTCTCACCCTGTCTTTCTTCTCCACTCTTTCCCCTCTATGTTCACATACTTCACCTTGGTACACTGCTTTGTATTTTCAGTACACACACACACACATCCCCTCAAAAGATATCTGACAGCATCTGCCATCAGTGTAATTCATGTAGCACTTTGTGAAAGTGCGTATGTGTGCGTTTACCTGTTGAGGAATGCGTTTCCAAATGCGTTCAGCTTCCTGAAGGGCTTCTTGGGGTCAACCACCAAAGCGTTGCCGGGGATGACTCCTTCTGTGTCGCCGTGCATCACAGCGATGAAGGAATCGGTGGTGGGTTCAGGGCCAATTCTCATTCCAGGAAAATCCTGCTCCAACAGGTAGCTGTATGGGAGATAGTATGACATAGCGTTAAACAAAACAAGGCAAGCGATAAGATGTTTTTGGGGCGACTACCCACCGTGTGAGAATAAATCAACCGTACATAAAAGGCTTTTATTGTTGGCATAATCCTTCCAGGAGATGCTACCTGAGACAATGAACAATAGTGCAGATTAATAGGAATTTCTAAAGACTTC
>NW_023340246.1:8954229-8982300 GCF_004916995.1 Morone saxatilis
CTGTCTGTCTGTCTGTGGGGTGGTTGCACGAAAGCATACGTATGTGCATCTAGCGGACTGTATGTTTGATATCATATATTTACTGTGTGCGTTTGTGTGTGTGCGCAATTTACCTACACACTACTTTTAGTCACCTTGAAGGAAAACTTGGATTGAGGTGATTATTCTGCTCTTTGAAAGCAAAATTTGGGACAAAAGTGGAAAATCAATACATTTCAGCCATAAAAAGGAAGACAGGCTCTGATTACAGACCTCTGAATAACCGCCATACAAGAGAGACTATATTACCCTCCACCAGCATTTCCTGTCTTTCCATCCATTTTATCTTTCCTTTAGCTGCCAGACAGATATTATTTACATTTTATGACTTGTTAAAATGAAAAAAAAAAGCATCATTATTGTAACTTTTCCTAAAGGAGCCGCACTGCTTCCACATCCAGAGCCTGTGACCCGGCGATATGAAGTGAAAGAGATGCTGGTCGGGAGGTTACTCAGCAGTTTGTACATTCTGCATCTTACTGTTACAATGACGGTGGTGTGGGGTCAGTCTGCTGACTGGTGGGTGTTGTCATTAGTGAAAGAGTAAAAAAAACAAAAAAACAAGAGAGAGTGAGACAGAAGAGGAAGGAGAAGAGAGCAGGGCTGTCTGCACAGTCTTACAGCAGGAAGTCACTAACAGCATCCTCTCTCTGGCTTTCAAAGGCTTACCCCACTAATTACCTGACATGCTCTGCAAGCGTATGTTTGTGCGAGTGCGCGAGAGAGGGGCGAGTCGTTAGTAGCTGCCCTGCAGTTCAAAAAGAGTCCCAACACGCAGCTGCTAATATCTCCTGCTGTCACACATATACTAATACCAGACATACTCCAGGTCACACTGTAAGTTCTCACACCACTCTGAATATACAACATTATTTTACTAGCAAACACTCGTTGTGTAACGCTCACAGGCCATTTCTAATCTCCACCAGATGAGAATAAAAGTTTAATGAACTAGATCGCAGAACAACCCCTAATGTGAAAGATGTTCACCTGTCAGTCTAATCTTGACACACGTATGTACCACTGATAGTATGTGGTATGTACATACACCTCCTCAGGGAGGGCTCCAGTGTCAGGCAGTGCTGTCTCCATATGATTTAGGTTTGCATGCCTGTGTGTTATGTTGGCTGTCATATAAACTGTTTAATGGATTCAATAAAGCTCGCAGAGGTGTGGCTCTAAGCAGTTAGGCTGTGGGTGTATTTTTGTGTGTGATGACTGATCCTTTTGTTATTCTTATTTTTTTTCATATTAATCTTTATGGGTTTTTTTTACCTCATTGCACTGCGTTTTAGGCCAATTGTGTTTCTAGTGTATTACACGACCACGAAAAAACGGCTTCACTGGTGCAGCTGAGAGAGGTCAGTTTGGGCGTGTCAACCTCGCCCTTTCTATCTTTCTGGTGGCGTGTGTGTGTGTGTGTGTGATGCCCCTTGTCATATGAAACTGTGTGTTTGTGTGCTGTTTTTCTCACCGTATGAAGCTTGTCTTGCCAGTGGAGTACTGTCCAACCAGTAACACCATTGGCTTGTTGTCAAAGTCTGCATCCTCTAGAGCTGGAGAGTGGAACTCGTGGAACTTGTAGCTCTCCTCCAGCGGCAGGAGTTTGGTTTTGTAGAGCTTCTTAAGTCCTTCACTGACTGTCTGAAAGACTTCTGGCTCCTTCTTCCTCCTGTCGTCGGTTCCAAGCCAGCTGAACATGGTTGCTGGTTGCTTATTGTTACACTAGTAAAGCCTCCAATGAGTGTAACTGGTCAAAGATGCCTATTCTCGTTGCTGACTGACAGGTATATCCTGAAAAGTCTACAAATTTGTTATGTCCTTGAGGAATTAGATACTCCAAATTAAAACAGTTTCAAAAAGTCAGATGAAGCTCTAACCTAATTCAAACCTAATTTACTGACATATACAAACTAATGCACACTAAATGATATATTTTTCTGGAAAAATCACCTTAAAAGTCTGTTTTGGAAAACAAATTGCTGAAAATCAGCCTCAGGAAAAAAATATATAGATGAAATAAAGCCCGTCAGTCAGTCTGTCTGTCTGTGACTGTTGTTGTTACTGATAATACTGATGTCTGGTCTGATGTTAAATAAAATATATAAAGATTATATATGTTTTATCAGAATTTAAACCTTCAAATGTACTATCATCACCGAGTCCATAGATCCTGCCAAGTCCAGGCCACTTATGCTCCTGGACCAAAGAAACACTGCATTAAATGAAGTTGTTATTTGTTTGCCAATCTATTTCAGTAAACAAACACTGTCCAGAAAGGCCTAAATCACGCTGCTCATGCACAACATCCCGTTACCGCTATTCAATTTTCGTCCAAGGGCTAACTAGCAGAGGAATCCCAAAAATGATGCACCGACCTGCTGTCAGAGCGCAACCACCCTTATTGTTCAACCGCTCCCGCTCTTCAGCACACAAAACAACACAAAACCTCGTCGGGACAAACTAATATTTCTGCCGTTTTCGTGTCAAAAATAAAAAAAAAATACGAGTAGCCTGTTTTGCTAGAGCTACGGGGGTATTTTCTGTCAGAGCTCAGCGCTGAGTGTAGCAGCAGCTGATGTCCTGCAGCTCAATTTAAATGCCGAGTCGAAGGAAACCCGAGCCCGGCGGAAGTGCCCAACGACTGGCAGTCCGACCGCCGCGGTCCCGCCCAGTGATGCGGAGCTGAAGCTGAGAGGGACAACGCCATGATGGATGAGGAGAGGACGAGCTGCCGTTGGAGCACAGTGCGCCACCTAGAGGAAAATACATTAAGTTACACCAACAAACAGCAACTTGGTCCCAGTAGGGTAACTAACTAGTTAGGCTGCATTTACTCAAGTGCTTGTGCTGTAGTTTCCATTTTTAACAACTTTTTCCTACTAATTCACTATGAATTAAAATAGCAGTATAACAATAAAGGGCAAAAGGTTGTAGTTTTTACACATGACGGCTAGTTACCAGGTTACATAACGTTACAAAACATGGTTTAAAATAGTATACATAGCCTCACCTCAACTTGCTCCAACAGTAAAATGCTACTTAAACATTAATATATATTAATGTGATATATAATAACACTTAATGAAACGTTACACATTTTGCTGGATACAATGACTCCTGGTGGAGCTCCATATGAAAACCAATGTGGCTCTAAACATGCATTAACCAGATATTAACCATATCTAGTTAAACAAAAACAACTTCATTTAATGCAGTGTTTCTTTGGTCCAGAAACATAAGTGGCCTGGACTTGGCAGGACCTATGGACTCGATGATGATAGTACATTTGAAGGTTTAAATTCTGATAAAACATACAATGTTTGATAAAAGATACAATCTTTATATCTTTTTATTCATAGACATTACCAGAGACAAAGTCTTAAATAGCCTACAACTGTGCTGAATATAACATCAGACCAGACCTCAGTATTATCAATAACAACAATAGTCACCACCCATTCAGTGTGGCAGCATATGTTTTTGTAGGGTGTATGTATAGTGGTGATATAATGGGAGAAATATATATATTATATAACAATTACAGAAATTGAGATTTTCCAACTTTAAAACCTATGGCTAACAGGCAATTACAGTATCACTAATGAGTATACTTACCTATAGATGTCTATATCAGATACAAGGAATAAGGTAAGAGAGAAATTAATTTTCATATGAAATGTCCTTGCTCTTGCTTGAACAGAAAATGCCATGATCTGTGTTTGCAATATGACCAGCAGATGGCTCTATTCACCCTCGTATGAGAAAGTTAATCATAGTGCAGAACAAAGGTCGGTATGTATGGTAAGCATGTGGACTGCCTGAGAATATGTAAAAGCTGATAAGAGTATCAACCTCTAGTGAGAAAAAGAAAACACTGGTAAAATAACAGGTCTTAAAATCACAGCAGAACACAATAGTTACCAAGTTAATTTGTTTATTTTTGAATATGCAATAATTCTTGCAACATAAAAAACTGTGACAAATATATCACTGACTTCTTTCACATAGTAAAAATTTTGACAAAACATCAAACATATCACATAGTAAATAACCTGAGTTGTGTAAATACATGAATCTGAAACTAAAAGTACCTGTGGGGTTTCATAATTACCCTTTTGCTGTGGCTTTGGATGCATGCAAGTTACCAGTGTACAGGAAGAGGTTTTACAGTAATTTTGTGCCAAAAATTCCCAAAACCTGACCGTGCGGTAACTTCTGTGTGGATAAAATGTGTTATCAAAGCTTCCTTCATATAACATTTTGAGTAAACATGACTTTAAGCAAAGATAATTAAAAAGAGGAACATTAACAAAAGAGCACAATGATTTCCTCCATTATTACACAATGAAACATAATTCATGTAGCATTCTTATGAACATACGATTGTACCAAAGTGAAAGTATTTACTTTGCTTTAACCAGTAGCATCAGTAGCAAATAATGAAGTCTGACAACAGAGGCAAGACGAGGAAATATCCACACCTCTGAACATCTCAAACAGAAAACAAAGGCACAGATAATATTGACACATACTGCAGGTGAGGCAACTTCATTATTTATACAGTTTCTAGATTGAATAGAAAAAGTGCTATAGTTTTAACTTCATCATCACAAAAATGCACATCTTGTCCTTGAACATCAGTATTTCCCTCATATAATATATTCAGCAGTGGTGGATTATTACATAAAGTATGCTCTAGTCACTGACCGAGAAAATGAGGAATTATAACATTATGATTCTGCCACCAACATACCAATAAAAATACTGTCTCAACAAAAACAGTTTAAGTACTTCACCTGGAACTAAAACAGGAACAGAGTAGACCACAACCAAAACTACCCACAACTACTGCAACTATCAAGTAAACAGATATTTTTTTGTTAAAGTAGAAGGCAACACCAACATAAAGTTTCTTTATAGGACTTTTTAACTACTACTAAATCTCCAGAACTCACTAAAATCACAATCACAAAGATTGTGCAATCTGTCCACAATGTAATCTAATCTGGTATTTTTATGATAGTTCTGGAAAATGAAACCGGAGCAGTTCATTGGTGCTCTTTTGGCTTGAGATGTGACGCATTAGTGACCATGGAGTAATATGGTTTACATTTGTATCACACAGCGTTAATCAGGAAGAATCCTTTATCACAGGTTATCTTTTACAAGAAGTCTGACTTCATGTCGAGCATAAAACAATGATTAGACTGAGTTAGTCAGATACATCATAAATCAGGATAATAATGATAAAGCAGCAACATTCGTGTGTATAAAAGACCCTACTACAGTACTAAGTGCTCCTTCGAATTTAATATTATCACGTGTGATTTAAATAAAACTGATTTCGTACAATAATATTTCCATGATTTTTATTTCTATCATGATATTAAATTTAAGTGTACGGTCTAAGTGCAGAAGAACATTTTTCTGTAATAATGGGGTAAATATATTGATGAATATCATCTACTGGTCCATCGAGATTACCAAGTTCCATTTGGTCAAAATATCATCCACCTCCCACCCTCTTTCCCCACCTCTCTCCATCTCTTTCTGTGCCTCTGCCGCTTCCTCGGACCCTTGTCTGACATACACGTTTTCCAGCTTCAACTCTCCCTTCGTAGCATTCACTTCCTCCTCCTCCTCCTCCTCCTCTCCACACATCCTGTTCTCCCTCCCTTTCTTGCCCTGCATCAACCCTTCCTCCCCGCTGAACTCCATCCCCATCTCTGGCAACACTAGTTGCCTGGTCTCGGGATCCCAATCAATACAAATAGTTCCCTCCTCTTCCTCCTCCTCCTCTTCCTCTGTTCTGTCCGCGGTAGCCAGTCTCAGAACACCATAGTCATCTGGTAAGAAATCTGCCTGGTCAGCATGGGAGGTAGACATGCCTTTGATACTCTGAGAGGCATAAGCCGAAAGAAGAGGTGCTCCTTCGCTCTCGCTTTCTTCCTCCACACCTCCACCTATCTTTCCATCTCTTATCGCTCTCAACTTTCCATCCATCTCTTCCTCCATTCCTCCCTCCTTCTTTGTTTGTAGATTTAAAGGCACATGGAAGAGGCCAATTTGTGGGGTTTTGTTTATAAATAAACCAGGAAACTCTCTACCCTGCTTCTCTCCATCCTCCTCTCCTTTGGTTGCTCCCTGAAGAGACAGTAATGGCGTCTGCATGTGGGTCGGTGGAACAGAATTTACCTGTGAGAATGCCTGCGCCTGTATAAGTGTGCTCATCTCTGTCGGCATGTGTGTTTGTGAGCAGGTGTGGGTTGACTTCTGCGAAAGGTAGGACTTAGCATGAAGAGCGTGAACTCCAGTATGGTGACCATCCCCAACTCTCCAATCTTTCTTCTTGTAACTGTCTTCTGCTGCGCCTTTCAGGTGTATACCTTTCAGATCATTTCCATCTTCCCCACCATCATGCCTCCTCTCCTCTCTTTCTTCCTCTTCTCCTCGGACACTGATTGTAGGAGCTACGCCAACAACCCCATAGTCAACAGACTCATCATCCCAGGGTTCCTCAGGCTCTGGGGGTACTTCCCTCTGTGCCCTCTGTGGGGCATATCCTGGTGGTGGTTCTGCAAAGGGTCTGTCGTGCTTTGGGTAATTACGGTCTGATACGTTGCTTTCGAGGTCTGATGGCTGGATGATGGTGATGAGGGTGATGTTGAGATTCTCAGGGGGGGACATCAGAGGGGGCTGATGAAAAGGAGGTGGGTTCTGGAAGTTGAAGGAGTGTGGCATTAAAAGACTGACCTTTCGCTTTTGAAACCGTTTTGAAATAAACTTGACATGCTGAGAAGCCATGCGATGGTCATGTATTATTTATCACATACCAATTAGACACTAAAATTGATATTGCGAAAAAATTTAAGATGCAATTTTGCTAATTTTAATTACATTAAGGACAAAAATTAGACAGGAAGTAGAGTCATCGTGTGTAAAATGTGTGTGTTTGCATTACCAGTATATACGGGCTCTTCTCTTCTTTCCCCGTCAGGTAGTAATAGAGAACGTAGCCAACCACTAGCAGCATACACATGCACACGAGTGGAACAACAATACCCACAACCACCCTCCGTAGCTGGCCAATCACAGGGTCTGGAGGGAGATGGGAAACAGGAACATGTCACACACACTCACTTTTGTATAAAATCCAAAATGCTCTCACTTAGCTATTTTTCTTGATTGACACAGGAAATAAAAGATGTTTGAGGAACACACATCAATCTCTCTTTCACTTACGTATCAGGTTTAGTTACATTCCTTTCTACCTGTCAATCAGAGAGGGGAAATATTCACTCTCTCACACTAACACACATGCAATGTGGTTGTACCTGGAGGCGTGGTTATACAGTGCCATGCTGACGAATGACAATGGAGAGGGATTGAGATTAACCTTGCCATGGCAGAGAAGCAGTACTTAGTATCATATTCCATCAAGCGGTATTTGTATGGAACGGAGCCAATGGGGATATAGCTCTACAATACAAATACACACACACACAGATTAGTCAGTGTTATAGGAGAACTTAAGGTTTGCTTGATTTAACAACCCGTTTGTACCGGGAGGGTGGAACAAGCTAGGACTTTCATGTATTTTTACTCACCGTCTGTATGCGACGGGTATCGCGGATGGACAGGTTGTAAGTCATCTGGAAGTAGAGTGTTGCCATAGAAACCTCGGGGGTGTCATTGTTAGGCTGGTATCTCATTGGTCCCCTCAGACTGATGATGGCACTGTTGTCCTCTAATTCTACGGAAACCAGTGGAGGGCCAAAAGTAGCTATGGAGATAGACAAAAATATTTAGTTTTAGTACATTTTAAACATTTTAAGCCAAAATATTAATTCTAAGTTATCAAAAAGTTAAGCCAAAAGGTGGTATTTTCTCTTAAAGATTAAAAGTCAACTGTCTTTTTGTCCACCCTACACCTGTGTGTATTTCCCTTGTGTAGTTTTAACTTACTGTCCGAATGTGGATCGAATCTCTTGCGTGTAAAGGCCCATTTGGACGATGCTCTCCGACTCACAGCACGAACCCTGGCATAATAGCTTTGCGTCAGATCCCCTGTCTCATTGCTCAGATCGCACCATTTCCGCACTATTTCTGTACACCGACGCACGTCCCTCCAGCGCACCCGTTTTGTGCCCTCAACACTGTCACCGTAGCTGGGAGAGACAAGAGTAGGTCCACACAGATCAGAGGATGACTGACACTCGGACAATAAGAAAGGAGGGAGTGAACTTGAAAACATACACCTCTCCTTGTTTAATTCCCCTTCAAGCAAGAAACTTAAATTACATAGGCTGTTTCTTAGCTCTAGTTACATTTCTCTTTTGTTTCTTTTTGTCTGTAACTTCCTTTGAGACTTGCTGAAGAAAGGTGAATATATACAACAACTTCAACTTTAACCAGGTTAAGTCCAAGGTAGTTACAGTAGGACCAATGTGCTAAAAAAGAAAAAAAATATTTATAACTTAAAGACAATGACTTTGTTCCCAGGGACACTAAAAGAACATACTTTATTAATTCACTTTTTATTTAAACTCTAAAATCTTTACTTACATGGCATACTGCACTGTAAAGTGTGTGTCATCCAGTGTGCCATTTCCTGGGAGCCATTGCAGTACATTCCTCAGATTCAGAGAGGAGAAGATGACATTGACGGGGCTGGGAGGAGAGGAGGAGACTGAGAAGAACAAGAATAAAAAGTTGAGATTAAGAAAGATAAGTGACACACAATACAGACATGTGTTTATCATTAGAATTTCAATCAGTTTTCTGGTTACATATTGCAATCTGTCTGGGTGGTTAACTTCCTCTTATGGTTTCACAGTAGTTGTTAAAACCTCACTTGCTGTGGGATTGTCTGTTCATAAAATAATAAAATGTAAACAGAGTAAGTCATAATTTAACTCGTTTTAGTTCTCTATATACAGTGTATACAGTAATGTTTGTTCAGCTATTTCTGCATGGGACACAAATAATAAAAGTTAGTTTAATCTGGTTTACCCAGTTTTGTAAATTACAGACACGTGAACCTATGACAAATTAAACCAATTTTTTTATGTATGTACACACCCAAATGACAGGGCTGTGACCCATTCTTGAGCCGATCTTACAAAGGCCTACATAGTAACAGTTGCTATTTTGACACTTAAGTTTTTATTACTGTGTTATACAACTAAGGTCAGCCTGCACTGACTGACAGACACCATAAATTCATGTTTGCTATTGCTAACAATATTTGCATCATGATTCCAGTCCAGGTTGCAATGGGGATCATATTATAACAGCCTACTTTGGATACACATAATAAAAATAACTGGACAAACAGAGCTCCTGTGGTTTGGATAAATATTAAATCAGATCTGCTCTATAGTGAGATTTAACTCAGTAAATGATTGAACGAATATGCTCAACATTGACAACAATGACATTCAAAATACTGTGTAGTCAACCTTGCAGTCAGAGTTTTTACTACACACACAGAAGTAGCCTAATAAAACAATAATACACGCTTAATATAAAGTGAGCTTGTCACGGGAATAAGCCTAACGTTAAAATAAAAATATATAAGAGAAAGAACACAAAAAAACAAAAACAAGTAGCCTATAATACTACTCGTTATGTCAGTTGAATGCAGTCATACCTGAGCAGTGCAGAGCCCCCAGGTACAGAAAGAGTAACACTGTCCACATTTTTTCACAACATTTTCGGCAGCTTCTCGGCTCCCCACCTGCTCGGACAGTAGCTGCCGGCACTCCACACGATGAAAAAGAGTCAGCTAAAACAAACAGAAAGTAAAAACACAAACAAACTGCGAATTATGGCGGAGTGCTTGGGTATCAGCCGCCTATAACCGGTACCTCTGCGATTAAAAGAAGCCCTGCGACAGGTTTCCGTGAATGAGGAAGGAATGTGACCTCACTTGTTTGTGCACTTTACACCTGAGCAGCTGCGTGTGTGTGTGTGTGTGTGTACTACTAGCCATTGCAGGAAAATATATTCCTTCAAAAAGTGCCAAACCTATACTCTATCTTAGAATAACCCTACAAAATGTCCCTTATATTTTTGGTTTATTTATTATTGCTGAATCAACATTGTAGCATTTAAATGTACTTTATTTAGTGTAGTTTTATTTACAATTAACAGTTCAAAATATTTTACATGATCATATATTCTTTATATAGATATTATTTTCACATCATAATTTCGTTTTTATTTAATGTAATTCTGTTAATGTTGCTTTGAGTTTTCAGGATGAGTATTTGTTCAAGCTTTAGCTCCCTACCTTCCCTGCACAAGCTTTTTTTTTACAATGTTTTTGTAGATTATAGTCAGTTCTGAAATAAAGTAGCTTAATGGCTGTTGGAGAAACATCAAAATTGCCTTGTGAAAATTGTTCTCGGAGCTGTTCCAAGAAGCAGGTTATTGAGTTATCTGGATAACCTTGACACTCTTTTTTACATTTTTTTTACATCAGCAGCAAATGTTTCACTACTGACGGGTTTTAAGTTACACAGTAAACTTTTTTCTTTACTACACCTTAATTACAAATAATTTCACGGGAGTTCCTAAAATGAATTAAAACACGACTGATTAAACAACACCAACAAAAGGAAGAGCTTTTCATTAACACCGTCCATAGTGACATCTGGTGGACAACAAACATATGTCTCCATTTCACACAGCCTCTATTATGCCGAAGAGGTCACACTTCAGACAATATAGATTTTAAAAAGAAATGGCGACTGTAAGCAGTATGGAACAAATCTGTTCAAATAATCAATGATATGTTAAAACTATCAATAGCTTTTATTATTGAACGGCACAAGAGTGACCACAGCACGGCGACGAAATGAGGCGGAACTGTGCAGCTTGTGTCTGGGTGTGACTCCGGATTGTTTTTGCGGTTGCACGTCACTCGGCGCATTCATCCCGGTGCCTGTTAGCATGTAGCTCGTTGATGCCATTGTCAGTGAAGGGAGGAAGCTGGTAGATTTGTGTGATGGTTTGATATAAAAGTGGCACTTTTTTCATGCAAACATGGCGCTCTCGATGGAAACGCAGCTCCAGAGCATCTTTGAGGATGTTGTGGTAATTTTCATCTTTATTAACTGCGTTTAAAAGCTAACAGTAGTTAGCATTTCCGACACCGTTAGCCCTTAACATCCAATGTTCACTCCTAAACCTGCTGTGTTTGGCAAAAGATTAATCCTAAAAACATAGCTAAATAGGACTTGTTTCTAAATACAGTTACGCTGTAGCTAACTTTTATAATTTAAACTATTACTTTCATCGAAACAATCAGAGGTTGTAGACTTTCTGCATTGTGTCTACAAGTTCTTGACATTTATTAGCTAAATAGAAGTACTTGTGTGTCATTTATTGCAGCTTTTTAATGCACAGGTTTACACAAGAATGTTACTTTGGAAAACTAGTATTTATTTTCAAACCAAGAAAGTGCGAAATCTTTCACAGACAGTGTGAACTAATTGTGCATCTACCCAGTCATCATTTAACATCAGTGCCTTTAACTGTATGCATCAAAACCCCCAAAGTATTTTTTACTTGCTGGTTGACAGTGAGAAGCAGCATTGAGAGAGGGCAATAACACTAGATAAAGGAAGTCCCCCTACATCTGTGTTTGAATAATATATAATCATTACACTGCACTAGTGCTGGGTGGTATGACTGGGCCTTTACATAGGTTTGTACTGTCAGAAGTACATAGAATATAAAAACATTTTAATGCCACCATGTATACTATATACTGAAGGCTTTGACTACTATCAGGTTTTCTTGCCCCCACAAAATGATATGACAACATATGTAGGAATTACAATGCATCAAAAAGTTGCAGAATGTGAACAATTTAGTACAATTTAGTAAAACAGTTAAAACAACTTAGTTTTAACAGTAGTTAATAACATAAACACATGTTGGTTATTTATTACATTAAAAAAAAACTCAAAAATATATAAAATATGCAAACAACTCAGTTTTTTAAACACTATAAACTGACTCAAAGTTTTGTAACTATTCAAAGATATATTTCTGTAATGTTCTGTTGCACAAATCTAATTGTCACAAATTATTGTGTGCCATGGTGTTTTGACCTGTTAAAGAGGGTTAGTTGTGGCTTATTAATTGTTGTGTTATAAAGTTATAATGTTAGTAAGAAGGGAAGCCTGCGTAGATTGTAGGGTTCCCTTCTTAATACACACTACACAGCCTGCCACCGGCTATAGTGCTGCTTGCGGCTAAAACAATAATGCCGCCTATTAAAGAGTTACAGCAGTTATTGCTGCTATGAACCGGTATGGAGGTGAATGAAAATTCATATCACGTAGGAAATTACAACCGTTTTACATAATAATAAGTTAATCTTGTGTACTGCCCAGCACTGCACCTGCACTGCTGACAGGCATTCACCCTGAGAGAGCCACTGTTATCAAACATAAGGTGTTGTTCTGTAGCAAATTCTGACACCTGGCCTCTGTGTGTACTGATGGGACTGAGCAATGAGAATTGTTATTAATGAACTAACTATTATTAGGAAAGAAGTGGGATGTTGGTAGATGAAACTACAGTAGAAAGATAGAGAATCTTCTCAAATAACCTTTTTTCAATGTTACTTTTCTCATCCTTTCCTCAGAAAACTGAGATGATAGAAGAGGCCTTTGCTGGGTAAGATGGCTCCAAACACACACTCACGCATTCTGTTTACCGTACAAGTAAACTAAAATGAAAATCTGCAGGCTAAAATATCAGCTGTGTTGTGCTTTAGGATGTTTATGGACACTCCAGAGGATGAGAGGACTAAGCTGATCAGTTGTCTTGGAGCCTTCAGACAATACTGGGGAACACTACCACAGGTCTCTAAACACATAGAGGCAGACACACACTCACACAGATGATGATGAATGATTGGCTGGATGGGTTTTTAATTGCATCCATGTCTTCCTGCAGGAGTCTCATGAACAGTGTGTGCAGTGGATAGTGCGGTTTATACACAGCCAGCACAGTCCCAAAAGGATCTCCTTCCTCTATGACTGTCTAGCAATGGCTGTGGAGACCAGTCTGTTACCACCCAGGTACACACACACACACACACACAAACATAATGCATTCATTTACACTCTTGTTCTAATATTGTAAGATTATTTTAGGCAGCGCTTGCCTTAAGGTATAATTAGAATATATTAATTATCCTTATGATAATTCCACAATTTAAAGCCTTGATTTTAATTTATGATACATTAGTCCCATTAACATTAACATAGTTAATCTATTGTTATGTTACTCTTATCGATTATGTCTGTTATTTGTCCTAATCGTCGATCTAATGAATCTGTTTGTGTGTCTGAAGGATGGTGTGTGTAGCTCTGATAAGCTCAGACAGTTTGGAGTGGGAGAGAACTCAGCTGTGGGCATTGACCTTCAAACTGATTCGCAAGATCATTGGAGGGATGGACTACAAGGTCACACACACACACACACACACACATACATACACACACAAACACACAAGCACGTCAGCAATGCTTCTTATGATCACCTAACCCTTTAGAATAAAAAATCCTCTTGTAAGCTATGCATTATTGTTTTGAGTGTTGTTAGATCATCAGCCTTATCTTTGGTCTGCAGTGGTCATGTAGCTAAGGCAGCAGTCCTTGATAATATTTTGTACTGAAACCATCTAATGCTGGATGTTTTTTTAGTTTTTAGAATTCCATCAAATCCAAAATATACTGGCTCAATGCTTTTTTAAAGCATCTTAAATAAATACCACTATGAATTTTTCACTGCTTTTCTCATCTCTTCTCAACAGTTCAAATCTTCCATCATCAGATATATTTTTTATTTGAAGTGTGTGTGCGTGTTTCAGGGTGTTCGAGACTTTCTGAAAGCTGTGCTGGATAAAATTCAAACCATTCCTACCACCGTCAGCTCAGCTATAGTCCAACAGCTTCTCGCTGCTAGAGAGGTATTTTCCTGTCATTCACTTATTAAATGTTATTATTTGTGATTTATTTTATTTTTCAATCTGATGGGCTGTTTGAATAATTATCTGTAAGCATACCAAATCTATCATTTTTTGTTTTGTTTTTTCTTTGTGTGTATTCTAGGTAGTGGAGTATATCCTGGACAGAAATGCCTGCCTCCTGCCAGCTTACTTTGCCATCACAGAAATCATAAAAATGTATCCAGAGGGACAGCTGTCACACTGGGTATGTGTGGGTTTCATGTGTATCCAACAAATCGTTCTTTTTTTAAACATGTTTCTCTCCTGTCCATACCTGATTTCTCATGCCTTTATCTCTATTTCATCTCTGTCTGTAGCTTCTTGGCAGTTTGATTTCAGACTTTGTGGACAGTTTCAGACCCACAGCCAGAATCAACTCTATCTGTGGTAAGAGACATAAACACACCCACGCCGGAAGCTTGCTTTTCAAAGTTTTGTTGTTTGCTTCAATGAGAGCCATTCCTTTTTGGATCCAAAGTAGAAAATACACAGCACAACTATAAAGACACACAAGATTTCTGTTTCTATTTCTATAGAGCACCCTGTGGCTAACAGAACACTTGCGCATGTGCCACATTGCATGCCACATATTTATGACTTACAGTCGTAGGACATAATGCAACTAAGGTATGTGCAGTGTTTCTTTTTAGTCATTTCGTGTGTGAATGTGTGTGTCCACAGGTCGGTGCAGCTTGTTACCAGTAGTGAATAATAGCGGGGCCATCTGTAACTCCTGGAAATTAGACCCCACTACTCTCCGCTTCCCACTGAGAGGCATGCTGCCATTTGACAAGGTAACATATTAACATATATACACTACACACGCATTTACACACAGATACATAAAAGCAGTAACACATTGCATGTTCTTTTTGTCATGTAGGACCTGTTTGAGCCACAGACGGGTTTACTGCGCTATGTGTTGGAACAGCCATATTCGAGAGAAATGGTGTGCAACATGTTAGGACTCAACAAACAGGTATGAAAATCTCTTCTTCTACCTTTGTTCCTTTGCTTCTAAACCAAGGCCTCTAGCTGCCCTCACTTTTCTCCTCTTTTTAGTTTTTGCCACCCCACTTTCTTTGCTCCTCTCTTTGCCCTATCTGCTCCTACTGTTCCTCCTTTGTCATTCTTATCTCTTTCTGTCCTTTTTCCTTTTGACTCATTCCACTACCTCATCTTGTTCATGAGTTTGCCTTCTTTGTTATTCTGCTCTCTGTTTGTTTAGTTCATCTTTACCTGGTTGTTTTCTTCTTATTTCTTATTTATTTATTTCTTATTTATTTAATTTCTTGTTCTCGTGCTTTGATACCCCTCGCCCCCCCTTGTTGCCCTAGTAACACAGCTATATAAGATCATATGTAAAGCAAGCCAATGCTGTGAGCTTGACCCATAATGCACTGGTGTTAGTCTTCCCTGTTGGGTTCATGCAGTTTCAACTCAGCCGGCCTCAGTGAACACCACAGAGAGAGTTCGACCAGCTCTCGTTGTGTCCACACAGTTTGTGGTTAGCAGAATAATCAACACTGGCCAGAGCTCTGATTTTGATTTTGAACAAATATCCCCAAAATCCAGCTTTATTGAATTGGCTGAGTTGATGCTAACTTTGCTGAACGTACAGTGAACAACCTAGCTCCTTAGTCACCACTTTCTCTCTCTCTGTCTCTCCTTTTTCCCCCCTCTCTGTTTCTTTCGCCTTCTTTCTTTGTTTCTCTCTTTTCTCTCTCTTTTGTCCTCTGGTTGTGTGTTGTGTTTGTTTGTCTCTCTGCCATGCGCTCTCTAGACTCTGAACATTGCCCAGGTATGTCGTTGTTTCTCTTCCTGGTTGCCCGACCTACCAACTAACCAGCCCATTGGACGCTTAGCCTTTTAGGCACGCTGATAGAAATGGGAAACTGGACAAAAAAAAATAAAAAATAGAAAAGACAATTTGAGATGGGAGTAAAGAGAAATGCTACAGAGCTTGAGATGGTCACAGCAGGGCTTCATAGTAGAAAAAGAGACAGATGTGGCCAAATAAATAAATACTGGGTAGGTACATAGACAGAACAGCAGGTAAATGAAATAAGTATGATAGACAGCAGATAAGCAGGCTGTTTGTGGATCATTAACCATGGATGATTTGTTCAGTTAATAGGGTGCTGTGCAATAAAATTGTTTCCTGTCACATTTTCAGTAACATGAGTTTGCAATCTGCCTTATCGCTGCCTGTAATGAAGCAGAATGAGTGCAGAGTGTTAGAATAAAATGTATTGATTGAAGCCATAAATGGCCAACATTTCTGTTAATATTCAGTATTTCTGTATTAGGCAATATTCTGAGCATAACAAGAAACGAATCCCAAAAATAGAATTCATGGCCTATTTTAATAGTGCAGGCTTTTAGAAAATGACAAGCCATTACACGAGCCATTAGCCATTACTAACTGGTCACTATTGCTGCTCCTATAGAGGTGAATAAGCCCTAAGCAGCTCATTACTGCTTACTGCCTAAATTTATAATGGTAATGGTTCATTTATAATGGTTTTGCAACATTGGAATTGCTTGTTATGTTAATGTTTAATACACCTCACCCACATATATTTGCTGCGCTGTGATCAGTGCCCAGTGTGCATACAGTGATCATTTAATATTTGATTTTTCAAACCTGGATGGTCTTTAATTAAACCGATCATACAGTTACAGAACCTTTTAGACTGCAGTTTTTGTCATTAGAAAACAGTGTGTTTACTCCCAGCCATTATATACAGCCTGTGGTTCCAGCTTAACAAGTTGACATTAAGTATTTCTGATTTTAAACCCTGCTGTTGACATTTCAAGTCCTGCTGCACTGCATGTATGAATGTAGTCTGGTCCTTGCCTGTTGTTAGCGAGGCCCTCTCGTGTCTGACCTCTATGCTGCTTTCTGTTGGGCTGACCTGGGCAAAACTACTCTATTTTCACTAAATAGTGGTCTTAACTGGTATAGCAATACAGTTTATTATGCTTGGTTAACATTTAACTAGAGTGCACTGCAATAGCCAGGCAGTGATCACCAGTTGTACCATACAGTATACCAGGAATCTACGGGTCAATTAATCATTATCAATTTATTTATTTTTAGGTTGGCATTGTGAGTTGGTAGGTCTAAAGGATTTTCATTGTCATGTCTTCTACTTCCAGTCTAAACTCATTTTTGGAGTTTTGATGCTGCTACATTACTTAACTTTATTTCTATGCAGCTTGTGCTATCCGGACACTTAATTGCATTTGTGAAAGTGATAAAAGTTTCTTAAATAAATGGCCTGTAATTTGTAATGTTCATGCTCTGCTGGCTTCAATTCGTCATTCTCTTTACATTATCTATTCTCCAAAGAGTAGCTCTTGTCTTTCCAGTGGTTTTTTTTTTGTAATTACAACGTTCCAGGCTTGGACAGCATACTAATTTAAATTACATCAGCTCAGGCAGCTTCAAAAATGGAAGACATGGCAAAGTGTGGATTACGAAGCCGCATGCTCCTTACACTATATTTTATCTTTTTCTTTTTTGGTCAGTGTTTTGCCCAGGTTGGCTGATGAGTGATTCTGATTGGCTGTTTGACTGGATGAGTAAACTCTGACCTGTGTTTTGTGGTGTTCATTGGTTGATGATGCGCGTGGTTGATGACTTTGTGACTTGTTTTTTTTCCTCCAGTTTGTACCTTTTGCATCACTACTGATTAATGGCACTGAGCAGCAGTGCATAACAAACTACAAGCAACAACATCAGTTAAATTTGTTTGGATATTACCTCAAAACCCTGTGTTTTTCTCAGCTCTTCATATAATTAGTTACAGGCTACATAATTTAGTAATTAGTTACATACAATCTTAAATCTACAGAAACAACTACTGAGGGCGGCATTTTAACCCATGACCCATCATCCCTGCAGCAAACAATATGACAGCTGGTACAGTTTCAGCTTTTCTTGGGCTTTTTGTTTATTTTCAGCAGTTCAGAGTGAAATTAACATTTCACCCTCACACTCAGAAATAAATCAAACACATACTGACTCATAAAGTTTGAGCTGGATGAGTTGTTGAGTGTTTCCACAATAGGACAACGTTTAGCTCTTTTACCAATATACTCATTATATGTAGTCTGAGAGTCTGAAGTGAACTGTCAGGTGCAGATAAGTGACGTTCTACTTGTTGCACAATTAAAGACCAGCAGTGAGCACTATTGTTGGTGGATCAATACTATTTTTTCAGGGGAAAAAGAGACCGTTAAATTGCTTCCTGGTATATTGCTGTGAAAATTACCTTTAAATTGTATTTGCTCTAGATACACACCAGTTTTCCCCTGGCTGAGGTTTTGGGATGTAGGGAGGTGGATGACAGCTGGTATGGTTTTTACTGTTTCTAGGACACTGGATTTGGGATGTAACTAGGTTGTGTTGATTTCTTTGTACAGTAGACAGAAGATATGGCTGTGGATCCTTCTCTCTTTCTCTCCCTTCTTCTTTGTTTTTCTCTTGCCCTCCTTCTTTCTGTGTGAGCGTGTATGTGTGCGTGTGCTTATTGGCAGAGGAAGAGAAGTGATGGTCAGCCTCGCAGCTCGTCTTCTTCCCAATCACACCACCTCCCCACCTTCCTAAACCCGTTAGCCTGCATGCAGGAATGCGTTGCACTGTTTGGTTTGGTGTTTTGTGCTGTGCTGTGTCATAATGCTCTGTGCTGTGCTGTGCCTCGCTGTGTTGTGTGAAAAGGGCTGTTAGTCCTTCAGTGGTTGGCCACTGCAGAGATACACACTCCTTCTGCTCTGTCACAGATGGGTGAAGTTAAGTGTCACACCCTGGGTTAATAAGAAAATGTTTAGAAGACCAGTATCTTGTTTTGGATTGGTCTGTAAATATAGTAAACAATGTAGTAAATAATAGATCATATAGTCTGAAATAGTTAAATACTATGAATGTTTTCAATGAAACTCAGTTGCATTACACCTCTACTATTGGTGTAACAGTGCCATGTCTACACAGTCATCCACATGATCTTGTTAACCTGCCTTCCCTGCCATTTTTTGACTTTCTCTTGATTCCCGTGCCTCATTCCCTCTCTCCTCTCGTCTTTCAGTCCCTTTTACATACAGAAGTCTCAACATTGCTGGTTCAGATACCCCAGTTATGTAGACATATTATGCATTTCTGTATGGAAACATTTGGATCCTACATTACCTTAAAAATACCAGCACAAAACCTCTGCGGAGCTCAGGTTCACGTTTGTGAACGTTACACTATGTTTGCATTAATATTATTTATATACCAGAGCATTGGGAGATAAAAGTAAATGTGGAAAAGGGGCAGGAGGAAGATTTACACAGCTGACAGAAGCAGGAAGGAGATGCCGTCCTGCATGCAAGTGATGGGAAAAGGTTTTATAAGTCAATGTCTAACAACTGTTTGAGCATCTATAACATGGAAATGTGTATATGAAGTAATTTAATCCCTCATTCTCTCCCACCCTCTGTCTTTCCTCTCCCTTCCTTTTCCTCTGTCTTTCCACATTTCCTTCTCCCTTTTCTTTCTCTCCTTGGACGTCTTTCCCTCCCTTTCTCCGTTTAACTTCCCTTCTCTCCCCTGCCCACTATTTTCTTTATCCTTTAACACTCCCCTCCTCCCCTGCCAGCATAAGCAGCGCTGCCCAGTGCTGGAGGAGCAGCTGGTGGACCTCGTGGTGTACGCCATGGAGCGGTCTGAGACAGAGGAACACTTTGACGCCGATATCGGAGGAACTAGCCCTCTCCTCCCAGCTCATCTCTCTTCTGTGTTTGTTTCAGTTCGCGAGTTTCCCCACACATGGGCTGTCGTTACATCAAAAGGTAAAGAGGGATAGCAGAGGAAGGAGCGAAAGTTAATGATTGACAATAATCCTAAATATATTTACATATTACATATTAGACTTTGTCAGGGAAAAATATAAAGTTATGGACTTATTTCTGTCCACCAACCTCAATGGAAACAGGCATTCAGTGTCTGACATTAAGAAAATAGAAACAAAAAAAATGTAAAAATTCCCAAAACAAAATTGTCATTGAAGACAACAACTGTATCTCCACATTCTATAATGTAATACTATCTAGATGGAGAATTACACATTAATTAAAGGAAGTAGCTTATTCCATCCCAAGACACCAACATGCAGCAACTGCTAACAGGAAATACATTTTCACGGTGTAAACAAACACATACTAATCAAGCATCTGGAAGGCTGCTTATGCCGTAGCATACTGGTTAAAAAAAAAAAATGGTTGGGCTCACAACCTTCTGCTAAAATGAAATGGTTAAGTCTAGCTGTATGGTCTCTGTGGCTTGTTAAAAACAAAATTAAACAATTTTATATTATATTATTTGATCCCTGTTGTGACACTTGTTGTTGTTGGTCTTTCTCTCTAGCTTGCAGGTAGGGGTCTCATTAAAGGGAGAGACCACCTGATGTGGGTCTTGCTGCAGTTCATATCAGGAAGCATTCAGAAGAACGCTTTAGCTGACTTCCTGCCCGTCATGAAGCTCTTTGACCTGCTTTACCCAGAAAAAGAGGTACACATCTGCCAAAAAATTATTTAGTTTATTATTAGTCAAGCCCCATTTCATTGCATTATTTCTTGTCTTTAGTACTGTGTATCTTATTATTTATCCAGCTTTTTATTGGCACTAGTACAGAAGTTTTGGTAGGAGTAGCAGTAGTAGAAGTGCTAATGCTAGGCATCTTAATATGTTCTGTAAGTAGTACTGTCAGATTTATCTGCGTTTTCTCTCCCACTCCAGTGTATTCCAGTTCCAGATATTAACAAGCCCCAGTCCACTCATTCCTTTGCCATGACCTGCATCTGGATCCACCTGAACCGCAAAGCTCAGAACGACAACTCCAAACTACAGATACCCATACCACACTCTCTGAAACTACACCATGAGTACGTGTCTTTAACATACTGGACCCTGAAATATGCCCTTTTAGGTCAATTAATACCTCAAAACTGCGCACTTCCACATACGCATGCTTCCAAACAACTGTACACGGAAATACTGTACGAATATACAACATCTTTCTGCTTCCATCCCTCCTGTCTGTTAGGTTTCTCCAGCAGTCACTGCGTAACAAGACTCTGGGCATGTCAGACTACAAGATTGCCCTGCTGTGTAACGCCTACAGCACCAACTCAGAGTGCTTCACTCTGCCGATGGGCGTCCTGGTAGAGACCATCTATGGGAACGGATCTATGAGGATCAACCTACCTGGCACAAACTGCATGGCGTCAGGATCTGTCACCCCACTGCCCATGAACCTGCTGGATTCACTCACAGTGCATGCAAAAATGAGGTAGGATATACAGATTAGTTAATTTTAAAAAATGTAGGTGCTTTGTTTGATTGATATGTAGATACAATTAATTATACAGAGAGCTACACTAATAATTTATAAAAATGCATTGAACTGTCTCTCATCCAGTCTCTTTGTCCCTGTCTGTCTGTCTGCCTGCCTACAGTCTGATCCACAGTATTGCCACGCGGGTAATAAAGCTGGCTCAAGCCAAATCCAGCATTGCCCTGGCCCCTGCACTCGTAGAAACATACAGCAGACTCTTAGTCTACATGGAGATCGAGTCATTGGGCATCAAAGGATTCATCAGTGAGTTACAGAAACATTTTAATTCACTGAAAATGTCCACTGTGTTGAAAAGATGTTAACTTCAGACTGACTGACAAAGTGTAAATTGGATGCCTCTTTTCAGTATCACATCATTATGTTCGCTAAAGAACAAGAGTTGACAGTCACAATATTAAATGTTAGCACACGCCTCAAACTTAATCATCATAATCATAGATTATCAGGCAGCAAACATTTACCTTTAAGATATAATTAAGTCACTTTTCAGTATAAAGTCATATTTACTGAGGCACCACTAAAGCCAAGGTCCAGCAACAAAACAGTAAGAAAAAAATATTAAAAGCTCAGCTATTCGATTCACATTGTGTCCAAAGTGGACATTCATCAATGTGCACATTTAAACATATTCATTCACTAATTGCAATAACATTTAAGGAGGCGGCAAGGTAATCTCATGTTTCTAAAAACCCACCTATGCATAATTGTTTCTTATGAATATGAACACAATTGAGGGGGGAAATCTGTCTTTATCAGGGATCTACTATGTTTTCAGAATGTATAACTCTGTGTTATAACTCTTTCAGCATGACCTGGTCCAATTTGTATTCAGTCATCACTGCTCGTCCACTGGGTTGCATTTTAAGCAGACTGACTCAGAACATCTGTGTTTCACATAATTTTTGGGCAAGCAGACACATGTAGAATAATGTGTCACCCTCCGTCTGTTCAGGTCAGTTGCTGCCTAACGTGTTCAAGTCTCAAGCATGGGGAATCCTTCACACGTTACTGGAGATGTTCAGCTACAGGATGCACCACATCCAGCCACACTACAGAGTCCAGCTGCTGAGTCACCTGCACAGTCTGGCTGCTGTACCGCAAACCAACCAGAACCAGCTGCATCTATGGTAATGTGGATGTTCACATTCACATATATTTAACATAATCGACAACACTGTACACGTGTTGTTTTTTTATTGTGCCCACCTCCACTGTTACTAATTAAAAAAGACAAAAAACATAATCAGGATGATAATGATCTGTCTTGCTATGTGTGTGTCTCTTCCACCAGTGTTGAGAGCACAGCACTGCGGTTAATCACAGCCTTGGGGAGTTCAGAGGTGCAGCCGCAGTTCACCCGCTTCCTTAACGACCCAAAAACTGTTCTTTCGGCCGAGTCTGAAGAGCTGAACCGAGCCTTGATCCTCACCCTGGCCAGAGCCACACACGTCACAGGTAGCAGTCATTCTGGATTAACTTCTTTTGATCTTAGTTCCTCTCTGTGTTATTCTGCAGTTTGTACAGTTCTTTCCTTCCTTGTTTATTTCTACCAGTTATATGTCAGTTGAACTGACCGCACAACAACCCCAGTTTTACATATTCTCTTAAATTGCCTTCTTTTTGTGTCTGTGTTTAGATTTTTTCACAGGCTCTGACTCCATCCATGGGACTTGGTGTAAAGACATCCTCCAGACCATCATGAACTTTACGCCTCATAACTGGGCGTCCCACACACTTTCCTGCTTCCCTGCTCCCCTACAGGTGCATTGTGGTCTCTTAAGCATGAATCACACTGACAAATCCAAACTACAATTTTATTCTGATCTCAGATCAGGTGCATTCATCCTGTTTTAATGACCCCTCTCTCTATTTCTTTTCCTCTCAGGCGTTCTTCAAACAGAACAACGTTCCTCAGGAATCTCGATTCAACCTGAAAAAGAACGTGGAAGAGGAGTACAGGAAGTGGAAGTCCATGGCCAATGAGAATGACATCATTACCCACTTCTCCATGCAGGGCTCACCCCCACTGTTCCTCTGTCTGCTGTGGAAGATGCTGCTGGAGACGGACCACATTAACCAGATAGGCTTCAGGTTTGTTGTCATTATTTTGTCTCTACAGATACAGAATCTATTCACACAGTCACAGACTTTGTACATGCCTATAAAAAAGGAACATGTGGTAATGACCCATCTCACCACTGATGTTCTGGAATTTAGAATTTACACTAATTGGCCCGCTGTGGGATCATTCCCAAGTCTCTAAACAACATCTGTAGCTAATTAGTCCAGTGGGAGAATTCATGTTTTTCTGTGGGATGATGAGCTAACTGTACCCTCATTTTTTTTGTGTCCCTCAGGGTGTTGGAGCGTATCGGGGCTCGTGCACTGGTGGCTCACGTGCGAACATTTGCAGACTTCCTCGTTTATGAATTCTCAACATCAGCCGGCGGACAGCAGCTCAACAAGTGCATCGAAATACTCAACGACATGGTCTGGAAATACAACATAGTCACTTTGGACAGGCTCATCCTGTGTCTGGTGAGGAGAAACTTGCATACAGAGAGATATTTCTACTGTATGGCAAGGTCTGTGTGTCTCACTTCTCCTTGCTCTTCTTACAGGCGATGCGTAGCCACGAGGGCAATGAGGCTCAGGTTTGTTATTTCATAATCCAGCTGCTGCTGCTGAAGCCCAACGACTTCAGGAACCGAGTCAACGATTTTGTCAAGGAGAACGCTCCTGAACACTGGCTGCAGAGTGACTGGCATAACAAGCACATGAGCTACCACAAGGTATGCAAGGAACAAAAACTCACATCATTATCACAGTCGATCCATCTGATTTGAACAAGACCTCGGTCGAAAACAGTGAAATGAAGAGAGAAACCCAGCTCTGAAGATGCAATACCATTTTGATTTTTAATGTTTGCTGTTCCTTTACCAGAAATACCCAGAGAAGCTGTACTTTGAGGGACTTGCAGACCAGGTTAACCCTCCCATGCATCTCCAGCCTCAGTACCTGCCCATCTACTTTGGCAACGTATGCCTTCGCTTTCTGCCTGTCTTTGACATCGTCATCCACCGCTTCCTGGAGCTTCTTCCTGTCTCGAAGTCCCTGGAAACGCTGCTGGATCATCTGGGAGGGCTGTACAAGTTCCACGGTGAGATTGACTTAAAATAAGAGAAGATTTGCGTGGATGAAAGAGGGAGCAGGTTTCGAATAAGAAAAAGAGCAATAGCAATAAATGACATGGATGAGTAGGGGCAGACGAGCCTGGGATGTGAAGGAAATGTTAAGGTCATTGTTTGTGCACACTGTTTTGTATTGACTGCTGTGTTTGTGTGCAGACCGCCCAGTCACCTACCTGTACAACACACTTCATTACTACGAGCGACATCTGCGGGACAGAACCAATCTGAAGAGAAAACTGGTGCACGCCATCATGTCTTCATTGAAGGTAGGCAGAGGGAGGTGAAAGAGACACAGACACCCAACTTAGAGGATATATTTTTTATTAAAACTATACGTGTATGGTTCCTTGTTGTTATTTTGCGTGTGTAACTACAACTGTCATTTATTTGTATTGGTTATATTTACCATATAATTCTTTTTCAGGACAACCGTACCCCAGGTTGGTGCCTTAGTGAAACCTACCTGAAGTTTGGCATGAACCCAAGAGAGGACAACGTATGGATCCCTGATGACACCTACTACTGCAAGCTGATTGGACGCCTGGTGGACAATATCCTTCATTAATCTCCCCCTGTTGGCAGAGGGATCTGTCAGTGGTCTCTGTAACTGACTTTGATACTGGCTAATAAAAAGGCCTCTGGGGTACCTGAATAATATATTTACCCTTACTGCCAATAATTCTAATCTCTCTTAATGCCTCTTTGCTTTAGAGGCACATAGTAAATTGCTTTTACATCTGTAGTTAATTTAATCTAAGGTCATTTTATTGCAGCCAGTGTAGCTTTTACAACAGAGAGGAGTTACTGAAGTGTCTCATGGATATATAAGTATAATCATGTAATTAAAACAAGGACACATCGAACATTCAGCCCCTATTGAAGCTTGTTTTCTCCTCCAGTGACCTTTATATAGTTTTCTTTAACTCTCTCTCACCCATGGCTGGAAAGTCACCCGGTCCCTTCCCCAACTGTGACTGGAGGTTCAACGAGTTCCCAAACCCCGCGGCCCATGCCCTGCACGTCACCTGTGTGGAGCTAATGGCTTTGGCCGTGCCGGGAAAAGATGTTGGGAACGCTCTGCTCAACGTTGTGTTGAAGAGGTAAAAATCGTCAAAAACAGTGTGTTATCTTTAGACAGTTAATGGCTCCGATTTGTACTGATGAAGGTTATTTTGAGGATTTTGGTAGAAGTGCGTTTTTAGTCATATTTTTGGATGCGTGTACTGGTGATATAAGAGTTTGAATTACTGATGAGTCAGACCATGTTTTCTTTCACCTTTTAGCCAACCTCTTGTTCCCAGAGAGAACATCACAGCTTGGATGAATGCCATTGGACTTGTGATAACCGCACTTCCTGTAAGAACGCTTGAAACAAGATCATCGCAGTTCTTTACCATTTCACATCAAGTTTGTTCACCACCTTCGTGTCCCCCTCTTCCAGGAGCCCTACTGGATCGTTCTCCACGACCGCATCGTGTCTGTGATTGGCTCTCCGGCACTGACATCAGAGACAGAGTGGGCGGGGTATCCCTTCGCCTTACTGGACTTCACAGCCTGCCACCAGAGCTACAGCGAAATGAACTGCAGTTACGTGCTAGCGTTAGCTCACGCTGTCTGGCATCACTCATCCATCGGACAGCTGTCTCTGATTCCTAAGTAAGAATGTCTCCTTTCCTCAGTCTGTCTGTCTCGTTACTCTATTTTCTCTCTCTCTTTATGTCCTTCTATAGCCCTTCTATATGCTGTTTTTCCCACATATGACTTGTGGTTGACATGTCATCATACATTTGTGTCTGTGTGTGCGTAGATTTCTGTCAGAGACGCTGAAGCCCGTCGTCCAGACAGAGTTCCAGTTACTCTACGTGTATCACCTGGTGGGGCCGTTCCTGCAGCGCTTCCAGCAAGAGAGAACACGATGCATGTTGGAGGTACACACAAAAGTTTGAGGATATATCATTAGATGACAAGTGCTTTAGTTTACTTTTTTTTTTTAAATATACCTCTGTATTTGTGTATTTCAGATTGGTGTGGCCTTCTATGAGATGCTCCAGGCGGTCGACCAACACTGCCAACATCTCAGCTACATGGACCCAATCTGTGACTTCCTCTATCACATCAAATACATGTACACTGGAGACAGTGTGAAGGAGCAGGTGAGATCTTTTTCTTATTAATGATGAATGACCTTTGTTGCCCAGACTTCAAGTAAGATGACATCTGTGAACTTCAGGAGACAGTTTTGTGTTTTCAGTTCCCATTTTTAGTTTGAATCTGTCACCTCCTGCGCAGCACTCCAGTCCAGACCTGACACCGGAGTTAATTAGAGGAGATGAAACTGTCGCTCCACTTTGTGCTTGAAGCTTAGACAAGACTGTACTTAAATGGACTTTTCAAGTAATTCATTTAAAAAAAGCCACCATTAAAAACTGAGGGTAATCTTTACCTGATCTGTATGTGTTATATTTTGAGTACTCCGATTCAGAACAAGTGATGTTATATAAATGAATGTGATACGTGTATTTGTATTTTGTTGTTTTTTCTAAACTGAAACAGTCTTGATCTACCTATCTTTGTCATCACTACATTGCTGCCTATCTATCTAACTTCACCTGTGTACTCCTGTTCTTCGGTTTCTCTGTCTCTAGGTGGAGAAAATCATCATGACTCTGCGTCCAGCCATGAAGCTGCGACTGCGCTTCATCACACACAGCAGCATGATAGAGACTTCGTCGTCAGCTGCCACCGCCGCCTCCGCTTCCTCCGCCTCCTCCGCCTCCTCCTCCACCCCTCAGCCCCCCACCTCCTCGCTCTCGTCATCCTCCGCCGCTGCCTCACCCTCCTCCACACAGCACACGCACACACCTATGTAGGTGGCATGGGTAAACACAAACAGAGGTACCATTATGACAGTGGACTTGCACATGCGTACCCTAAATATTTTGAGTTTTTGAAAAAAAAATTCCATTACTTATTCTGCTTGACTTAAAGTAAGGATTACAAATGGTTATTGTACTTTTATAAACAAGAACCCTGGATTTCCAAAATCTCCGCTTGTTGCGAAGTGAAAAACCCAGGTTGATTTTGCTCTATGATGCTCAAAAATAATCGCTTGAACAGATTTCAAAAGAACAGAGATATATATAGAAAATCTCTGAAGTGAAGAATCTCTCAGAACCGGCGTCTCTATCAACAAACTGTACAATAACATGCAGCTCTCAGTATCTGCTGCGTTCAGGAGAGTCACAAAGACAATATTTGTTGTTACTATCATGGCATCTTTTTTTATTTTTCTGTTTTAGTTTTATATTGTACATTATTATTACTTCATTAAAAAGATTTTGGTAATCTGGGTTTAACTTTTTATTGCTGATTTTTTCTACCACTAGTGGTGTGTGTGTGTGTGTGT
>NW_023340246.1:8982400-8988181 GCF_004916995.1 Morone saxatilis
TGTGTGTGTGTGTGTGTAGGTCTTTTGTGCACACATGAATTTACAACAAGTTTTTTCAGTGGACATTTAATCATTTCACATGATTTCACGCATTTTCTGTGCAGCCTTTGTTCATCTACGTTAGCATTTTGCAAAGCCCCTGTCTTTGAATCAATCCTCCTAAGATCTGTAATTTTCTTTACCACGGTTGTCTATTCTTGGCTTGTTACGTCTCTTCTTTAGTTCATGTTGACCTGGAGTCGTGATAACTTGTGGTGTAAATACCGCACGGTCTCTGTCAGTTCAGTTAACGGTCATCTCTACACTCACAGAAACACCTTTTCTTTAGGTGAATCACACTCAGGCAGGCCACGACCTGGGTGATCCCAATTTCAGAAAACTGCTCTAAGGTGCTTTGTCATACACAATACAATATAATAACACAGTAGCCTGGCACCAGTAGGGGGAGTTCAGCAGTTACAGTTGCCTTCAGTCAGATATACATTTTATCATTGGAGCACAGAGAGAGAGACATTATAGACCCTGTTGGCCCCATTAGATTTTTTTCCTTGTCTTTCTGCCAAACCGATATCTCTAAAACATCTGAAGAGATATCTATCGGTGGAAAGGCCAGCTTTGAGCCAAGAACACTGAGGATTTTGGCGGTGAGTTAGTGATCTAGGATTCTTGCCATTTGTCAATTGGCAATGAAACTAATGGTGTGAGAGAGACTTGATTCCAAATCCTCGGGGTGTATTAGTTGGGTCAGTAAATCAAATTATAATTGAAGTGGTCCCTTTGGCAATACAGCAAACTAGAGAATTGAGGCATTGGTGATGCTTTGTAGTCTCATTCTGCCATGTATAGTGAGCATTCAAAACTGGTTAGTTTTTTAAAACCTCTTGTAGTGTCTGATGTTGTGGATAGAGTAAAGATACTGTGAATCTTTTGCTCAAGCAGCCATCACTGTAGCAAAACAACAGGGCGCTTGTGCCTTCATCAATCGCCGGCTTTGTGTGGCACCTAAACAAAACACCGGAACACGAGTGTACCAACAGCACCATTAACAAATCCATGCCAGCAGATCTGTGACTGCTGCTGCTTTGAGCTGAATGGTAACATCAACATGCTAATGTATGAATCCCTCTGTATTCGGTTTTATTAAATACATTTCATTATCTTTTTTTTCCCACAGTTTAATCTCAATAGAAAAGGCAAAAAGTTGTGGAAAGATGTAATTTAGCGTAGCATCTTCATCATCTGTTGCTGTTTTATCATTAGCCGATAAAGGTTCGATGTCAAACCCTTGCATACAACGTCACACACCAGAACAGCCAAATGTGCCTGTAAACACACACAGCAGTGACATCACAGGGTACTGACATTCCCTGGAGTACACTTTTAAGTCACTGCAGCAAGTTGAACCACTGGAGGTCAGCATATGCAAGATTAATGGCTGGGGTTAAGTTGCTCTTTAAAGTGACTATAATCAGTACTTTCATGACAGTGTATCTAATGGCAGTGTGAAAGGGGTTGCTCCTGGTGACGAACCTTCTGAGAATTATCACCTGAATTTGCTGCTCCCTCTGCTTTACTGAGCTTTATAGGGAGTTTCAGCTGTTGTTTACTGTTTTGGTTCACTCTCACCCCTCATAGCATCATATTTGGCTGCAGCTGCCAGCTATTTTTAACAAAAGATGTGGGTTGTAGAGCTTAAAAACTCAGTGTACGCTACCTGCGCACCATCCAACAGACAGACACAGCTGGCGGTTAACTGGTCAACATAGTGCAGCTAAAGAGCTGGATATTTCCTTCAGGAGTTGGTAGAGACCAAAAGCAGGTCTAAATGAGAGTGAATATTGGATTTGGGTTTGCCAGCTGGCCAGAAACACGACTCCAGATGAATGCTAATTTTGCTCCGTAACTGCCTGATGTGTAAATGAGCAACTGCTTGCTAACAAGTTTGTTCTATCAACTTTAATGCGTGATGATACATGTTATGAAGCAATTTCAAATTGTTTTAATACCCTCAATCATGAAGGTGTAGACTTTAGGTAGGGACCCAAAATTAGACTAATTTACCTGTTAGGTTTCCATGTGAGGGCAAACCTCTTCCCTTCCTTATCTAGTCTTGAGAAGATCCTTAGCGAGGCTGATGTCTCTCTGTGAGCCCCTCGTCCTCTCATGTCGAAGGTAGTTATTTATTCAAATCCTGATGAAACTAGTATTTGCATAGAAGAAAAACAATAATCAATCATTCTTACTTACCCCCTCTCAATTACATTACATCTTCATGGGGTGAGCTGTAACTGAATTACATGAACATTAATTAAGCCGTTACTTAAGTACATTAGAGACCTGAACATCTCCTGTGATCCGTGATGACAGTGCACATTCAGCTCCTCGTCACTCTCATATTGGTACGAGCTTTCCGAACAAGAAGCTTGACATCATTATTCCTCTTCATTAAAGTTTCATGCATACTAGGTCAACTGTGACTTAATCACATCACAACTAATGCCATGCACTCTGAGCATTTAATCCCATTCTGCTTTCTGTGTGTGTATGAGTCATCACATGATCTCTATATAAGGCCCGGCTGAGATGTAGGTCATCTCGTGCATTTTTGCTTACGCATTAAACTCTGGCCCTAAATGTAAAGTGGCAACAGGATGCGGATGCACGGGGAGTTTCACATCACAGCGTGGTCGAGTAAAGCTGTCGTCACATATGTGTTTTTCAGTTTCAGCTCTGCTAGCGTTGCGTAGGATGTCTGGTTTTATATATAGCAGGGCTGTATATAAGGCTTATGAGCTGTAGATGACTGGGATCCGGCATGAATGTGTCATCTTGTATCGATTGTGGATACACACATTACTTTTGCTCCATTTCTAGAACTTGAACTATATTGTTGTTCAAGTTTCAGTCCCAGAACTGAGCTTAGTTTTATTGTTATTTAGAAAACAATAAAAAAGGAGAAGGAGATGTCTAAAACATACAAAATCAAATCAAGCATACACATTCTTTAGCTTATACTGCTTTTGCAGTATGTACATACATACACATAACATGACAAAAAACAAATGCTATACCTATCATCCCACCTAACCATCACAAAAGAAAAAATGATCACACACGGGTAAAATACTGAACCACCTTCACAGTTGGAGAATATATCCATGAATATCTATTCCAGTTAAAGACTATTGCTTCCCACTCACAACCAAAATACATGCAAAGAGGAGATGATTTCTTTTACAAACTCCTCCATGTGGAATAATCCTTCATATGGAAACACTGGTATCAAAGCACATTGTTAAAGTAGGTGGAAATCAAACATGATTGAAAGACACGTAGCAGACATCACAACTAAGCAATATGCATTTTTGTCACTAAATCAGACCGCCACTGTCCTCTAGACTAAAATATCTCAGCAACTAGACTAGAGGATGTATTGCTATTAAAGAAAATAATACGTTTTGTTATTTTATTTTATTATTACTTTTATTTTTATCTATTTCATTATTTTAAAAGTATTGGATGGGTCATCAGATATTTAAGGAGATACATTTCTAATTACTAGGTTTTTCAGCTCGCACCCTCATCAGTTTGACCAGTACCTTGGTTTATGACAAAATACCTGCGGATGATATTGATTGATATTGCTAACATGCTAAACTAAGATGGTGAACATGGTAAATATTACTTGCTAAACATCAGCCTGTTAGCATTGTCAGAGTTTAGCTCCAAGCACAGCCCATCAACATATAAAAGATATGTACTGTATGAATGGTACAGCCTGACAGAGCTAGTTGCATGGCTGTAGACTCTTAATCGAATAAACTGTTTTTGATTTATTACTATTTTAATGCCAAGAAATTTCTCATATCAAACAGAGGACCGAATGTTGTGATCAATTGGCATGACCACACTGAATGACAAATAAGTCGTTTTTGCCACTTCTGGCACTCTGTGGGGCACAAATGATCATATTTGCTATATATTTTACGAGTTTAAAGCAGTTAATTCATTCTCTTGTGTTGTGTTTCATGTGATATGTTTTCTAGTTTGTTTTAGCATTATACAAAACTTTGCAGGTCTTGCAAAGTCTGGTCTTCTAGGTAAACACCAAAATCATGCTCTCAGTTATATTTTAAAGCTTATCCCAAGTCAAGCAATTGGTCCATATTAAAGCCATCACTTCTTAATAAGATCATCAGACTGTTTATTTTCTGCTCAAGTATGTTAAAAACCCTCCACTTTACACACTTAATAGCGTTTGGTTCTTATGCAGAAGTTCACCAGTCATGATTGTTCCTTTATAAAGAGATACAGATTTGTTCACCCTCAAGGGAGCCACAAAAACGTCACACACACGGACAACACTCAAAAATGGCTTGTAAAACTCAGTACCCCAAGTCACAAACAGTATAACAGCACTCCAAGCATTTCCTCCAATCCTTCTTCATTATCAATTACCTGCTAATGGGCAGAGCTGAGCTAAAACACACATGGCCACAGACACAGAGCACCCCATTTCCTAACTCTGGGGTCACCATGGTAACCGGGTGGCATCTGCTGGGTGGGTGGTGGGGGGGTGGTCCCCCGGCGTTTTGCCTGCCCTCTCCTGGACTTAATGTATATCAAGTGTGTGTGTGCAAAAACGTGTGTCGATCCTCCCTAATCCCCTTCAATCCCTGAATCTCGTCTGACAATCTTATTTCTTTGAGGAGAGGAGCAAGAGAGACAGGGGTGAGGATGGGAGAGGGGTGAGAGAGAATAGGTGAGAAGGAAGGAGAAAAATGGGAGAGGAGTGACAGGTTAACCAAAAAGTGAAGCAGGAGGTGTTGTCCCCCCTGGTGTTTCGGTGGTGATTGTTGTCCTTTCCTGCATTGTGAAACCAACACCAGCCCTGTTCGCATGCTGGAGAATGCACTCAAATCCCAAGAGCAGAAAAAGGTTTACCAATGAATTCATCGTACACGTGTTGTGTGTGTGTGTGTGGTGTTGTGTGTGTGTGTGTGTGGTGTGTTGTGTTGTGCGTGCATGTGTGTGGCGTGTGTGTGTGTTTGGAGAATGCAGTATGGATATAATGATGCCAGGGAGGAACAATTACTAAGCATAATTTCGTTTAACCTGCACAATAAATTAGGAAATTACTCGTGGAGGACAGAGAGCACGATGGATGAAGGACCAAAGAGAGCAGCGTCAGGTTTATTTATTAGTTTGCTCTGCACTCAAACAAGACACAAAAAAAAAAATACAGACATTGTTCTTATGAAGATAGTAATAGAATAAGAGTGTGTCCATGAATGAATGCCATTTATACACCACAAAAACATGCTACGATGTCATCTTTAGCATTGTAAACAGCCTTGTGGCTAAAGGAAGCCGGCTTGATTTTTCAGAGGAGAATATTCCTTGTCGTTTCCCCCCTGCATGTTCCAGTAATCAGTGCATAATCTACAGTTCATATATACAGAATAGTCAACTAAATGAAAATGATTGAAAGTAATTGCAGAACCAAATGAAAGGAGCAAACAAGGTCGATTTATCATACAGTGACAATTAGTTCTGGTTGTTTGTTACATTAAAGCTTCGCCCCTGAAAACTCAAATCTTGTATAACATTAAAATGCTGACTAATAAGCAACAATCATGAAGTTAAAAAATCGCCCCAAATGGTTTCTATTTATTAAAAGTGATTAAAAAAAAAAAAAAAAAAAAAAAAAAAAAAAAAAAAAAAAAAAAAAATTAATCTTGTATCAAATTAATGCTGTAGGTAGCCAGTATAGCGCCGCTT
>NW_023340246.1:8988206-8989844 GCF_004916995.1 Morone saxatilis
TAAAGTCTTATCCATAAGCAATTGGTCACATATTAAAGCCATCACTTTCTTAATAAGATTATCAAGACTGTTTATCTTTCTGCTAATATGTTAAAAACCCTCACTTTACACACTTAACTAGTTGGTTTTATGCAGAAGTTACAGTCATGATTGATTTCCCTTTATAAAGAGATACAGATTTGTTTCACCCTCAAGGAGCCACAAAACGTCACACACACGGACACACTCTGGCTTGTAAACTCAGTACCCCAGTAGTCACAAACAGTATAACAGCACTCCAAGCATTTCCTCCAATCCTTCTTCATTATCAATTACCTGCTAATGGGCAGAGCTGAGCTAAAACACACATGGCCACAGACACAGAGCACCCCATTTCCTAACTCTGGGGTCACCATGGTAACCGGGTGGCATCTGCTGGGTGGGTGGTGGGGGGGTGGTCCCCCGGCGTTTTGCCTGCCCTCTCCTGGACTTAATGTATATCAAGTGTGTGTGTGCAAAAACGTGTGTCGATCCTCCCTAATCCCCTTCAATCCCTGAATCTCGTCTGACAATCTTATTTCTTTGAGGAGAGGAGCAAGAGAGACAGGGGTGAGGATGGGAGAGGGGTGAGAGAGAATAGGTGAGAAGGAAGGAGAAAAATGGGAGAGGAGTGACAGGTTAACCAAAAAGTGAAGCAGGAGGTGTTGTCCCCCCTGGTGTTTCGGTGGTGATTGTTGTCCTTTCCTGCATTGTGAAACCAACACCAGCCCTGTTCGCATGCTGGAGAATGCACTCAAATCCCAAGAGCAGAAAAAGGTTTACCAATGAATTCATCGTACACGTGTTGTGTGTGTGTGTGTGGTGTTGTGTGTGTGTGTGTGTGGTGTGTTGTGTTGTGCGTGCATGTGTGTGGCGTGTGTGTGTGTTTGGAGAATGCAGTATGGATATAATGATGCCAGGGAGGAACAATTACTAAGCATAATTTCGTTTAACCTGCACAATAAATTAGGAAATTACTCGTGGAGGACAGAGAGCACGATGGATGAAGGACCAAAGAGAGCAGCGTCAGGTTTATTTATTAGTTTGCTCTGCACTCAAACAAGACACAAAAAAAAAAATACAGACATTGTTCTTATGAAGATAGTAATAGAATAAGAGTGTGTCCATGAATGAATGCCATTTATACACCACAAAAACATGCTACGATGTCATCTTTAGCATTGTAAACAGCCTTGTGGCTAAAGGAAGCCGGCTTGATTTTTCAGAGGAGAATATTCCTTGTCGTTTCCCCCCTGCATGTTCCAGTAATCAGTGCATAATCTACAGTTCATATATACAGAATAGTCAACTAAATGAAAATGATTGAAAGTAATTGCAGAACCAAATGAAAGGAGCAAACAAGGTCGATTTATCATACAGTGACAATTAGTTCTGGTTGTTTGTTACATTAAAGCTTCGCCCCTGAAAACTCAAATCTTGTATAACATTAAAATGCTGACTAATAAGCAACAATCATGAAGTTAAAAAATCGCCCCAAATGGTTTCTATTTATTAAAAGTGATTAAAAAAAAAAAAAAAAAAAAAAAAAAAAAAAAAAAAAAAAAAAAAAATTAATCTTGTATCAAATTAATGCTGTAGGTAGCCAGTATAGCGCCGCTT
>NW_023340246.1:8989869-8990033 GCF_004916995.1 Morone saxatilis
TCACAAACAGTATACACACTCAAGCATTTCCTCCATCCTTCCTTCATATTCAATTACTGCTAAATGGGCAGAGCTGAGCTAAACACACATGCACAGACACAGAGCACTCCATTTCCTAATCTGGGGTCACCATGGTAACCGGGTGCATCTGTGGGTGGGTGGGT
>NW_023340246.1:8990133-8990368 GCF_004916995.1 Morone saxatilis
GGGGGGTTGGCTTGTTCATATTCCAGTCATGTTTGAGTCACCTTGCAGCCGAGACTCTTCACCACAAAGAACTGCTCTCCCTCTCCCTCCCTCTGCCTGCCCTTTAATTTCTTCAAATTATTATTGTGATAATTGCCAGCTTGCAGCCCACAGCCTCAGTGAGAAAGTTTCTATTTTCAAATGTTATTATTATAACGGCATACGTGTTTTATGTAGATTTGGCACTTACATGAGA
>NW_023340246.1:8990390-8990662 GCF_004916995.1 Morone saxatilis
AGAAAAAAAGAAAAAAGTGAGATCCACGAGGTGATAAGTATAGTAAGCTGGCCAGACACACACATGCAGAATATACAGCCTCCTCACCTATCTTGTTTTTCAACCACACACATATATTCTCATATTTTCTAACAAATACATGTGTTCAGTAAGGCAGATGGTGCCATGAGCTGAGACTAAAATAGAAAGAGAAAAGAGGGTAAAAAAGAAAAAAAAAGGATATTTTGTCTTTCAGAGCAAAAGCAGAGAACAACCCTGTGGGCTTCAGAGAG
>NW_023340246.1:8990688-8994011 GCF_004916995.1 Morone saxatilis
CACACACACACACACACTGCACAACACGTGGTTGTGGATGGACGCTGGCCAAGTTTTGTTACTTTCTTGTATTTCTTTTCATTGTTTTATTCTAAAAATGCCCCCAAAACAGTTAAAAATAATCACATTGAATTTTACCAGCTAGCCGCAATGTACTCGTCTGCCTAAATTTCCCCAAACAATCGGTGTGTCGGCTTCTCAGTGGTGGCGTTCAAGCTGTCCTGTCAGCTGTCATTGTCAGTGTCTTCTTACGGAAAATGTACGGAAAATAAATGATAAACTATAAAACTGGTACTGGTATGATAAAAGTAAGCTATAAAATAAAAATAAGTTCTTGTGCTGTCTGAATGTAAGTTAAAGTATGAGCAACATCCCCAAAACTGCATTATACACTTCCCACAATGCAATTCAATAGTGTTTTCCTTCTTGGTAAATTTACAATAACCAAGATGAAATCATGAAGATTATTTTCTCAGATTTTTTTGGTTCCCGACAGAGCCACAGATTGACCGACCTTCGTGTGTAAAATCGGTGGAGTGTACCTTTAACTCTGACCTCATTTTTAGATGAATTTCCCACACTTGATATTCTAGGCACTCTGCCGGTGAACCAGATATATCTTATGCTACAATATTCAAGATTAAATGGACAGTAAACACCTGAAATATTGTGCTTTAATAAATACTTTAGTATTCTAATTCACAACTTTCTCTCTGAAGAAGAAACAAACCACGGGCTTTATGAATATTCAAGTCACATTAATGATTTCCATTTACGATGAGACACAGCAGGTATAATTCACATAAGACGCTCTATAATTGATGTTTTGTGTAGCGACAAATTCATATTTTACAGCAAAGTAGGTGCAGTATCAACCATAAAATGAACCCAAAAAGTAATTTCAGAAGTCATATTAAAAAACACATTATGTGAGGAAATTGAAACACTTTATTAGCCCTGTGAACATATTTCTAGAGTTGGGATAATGTCTCCTATCTCCATTAGTCTCCGATTGGTGAGATGAATTTCAACCACTGGTGTAAATTCCCAGATTTGGATCATCGGTATCAAATCAATTGTTTCTTGGCCTCTCAGTCCTCAATCTCACTACAGTTTTTGGGATATATAAGAGACACACTGATGGAAGTCAAACCTCCTACAGTCAAATGCAGATATTTCTACTAGATGATGCCAGAATCTGTAGGACACCCTGAGCTCTCCGAGTGGAGTGTAGCCTCCACTTACGTAACTTTTATGGTTGAAATCTCATATCTGCCAACTCTACCATGTGACAGCAGAACGAGAGATGTGACTCAGAGAGGGCTGTAAATGGGCGACGGCTGGAGAGCAAATTCCAAGAGGACAATCATCAGTCTTTTCCCTCGAGATTATTTCAATCATGTTGGACAGGTGATTAAATATTTGACCTCAGTCTAGTCTGTACTTAAATCACGATGCCTTTGACAGTCACAGTTGGCAGGCTGTTAATTATCTACGAGTTCTGATGAATCACGTTGAATCTGCACCCACGGCTCAATATCACACACAGGTCAGCCCGTGACTAAATCTCAGTATCAGCTGTGCGGCATTACTCTATGTGATTCAACAGATTCTCACATTATGATGGAAGCTGTGAAATAAGCAGGGGATTCGTGTTGGTAACACCCTGATGACCCCGTTATTATTATTCTTTTCTTTAAAAGGTGATCATGATACTGTGAATGAAAAGCTCATGCAAAAACAACACTGTGCTCCTCACTTCCACGTGTGTGCTGTGCTTACTTTCCATCATTCCCGTGTCAGTGCTGCTGCTTGTGCAACAGGTATGAGGAGGCCGCCTTCGTCATTTCTGCTTCAGACCTGCTAAATGTCAGCAGGAGGAAGAGGAAGGTCATTATTGTTTGTCAAATGTCTCATTACGCTGAATGTCGATGATATTGGCTCCGGTTCTCGCTGCTCGCCTGACACTCAGCATCACGTCTCTCCATTTGTTTGTTGTGTTTTAATCTTTAGATGTGAAACAGCTCATTGATCCAAAAAAAATAAATAAAAAATCAAATCATTTACCCATTTATCACTTACTGTCCACCTATCTGCCTCCTGCTGGCTTTTAGGAGTCATGACATTGCCTGCAGACGGCACGCACTGCACCAGGATCATTAACTCACCTCTTCCCAGCGATGATGCTATGTGTGTGGGGAGCTTCATATGACACTGACCTTGTTTTCAAGTGAAGTCAATTACCCACAGGGGAAAATTCAGCTGACAAGTCCTTCACATGTGTTTTTCTGTGTGTCACCAGACAAGGTCACATGACTCCTAGTAACCAGTAAGAATGATAAAGGAGTTGTTTGTCCCCACCCTAACGTGCAGCAAAGACAACAGGAGAGTGAGGGAGGCGTCAAACAGAGAAAGTAAAGAGGTTTAATCAGGCAAAGTGTGTAAAAATACCGTGAGGGTGGTGGAATTACCTGTAACCTACCACAGCAGTAAGCAGAGTCATGTCATCACGTCACCACTCAGAGCTTCTTTTTTCAGCAGAAACACTAGTTTAATTCACCAGTTAAATCCAGCCATTCACATGTTGCTATTTTTTCTAATAATGTTAATGTCAGTATAACCTGCAGATACCTCACATTAAAAGGGTAGACGTAGAGGAAGTGTTAAGTTTGCATTAACCGATTAGAAATAAAAGTCTGTTCCCAGTGAAGGCTCTCTCTCTCTCTCTCTGATTGAGGGAAATTAGATTTGTTAACTGATGGAAGAGTGAGATATAAATCAAGCACAGCTTGTAGAGGCCTGCATGGTCCCGAGGAGGTCTAATCAGGGAAAATAAGGGGTGAAGAGCCTGTACGTTGGAAAACATTTAAAGTTCAAAATGACTAAAATACAAAAGGTATGCACCATTTGGCAATAATGGAAAAATGCTGAAAAGCACGATAAAGTGGGTAGCAGTGGGTTTTCCATTCTCGAAAATCATTTTAAAAAGTTCCTTCATTTCTGTTTTGTTACAGACTCTCTAAAGTACTGTACTTTGTGGCTAAGTGATGAAGTTAAGAGCCACTTTAAAGGTTTGCTTATAAAACAGTAAATTTTTAGAGGACAATTTGTTTTTCAAATACTTCCTGGTAAATTTACTACCTGCTTTTTTCCCCAATATGGAAATGACATTTAGGAAACAAATGTTTCCACAGAAATCCACAACAACACCAAACTGCCTCAGAAGACCTTTGGAGGCAACACAGTCATTTTGCAATGTATGGCAACCTTGAAATGATTTCTGTCTCGATGTAAACATACTGTAGGTACACACACACACACAC
>NW_023340246.1:8994138-8995835 GCF_004916995.1 Morone saxatilis
ACACACACACACACACCACTGCTGTGGATCTGCACGTGCACACACACTGAAATCAGGAGAAGAGGAGAAGGATATTGCTTTTGAATCTCATATCCTGTTTTATTGTTCAAATATGGCAGAACAATATATACAACACAGTACAAACAACACACTCGCACAGTCCAACATACACACGGACAAATGGACGGACAAACAGAAAAAGACAATTTGTACAGACGTTCACACACACAGCTCTGAGTTGCCATGATTGATAGAGACAAGAATTTCTCTGGGGAACCACTGATCAAACATCGTACAGTCACGTGTGTACTCAGTCACTCACTCACTCACGCACACATTCACGCACTCACTCACTCACGCACTCACTCACACACTCAGAGACAGATGAACAGACTAACCATACAGGCCAACAGGACAACTTGTGTATTAAAGGGGATTTTAAGGAGATTAAGGATCCGGTGACAATAAAAGATCAAAACGAAAACGTTCAAAGTCCACCTTAAGACATAATTCACCTTTCTTATCGACGTTTCAATGAGCCCACAGCGACAGGACTTAAGTGGATTTCACAGGGATGAGAGCACATTTTCCAGCTCACACCTGTTAGCACTGGAGGGAAAATAAACCTCGTAGGGCTGAAAAATCTGAGCCGGCAAACTGAGTCTGAGTCTAAACAGGAACTGATTCAACCTTATAACAGAAATAACACGAATTGTGTTTTAACGGTGGACGATTTGGACATTTCAACTCAAGAATCCCACTCAGGTTTTTCCATTTCAGAGACTTTTGGCAAATCTCACAGTAAAAATGAATTGGCTAAAAATGTTAGCTATGTATTGTCACCTTAAGCACTTACAAAAAAACAGAAAAACAAAAACACATCAATTTGTTGTAGTGACTTAAGGCCACTTTGATTTGATTCAACAGTATGTATATATTTACCTGCTCTTTAAAAACTTAAACCAAAAGACAATTAAAAGAATTTTGTGCTTTTTTCACCTTTGAATGCAAACAGAAAGCTCTTTTATCATTTCTAAATCAAAATCTCTTCATTTTTTCACAATAAATCAACAGGGAAGCTATTTTGCTGCCACAGCAAAGCATGATAAATAATAGATAAAAAGGATAAAATAACAAATTTATGGTCAGAGAGTGTGCCTTTATCATAGCTGTATCATCATCATCATCATCTTCTTGCTGTCAGTCGAAAACCTCGTCTACAGGAAGTCAAGTTTTCACACTGTGAGACACACGGCATGTTTCTGAATGGATTTCATGAGCTGTGAGGTCGAATGCAGAGCACAAAAGGCCAATTTCAAGTTCAACACAAACAGAATGGATGGAAGACACTTAAATTAAGAGCCGGAGGGTTTTCAGCTGACAGCAGCGATTGTCTGAGTTAACCTCCCCGACATTAGCATCTGAGTAACTGCTCTTACATGCACAGTAATACAGAATAAAAGCTCCCCAGATCAGCATAAATACTTCCAATAAACACTGTGCCTCAAACAGCCTGTTTATAGACTTCATCCCAGACATTAATAAATGGATTAAAAGGACAAACACAAAATAAATCTGTGCGCTCTGGTGCTGCTTCAAAATCATTTCACAGAAAAAAAAAAAAAGGACAAAGTATGTGAACAGAAAAACATAAATAATGACATATATATGATCAGGCAGGAGCTGAGTTATGAAAT
>NW_023340246.1:8995935-9005619 GCF_004916995.1 Morone saxatilis
GCTTTAGCCGCTACCAAACAGGCTGCTGTGTGTGTGTGTGTGTGTGTGTGTGTGTGTCTCTGTGTGTGTGTGTGTGTGTGTGTGCATGTGTGTGCGTGTGTGTGTGTTTGGAGAATGCAGTATGGAGTATAATGATGCCAGGGAGGAAGCAATTACTAACATAATTGTCGTTAACTGCACAATAATTAGGATTACTGTGGAGGACAGAGACAGATGGAGAAGGACAAAGAGAGCAGCGTCAGGTTATTTTATTAGTTTCTCTGCACTCAAAAGACACAAAAATACAGACATTGTTCTTATGAAGATAGTAATCAGAATAAGTGTGTCCATAATGAATGCATTTATACACCACAAAACATGCTACCTGTACATCTTTAGATTGTAAAGCCTCTGTGGCTAAAGGAAGCCGCTGATTTATTCAGAGGAGAATATTACTTGTGTTCCTCTAGCATGTTCAGTAATCAGTGCATATTACATTGCATATATACAGATAGTCAACTAATGAAAATGATTGAAAGTAATTGCAGAACCAAATGAAAGGACAAAAGAATCGATTTTATCATACAGTGACAATTAGTTTGGTTGTTTGTTACATTAAAGCTCCTGAAAACTCAAATCTTGTATAACATTAAATATTTCTGACTAAATAAGCAACAATCATGAAGTTAAAAAATCCCCAAATGGTTTCTATTTATTAAAAGTGATTTATACTTCTGTATCAAATTAATGCTGTAGGTACAGTATAGCCTTGGATCCTAAGCTTTAGCCTCATGTGCACCTTCCCAGAATTGTGACGCAGGTTGCAACAACTGTGTTTGGTCCGCTTGGTGTGTGTGTGTGTGTGTATGTGTGTGTGTGTGTGTGCATTGTCTGAGAATGGGAAGCGACTCACGCCCAGATGAGTTATGCTGCTGTTTGAGAATCCCTCTTCAAACATACACAAACCGGCACACATGAGCCGCCGCTTCGCTGCACGACATGCTCTTCTCTGTCCCCTCGTATTCCCTTGTCCTTTCGTTACAGAGGCGTCAGCGGGGAAGAAACAAAACAGAGCAAACATATGACAGACTGACAAGAGAGACGAGGAAGAGTTTCAGTCGGAACTCAACGCAGCAGCATAGAAACCCCACCACCAACTCGCCAGTGCACATGTAAAAATGTAACCTGTGTAGGCTCGATGTAGAGCCGATGTACTATATTACTATAAATCAGCCTTAACACTCAAAAACTGAGCAAATGACCCCACACTGTCGACACATTTTGATTCGAATGTTGCTAAATCCTGATTGGTGCACAAAAGTATGTGACATCCCCCCCCTTTTTAAAAAAAAACTAAGTCCGCCCACTTTAAACCAGTGAGAAAAACACACAAAAACCACAGAAATCTCTCCTGTAACCAAGACTGTGTAAACTGTTAGCGGAATAATAATCATCATTATCACGTGGGACCACATCGCTCATTACAGGAGGCTGTTTGAGAAAACGGGTTTTGGCGCCTTTAATGTTTCACTAAATGCAAAAGAACTCTTTATAAGGTTTAAATATAGCTAGCTGCCTCTAGCACTATACATACAGCTATACTGCATATTCCATGTGACTGCTTTTGAAGTATGCAAAGCAGCAATGGGTATCTAAAATTTCCATGCAAATACACTTGCAGCTGTATTCTAATGTAAACTCTCCTGTGCTCTGCAGATTGCTGATTGCCAGCAGCGTATCTCCGGCTGATTACACAACTTTAAATCTATTACAAACACAATAACGTTAAACTGAGAAAAACCTGTCCACTAAAACATTTTGAATTTATTTTTCCAAATTACAAATTTTGAAGGATGAATACAGTAGAACAGAGATTTGAGGACAAAAGTAGAGCTTTATTTTTACACTGGACTGATACCATGACTGGTGTCAATCATCACACTGCACATTTCCATACGGACACACGCCCCGCTGGACAGATACTCAAAGTGAGTTAGAAGTGTTTTATTTTCAGGCGAGGCTCACTCAGGTAAGTGCTGGTGACTAATTTATGTGACTGTAAACCTTTTTAATTCACTTTGAAGGAGTCCCACCTGCTTAGGAGCATTTGTGTGTGTGTGTGTGTGTGTGTGTGTGTGTGTGTGGCCAGATGGTGTGACAATGAAAGGAGTGGACAACTTCCTCACCTTCATCACTGAAGGAAGCACAAAACAACATCCTCCTCCTCACATATCTACTGTTGCTAGGAGAATTTTTATGTTGAAAGCAGCTCAAGGACAAATTGAACATTTTAAATAATGGAAATGAGAAACATTATTTTGAAGAAATTGTGGTTATTGGGCAGAATGTACAGAGGGAACTGATAAAGACAGACAGATAAAAAAACCCACCACAATGTGACAAAATCCCTGATCCAGTCTGTCCTGTGGGTCTACTCTTTCTTTGGTGCTGGCCAAAACAAAGCTTGAAACATATTCCACATATCTGAGTGTGTTTGTCTTTTCAGAAGAGGTTTGGGTCTTCTGGAGCCTCAGTGCAGCTGGTGTGTGTGTGTGTGTGTGTGCGTGCGTGTGTGTGTGAAGCAGTCTGGACTCTGGTAAACACGTCTTAATGGGTGCACTCTGCCCATTTGTGGCTTTGGAAGTTTCTTCCCCAGTGTCAACAATTAGACAACAGCTGATATTTGCTGATAACTTGATATGTGTGTGTGTGCTTGTGCTGCGTGGGCGGGAATGTTTGGGTACATTTGCAAGTGTGTGTCTCGCTAATAGGGACAAAATCTTCAAGCAGCTTTTATAAATCTGTAAGTTCTGGTCGCAGTGACTTTTCCTGATTGAGGCAAAGCAAAGCAACGGGTTATTATTCAGATCCAATCTTTCATGCCCGCACAAAGTAAAGCAAAAACATCAGCTCTTAACAGGATCAAACAACATCAAAAAAATGTTTTCACAAATCAATGGTTGGGTCTTTTGAATGACCAGCATTACAGTGCTTCTTCCTTCCAGTACGTGTTTTAACTTGTGCTGTTTATGCTGCTCATTCACACATGCATCGCAACCATTCACCCACGGACATGTCTCGTCAGTAACAACACACACGGGATGTTCACAGAGCAATTTGCTGGTGTCGTTTCCCCACAGCGGTTATTAACAGAGCTTCAACATGAATCTCAGTCTGAGGCTGGAAAGACAAAGAAGAGGCTGTCAGATACACAATCATTGACAGAGGACATGACGCGTAAGTTAACCATCAATAAATCCTCTGCTTCCTCTTCGTATGTCACCATCTTCCTGTTTCTAATGACCCTGTACATCACAAAAAGCCCACAACGACCACGCAAACACACTCACATCCCAGACTCAGAATGTGCTAGCAGTTCTACATGATTATAAATCACCTACACTCACACGACTACCAATCACTTTCCAAAGCACTGTGCAGTTTTTGATTAGTTTTCTACATCCCAGACAGTGCCATGAAAATCGCCCTGCAAAGCTTTGAGACTTCCTTCACATTGAACCGGCATCCTTTTATTTGTTTTGTCAACGTCACATTATCATTATTTGTTACTGTAGCTGCAGGGATTGTTTCAAAACTATATCTTGGTGGATTTGGTGCTTGTAGGAAGTTCTTTAAGACTTGTGGTTTGTTTAAAGGTCCACTGTGCAACATTCAGGAGGATCTCTTTCATTGGTATATAATAGGAATCGTGTTATCGTTACCTTAGAATGAAACGTTTTTAGATGCCGCAGGTCGTCTTCCGTGGAGTCCGCCATTTTTAACTGCCATGTTTCTACAGTATGGCAAACCAAAAACTGGCTGTAGACGTTTTTTGTGAGTTTCTCCTACACACTTTAGAGCCCATTCTCAAACAGACGGTGTGCAAACTTCAACACTAGATTCCCCTAAATCCTACACACTGGTCCTATTATTATGTTATTATTATTATATTATTATTATATCTGTATCTTGTGTCTGTGAGTTGAACTTAATGTTGTACTGGCATGAGTTGAAACCAAAGGCTGCCCTCAAGGTAGAAAATCAATTGAATGATGTTAAGTGCACTCGATTTGAAGCTAATGGGCTAAAACAAAATCTTCATTATGGTCCTTTAATCTGTTCTTGTGGCTCAAGGAAAAACCACATGGAGTCACTGTGTTAACATGCACGCTAATTATCCAAGCTAAACTTCACTAATATTACTCAAACTCTTAAGAAATTACAGTTACATAATTTAATTAGAAGTTAGTGTAGTTTGTATAACTTGTACACCAATCTCAGTTGTTTAGTTCAGTTCAGTTTATTCTGCCTTCTTCCGTAAGCCTCTTTTCATTTTTGTCTTCCACATTATGTGAAATATGTGACTGCATTTGTCTTGAGCATATGTTAAATTCATGCACGCATTGTTTCCTGTGAATGTGCGTGGGCATGCAGTTTGAATCCTGCGGGTAGTCCTACGTATAGAGGCAATTACAAAATGAGAATACCTTGAACGGAAAAAAGGCAGGTCATAAATAGTATCAAATAAAAGGGCTTGATACAATGAAACTCTTAAGGATGATAGATTTAAGGAGTTGGGGAAGCTCATTAATGCAAACTAATCTGCCTAATGTCCACTGAGTAACGAAAAGAAATACATTCTACTGTATGCAACTGCTTCTAAATGTGCATCTATAAAGGAAAAAAAAAATCCACATTTATTCATCCACAAAAAAAAACAACAAATCACCATCACACATTTCTTGGCACACACAAACAATTCGTTCACATGGACTGTTAACAGCCATCACGTCTTACAAAAGCCTCGCAAAGAACCTCCTCTTCCAGTGTTATACAGCCGTCAGTAAGAGCATCCTAACGTCTGCTGGGACTGTTTAAAACAACAGCTCAGACAAAAACGCCTAACCGCTGTCACCCTGCGCACTCATTTATACACACAACCAGCTTTTTTCCACTGCTGGATGGAAATTCAATTCATTAAAATGAGTGCTGCTTGTTAGTACCCACATTTAAGCACTTTGACCACCGCACTGCTGTGCTGTTTTTCTGCTTAATTTATTTTGTTTATATATATAATGGACTGCTGATGTGTATGATGTGTTTGTGTTGGTCCACTGAGTCTGTGCTGATTATGAGGCTGTACTGTAGAAACCTTCACCAGCTGTGTCTTTGTCATCACTAAACCTGAACTTAAATAGTGACATGGCTCAGGATTTTCAACATCCTAGGTGTTAAGTTACAGTTTAACAACACAAACTCTGATAGATCAACCGCCGTCTGTGAACTCGGATTGTAAAAAACAGTATGGTTGGGGTCACATGCACACAGTTGAATGTTTCCTATCTAACTACCACTCCTTTTTTAGCTTTCCTAGCCATCCGTTGCTACCCAAAACATTAATTACAAACCATGAATCAGTGCTTGTGTTTTAGACCCACCAGACGTGTATCTCTGCAAATTAAGAGAAAATAGCTTTTTGAGGTAATTTAGAAAGTGCTATTACAGTTTGTCAGTCTATTGTTTACAATGCTGTGCACTATGTGATGTGACAGAGTAATGTATCACAGCTGCAGGCTGTGAGGCCAATTGTTCCACTATAAAACATCTTGTCTGTAGTAAGAGATGCTTTTGATATAAGCAAATAGTATACCCCATTACGAATAAATGTTATGAAATAAATATAATAAGTAAATATTATCATTAAGCATCATATTTCTGTATCATGCATCCTATGTGAAACAATTGTTCTACGTTTCAGGAATTACGCTCATTCGTTCTCTTGGTAAGAATTAAATGATAAGATCGTATCATTCGCATGTTTGTACGTTAAATATGTAGCTAGAGCTAGCAGCTGGTTAAATACTAGCCTGGCTCTGTCTGAAGCTAACAAAATCTGCCTACAGCACCTCCAGCACAAGTGATTATGCTTTTATTTTTACATTTCTGTTTGTGTACAGGTGAACAAATGAGATACAACATGTTAATCAGTTCCCTCTGCCTTCAGTCTTTATGCTAGTTAACTATCGAAACTACAATTTTGGGCCATAAAAAGAAAGGAATTACTTTCTTTTTATTTTGCCATTACTTCTCTACTGTCATTCAAAGCTGATGTTCCTTGCACTTCCCCACAAACAGTGGAGTATTTTATTGTTTTGGTTTATGTGTGACCTGTGAACAAGTGGGCGCTTTGTGCAGAAAACTCAATTGAGCTGCACTTTTAGCTGACACGTGACCTTTTTGTATTATAGTTTGTTATAATTTCACATTTGTTAGTAGTTTGAACTACTTTTTCTAAGTAGCTTTAGTTAACCACTAGAATTCTACCTAGGGTAGCTTTGCTTTAGTAGTTAAGCTTGTAGCTATAAATATATGATACATGTAGTGGTGTAAAAAGTACAATATTTGCCTCTGAAATGTAATGAAATTGTGTAAGTGTAGCAAGTAAAGTATAGCACCTGAGTAAATGTACTTCTAGAGATTCAACTGTTGGTTATGTACAGTGCAGAGAAAAGTTCTAGGGGTATTAAACAGGAAAAACACAAAAAGTAGTCAGTGTCAAAATAAGAGTTTTGGAAGGACACATTAGTTTGTTTTCACACTTTACCAACATGTTTCTACAGTTGCCCAGAATGGACAAACCAAACAGTGGCTCTAGAAAGGGCCTTTTGTGTTTTTCACAGCCACTGCAGTTTCTCCTCCACACTTGGAATGGGAAAGTGTGGCAAGGGGGTTGCAATTAGCAGCCACACCACTAGATGCCACTGAATCCTACACATTGGAGTTAAACTTCTTTGGGGCTACAATTGCATAAAACTGTAATTTTTAACATCCCAAAATTCTAAATGGCAGGTTTTAAGATGAAGACTGTGATGTGTGAATAAAAGATGCATGACTGAATAAATATAGATGTAGAAATGTGACCATGAGTGCAGAAATGTATTGCATTTGGATGGACTTGGAAAGACTAGTTCCTTGCACCAAGAGAAACTCGAAACACCTGAGGAAATGGGGTCTCACTAATCTCGCAATTTACAAAGCATTTAGAAAAGACAGCAACCTTCATAAACACCCTGATAGATTGTAGAAGCTCTGTTTATTTGTTGTTATTTGAAATAGTTTTTTTCTTGGTCATTGAAGGCCTCTCTCTCTTTCTCTCTTTCTCCCCAGCGGCCAGCAGCAGTTGGCTTCAAGAACATGTGGCGGATCTGAGTCGAAGGTAAGAACATCTTCATCACTTCATCCTTTTTTCTCTCTGCCCAACTCTTCCTCTCATTCCTCCTCTCTCTGTTTTTCAGCTTTTCTCTCTTACTCTCTCTTTCTGCCTCTCTCTTTCTGCGTTGTCAGCAGATTTCGGTCTCAGGTAGGAACAGGAAGGATCCACTTACACTGACTCAACACACACTCTCTCTCCTGACAGGGGTATCAGTACCCACCCTGCGTGTCACTGCTTACAGTGGGAATCTGGGTGTCCAGGTGTGTGTATATGCAGGCACATATGGCCTTAATGTGAGGTCAAAGGTTACCCTCGGTCAGTGTGGTGGCTCATTGATTGAGCGTCTCAGAAACAGCTGTAAGATCAGTTGTTGCATTGTTTCTCAAAGGAACATACAGGAACGCAGACACATCCGCCCAGCTTCCCCCTGTTAACCCGAGTTCAAGGGTCAAAGGTCACAGGTCACAGGTCATTGTTATCATAATGATCTTTTGGTAAAACTACACTTTATCCATAGCTGACTGATCAGCTGTCAGCTGTGTGTGTGTGTGTATCCAGTTCAGTTCATATTAAAAGCCTTGGTTCGGAACCAATCAAGATGCAAGTTTTTTTAGCTACAGGATGTGTCAGAGAGGTCATTGTATAATTTCTAACTTCTTCGACTCCACAGAGCATTTAAGCTTTTTCTACAGTGCAAACACACTATATGGTTAAATTTGTCTCAGTATACAGTCTGTTGGTTGGACAAAACAAGACATTTCTGACATTTTATACCCATATTTATCTTTTCTGACCTTTCGTAGACCAAACCCTAAATTATTAATTAGTGAAATAATCTGCAGATTACTCAATAATGAGAATAATCTGCTTTACTCCAGCAGCTCCATAATTTCAAACTTGTGTTGAAACAGCAAGCTATATTCAAACCTACAGAATATTCTTTTAATTGTAGTCAAGATCACTATGTATGACAGGCAGAATCAGGGGAAGTGTGCTTAAAAGTGTGCACTAAATACAAAAAGATATGTAGATTATACTTTTCTATTTGAGAAAAGATGGAACCGTAATGTACTTTTCAAGCCACTTTAGGGGTATAAAATAAATGTTGGAGTGTTTCATCATAACTGTATCATAAAGTACAATATTTCACCTTGTTTACCAATGACACTTTCTTGAGGTGTTTTCTGTCAAATCTACCTCCTAATTTCACGTTTTCTTGAATAAACACTCTGGAACAGATTGTTTCCCTGCAGATGTGAGGCTGTAATGTGTTTCTGTTCTAAGCTAAAAGTCTGACCACTGGACACTTGATATATATGGTTAGAAGCTGATACGTTGCACCAAAATTGAATAGCTCTTGAATTCTGTTGATTCCCCAAAGAGTTCTGTGGTTCTTATGCAATTTTTTGCCAGTCGGAGAGAAAAAGCCTCTAAAACTGGACTTCAGTAAAACTATTCAACCCGGGGTAAGAAAATACTGTTTAAACTGTACATACATGTCAGATGTAGTGGTATCGGTGTATACATTGTCAGCTGATATATATCACATTTCCTTTAACTCTGATCAATAATAGCTTTTTTCACAACCTGCTTGTAAAGGAATTCCAGAGTTCTTCGCAGGTGAGAAATGTTAAGAGCTCTGGCATCACAGATGATGCGGCAAGACAAGGGAAAGAAATCAAAATGTTTTGGGGTTGTTATCATGTAGTCTGATTTATAAGTAAAAAATCGTGTATAGATTTTTTTTCTTTTTTATAGATTTTCAAAGTAATTTGGGCTCGAAGTTTACTCCAGTAAATATGTCAGTTTGCAGCTGGACAGCATAGCTTTTAAATATGCAGTGTGTCAAATTATACACTCAGTGGACACTGTCGTAGGCACATCTCTCTTCTACTGAGTACCATTCATTGTGTTAGCATTCTTACTTTATCATCTTCATTATCACATTTTTTCTCAGAGAACTGATGCTCATATAATGTTGGGCTGTTGGATGAATGAGACTGTAGAAACTCTCATGCATGAACATATAATAGATACTCAGTCACACTTGGATCTCATTTATTTCCTATTGTGATGTTTGGTCTTAACAACCATTAAATCAGCTCACAACCTTGACTGAGGTGGTACAAAAAAAAAGTACCAGGCAGCAGGTATTATCCATAATGGAAAAGCAAAAAGAGCGAGTAGGGTCGAGCTGTAGCATGCGGTAGAAAAGCGGCTATAGTAACATATACTGACTCCAAAGCAGACTGATGCTCAGTGTCGACTGTTGTGATAAATATTACATCCTACTGTGTATTCCCACATCTGAAGTGGGTGAAGTATACTCACACACATAGACACACAGAGTCAGCAGCTTAGTCGGTGCAGGTTACTCGGGGCGACAGCCTGGAGAGTTGTGCAGCAGAACTGAGCTGTGATTGGCTGAAAGGGCAGAAATGAACAGGACGTCCCAGCCTAGTTTCCAGTCTTTGAGTGTGTTTGTGTGTGTG
>NW_023340246.1:9005719-9023235 GCF_004916995.1 Morone saxatilis
GAATTTAGCTTCATACTAAATGCAGAGATTTGGGATTGATTTCAATCTTAATAATAATAATAATAATAATAATAATAATAATAATAATAATTGCCTATCACATCAAAATTAGGTAGTTTTCACTGAGACAAGCACTCAATGAGGGTTTTGGCTTTAAGTAAAAAGTAAAATGCATGCTTGGCAACTTGTAGTGTTTTGTAGCAGTGTTATTTAATTTTTTAGCATCTTCAGTCGCCAATTCCCCCGGCAAAGTTAGTGCTATTAGTGCAGATAAATTAAAGTGATAGAGGGACACTGGTCTGTATGCTCCCATAGTGTTTGTGGACCCCAACCGAAGAGTCCAGATAGGGTTTGGAAAAGCTGGTATCACTAAAGTTTCTGCTTTAAAATGTGAATTCAGAGCTTATAACTGAATTTAAATCGATGATTGTCTCAGTGCTGTATCGGCAGGACACACTTGGTTAATACAACAGTAATACTTAAAGCATAGCTGGGGCCAGACCACTTTCCATACACAACTTAGAGAAAAGACAAAAATGTAGTTTGCTATCTTATGTAAAAAGTGAAATGAAAGGCTGGAAGTTTTAAAAAGATCCATTTCCTGAAGCTGAATTGAATTGAAAGTGCTTTGAACCCAGACATGCTGCATAATACACAGACAAAAACTTGTACAGACAAAGTCCAACATACTGTTTTTCACACTTAAGTTTGAAGAATCCAGTCACAACTCAGACTGCGTCAGTCAGACCAGCTATTTTCACATAATATCCTCTTCAGCCACAAAGATGAGCAGATGAGTAATCTTTTGTCAATGGAGACAGCACTGATTTTTCAAGAGGAACGTATGCGAGAAGAAAAGTAGACTATTTTCTTCACCTGAAACAACGAAGTTAAAGAGTTTTTTCTTAGTGAAATTAAGGATATTGAGTCCTATTTTAAATGCAGGTGATGGTGAACCAAATTGTCTACAAAACATGATTTATCTTATTCTAAAAGGGCAGTTTGTGAGTGACAGGTCAAAGTGAAACCTACATGTGCATGTGTGTCTCTGGAGCAGTGTTTCACACAGACCCACAGCTGAGTGACGGTCGATGTCCTTGCTGTTAGATGTAGGACACCAGAGTTAACTAACAGGCTTAGCTAGCTGGCCAACTGGGACTGTCAACCTAGCACTGAACTCAAGCTACATTATCTATTTAACTAGCACTGTGTCTAGCTAGGTCAGTTGGGCAGTAGTGGCGGGTAGCTAGCTTGACTGGCTAGCCGTTGTGGGTGGCTAGCTGGGTTAGCTAGTCAGCAAACTGGGCTGACTGTTTGGCTGGTTCAGGCTTTGCGCCCAGGGCTTACTGACTCTTCTCCTGGTTAGCCAGGCCTGGCTGATGTTTTCTGGGCGGCAGTCTCTGTACCTCAGTCCGATGATGTCACTTCCTGTTGTCTGTAGTGGAGTTAGCTGTAGTGTCCGTCTTTGTTGCAGTTTCCTCAGCGCTCCCAGGGGGCTGCACTGCCGAGGCATTAGGCCCACCCCCATTTTGAAGTGTTTCCTGTTTGTACTGTTGCAAGGCGCGATTGACAGCATCCTCGACCAGTCGCCTGCTGACCCTCAGTAGCTCCGCCTCGTCGGGCTCAGACCGGCGACGCCCACCTGGGTAGAGGAAGCATAAAATAAAGGTGCATTATATACATTATTATATTCATTCAAGAAAACATTATCACTCACAAACATAAAGCACATGGATGTACAAACTTTTGTACGAAATTGCTCCCTTATATCACATTACACATTATTCTTTCCATTGTTAATATAAAAATATTGATTAGCGCAGCTTTAAAGTAAATTAAGTAACATCCCTCTGGGAAATGTCTCTATGTAACAGTCTATATGAATACTGATCAAACAATTTCAGTACTTTGGTTTATTTTGGTTTAAGTCACACATTATTACAGGTTTCTGGAACTATGAATCATTGTGGTATATGACAGTTTGCAGACAGTGTTGATATTAAACTCCAAATCGTATTTATACTACCTTGTGCTATGTAAGTACTGGTGCCCACTTGCTTGCACACACTTGCTGCAAAGGGCAATTTTGGGTGCATCTTCAATGTTCAATTTCCAATAGCTAAACAACAAAATACGTTTTGAATTTGAAACTTATCATCAAACTGTGGATTTCCCACTGTGTTTATGCCACTAGTGTCTGTTCCACTGTATGTGACATGAATGACACATTCAAAATCTTAACCTTAACTACAGTGATATTAAAAAACATCCAATGTTAAATCCTTTGTGTTTTATTACATGATACCAGGGCTGATTTCATTCTTACTCCAGTATGTTCGAAATGAAAATAACTATTAATCTGACAATAATAAATGACTCTACAGTCACTCGTCATAGAATCCAGCAACAATAGATTGGATGTGACCACAATAGACAAGATGTGACAGAGTTGATAACAACAGAGGAGGTAAACAACCATCTCTCGACTCTTCAGTGCATGCATTTTGAATTTAATCTACCTCCTGGAGTGATTGAAAAGAGAATTAATTTAACAAGCAAAGGTTTTACCACACTGTTGGTTCTGCTTTTGCTACAGACAAAATGGCAGACTAAAAAACTGTGAGATAGCAGAGCAGTCAGACAGACATAAAGCCAGTTAGAAAAAAAAAATATATAGCAAGATGGGCAGAAAGTCAATAATTCATGTAGAAAGATAGCTAGGCAGGGAGGCTATAAGATAGACAGCCTGCACTAAGCCATTCAGAAAGAGAGTAATAGAAAATCACTCAACCATCCAGTCGGCAGTGGTTCAAAAGCACACTATAACCCCCTCAACATCTGATTACTAAAGGCTGAAAGTAAAATCCCCAAGATGATATTCCACATTGCACAATCCCACTGGGCCCATCGGTGTGTTTATATTTGAAAGCACAGTGGTGCTACTGTTATGCAACACAGACAGAGACAGGACATACAGTAGGAGTGAGACAGCGAACGAGGTTTGCTGAGGTCAGATTTGCATCCATAAAGCGTAAGCGGATGATCACACTGAAATGCGTCGCTACAAAAGCCTCGCCAGCAAAACCGTTGTTTTTCTATGGTACGTCCTCTCTCACACGGCGTGTCTCGGTTTTTCTGTCGGTTTTCTATGACACGGAGAAGGTGACACATTCTCATGTTTTCAGCACCTGTCAATGTCACACTTCACCCAGGCAGCCAATTAAATCAGGCCATAGGTGGGCTTTACTACTTTACCACTCATTCCTGTTTTGATGCTGGTAGATGTGAGAGTATTTCAGAGGGAATGGGAGATTTCATAGCTCATGTCGTGATAGTTTCATGTAAGTCACTTGTCTTTAGAGCCCGACCGATAAAGGATTTTTAAGGCCGATACCGATACAAATATTTGACGATTTAAAAATCCGATAGTCCGATATATCGGCGTATATATATTTAAAAAAGAAATTCCAGAACTGCGTACAAAACATAAACAGATTTCCCTAACATTAGTTATTTGTAGTTATTTATGAGTCCTCACTAAAATAATAGGATAATGCAGTTTAAAAATAAACAGAAGAACATCAAAATATATTAAAGTTCTGATAAATAAAATGTATAAAAATACAATGAAACTCAAAGTCCTTTGAACAAAAAACAATAATAATAAAAAAAAAAAAATCAAAGTTACGAGTATTAATAGACTTGGTAAGCTTCATAAATATAACTTTGAACAAGACTGGAAAAAAAATATTCTGTTAAGTTCTATAAGTTCTGATAAATAACAACAGCAAAATATAAACTATAGTAAAAGACTATATACCAAGGAGTGTCAAAACTCATTTATTGGGTTTCAGGCGGCCACATACAACCCAATTTTTTTTTTTGACCCTGAAGTGCGGGCCGGGACCAGTAAATTAGGCATAATTAACTATAAATAGCAAAAACCCCTAATTGTTACATTCTGAAAATGATCACATTTAGCAACTTTCTTTTCACAAAACATTACTGAAACAACCGTGAATTTTAGTAATAATAAGTAAGCAATTTCAACAATATATAATATATAATTTCATTTATACACATGTGCATTAGGCTAACAATTTAAAGATCAGTGGACTGTGGATCTCACAAGCCAACAGAACATTAAGTAACATGTTATCCTGGAACTGAAACATAATATCAGGTAACTTTCTCTTACAGTTAATAATAATTAAAACAACTTGTCAAGATATTTTAAATTTACCTACATACATTTTCACAGAGCAAAAGTGTCTGAAGCAGCATTTTACATGAAGTAGGTTTAATCACTGTTTAGTTTGCTAAGTTTAGTCTCCTTTTTGACAAAGTCATTTTGACTAATGAATGTTATAAGAGGAATAGAGCAGCGTAACGTGTGTGTGGTAGAGCAAGAGAGAGAGAGCGTAAGCGAGCGTGCGAGCGGCGGTGAACGGCAGCAGAGCAGTAAGTTATCAGGTCTAGCAGTAAAATGTACAGTGTGAGTTACAGTTGTCGGTGAATAAAGTTTAATAAAGCATTGGTGCTATGTTCAATACTCTGTCTTCTCTGTAATTTTCACACATTCCGCGGGCCGGAATGAACCCTCTAGAGGCCGTAAGTTTGACACCTCAAAATATTTATTCATCGTCCATTATAAATGCCGATACAGATAGTTTGGAAAATGCCTAATATCGGCCCGCCGATAAATCTGTCAGGCTCTACTTGTCTTTGAGAGAAAGCAACGGCAATAGCTCGCTGTCAGCTTGAATCCCATTGATCATATTGGATTGCCCGGTTGCACACACATCCCTGCTCTAGAGATGCATGTTTCGAACATTATTTGAATCGCCGGCGACTGTAGCAATGTGTCTCTGTCTGATTGGCCCCTAATGTGTCATTTTTTCTATTCTGTAGTAGTTTTCTTACCAACCTGTTACAGTTTATGTTAAATTATCTTAAATACATTTTTCAAAGGTGCCCTGAGGAGTTTTTAACCACTTGTACCACTATGGAGAAGTTCTTTTTTATTTATTTGTGCGACCCAGTTTTGTTTATCCATTTCTTTAAGAGCAATGTCCACAGGGCACCTTTAAGACACAGTATCATTGACTGTTTGGCAAATGCACCTGTAAGCTACTAGGTATGAATTCAATGAGGTGTATAAATGCTCTGCAGGGGTCTCAGTCCTTGATGTATTGCTACAAAGGTGTCTGTCACTGATGATTGATTGTTTGTATATCCATGCTGTGGACATTTTATACACCCCCTTTTATCCTCCAGGTGGGGTTGAGATATACTATAGAAGCCAGGAGAATAAATTACAGTCACATGCATGTCACCGCAGCATTTCACCATCATTACCAGCTTGTACCGTTGACACATGCATTATGTACCCACAAATATGTGTTATTTATGCCAAACAGCCTGCCAAACAGAAACCAGCATTCGTCATACCAGCCGACATATGTGCGCATTACTCACCCAATTATGGTCCCACTATGCTCTCACATCAGCCTCAGCCTTATTTTTCGTTAAATTGATTTGAACCTAACATGATGTTCTGTTGTTGTACCTCTAACTCATGTTTTATTGAGCTGTGCTCTCTGAGAAGCCCAGCTGCTGTTGTACTGAGATGCGATTTGATTACCTGCAGTCACCCTGTCAGTTTGAGTGACTCACACCTCTGACCGCTGTTTGATCAGGTATTTTTGCCCTCAGGACTTCAGTGGACTGAATTTATTCCACATATTTCTTAGCAAACAGTACACACTAGTATGTGGACCCCCAAAGGCTGATGGCCATTATAATCAAGCTGAGTTAACTGAAACTGGAGATCATTTAAATTATGGCACCATTTACAACTGGTATCAACATGTATCTGGATACATTGCCTGGATAATGACAAACAATCCAATAAAATTCTTTGCATTAATCCGGCATTCACGTTATCTTGATTCTGCCTACATTGTAATCGGATGTAAATATGCAAACTAACAAAGTTAGGCCTTAGGTTACTTTAAGGTGATTTTTTTCTTAAGAATGTGGTCACGCTGCTGAGATCTGATCACAATGCGAGCCTGACCAGATGTTGTCTGGCCGATCTGATCCCATTCATATTATAACGCGTTTTACATGCATGTAGACCGGCATTAACATGTGGTTTTCCTTATAAAGATCGGATATCCAGATACAGATTGCATGTTAATGCCAGGCGTCTATGTGACCCTGTATGGTTGACACACTGTTACACGCACAGACACAAACTTCTGCAATTGGCGATGTGGACCCAGCATGCATCTCTCAAAGTAAAAAAAAAAAAAGAACTAATTACAGTCTATGTGCGGCTCATTATTTATGATTGTGTGATCAGCTGATGATCACACAGAACAATTTTCTTTTAGCAAATATTTTGATGTTGCTCTCTGCTCTCCAGTGAGGTCCACTGTAGGAAATATTAAAAACAAACATCAAGATGCAATCACACAAAAGTGTGGTTGTAGAGTCTCTTTGTTCCATATCTGTGAATGCCGTCAAGATAAGTGTAGCTTTCATTTTAAAATAAACACACTGTAGTGAACACAGGTTTGATTATTTAAAACAGGTCCACCGAATGTCCATCGTCTTCTTAAGTGTCCCTTAAGGATGAGATCACAGCAGTATGTGCACATGCTGAACCCATTACATGTCAAACAGTAGCTAAAGGCCTCAACCCTGTTTGCATGATTTACACTTCAGTTAGACTGAACTCACTGTGCGGTGGAGGAAGTTATTACAGCATTAACAGAGAAATGCCTGTGTTAAAATCATTGCATGCAAATACCAAAACATGTGAAAGGCAAATACCAGCAATGTGGCATTCAAAACATATAGGGCTGTGGATATAGTTTCTAACTGAAATAGAAATAATTTGATACTGTATTGATGTCTGTAACGAAATCCTTGCATTTGATCAGCTACTGAAGGACGACCTTAGAGACTGCCTTGCTCATTGAAACTACAGCTGTGAGGAGAAGCTTACTAACACAAGGCCATAAAACGGTCCCCTTAATCACTTCCTGTCCTGCTTCCTTCAACCAAGATGGCTTTAGCTTGGATCATTTAGGGTAACTGAATTTAAACTGATGAGGCAAATGATTATAGAATTACACATTCAAATTATATCAGCTGAAAGGAAATGCTGGCAGATTAGAAAAGGCTGCTAGATGACACATCAGCGGCGATAGAATTACCTCAATAAGAATAACAACTGATTAATGATTATTCGTGGTTTCTGGGAAAAATAATACTGTGATTACATACGGTCCAGGTGATCTCTGAACACATCTTTTGTAATAAATATAATCGCGGTAACCCAGAGGTTGCCGAATGTAATCATTAATCATCCCAAATGTGATTGTTCTGAGGGATTACGTTACAGAATGCAATCTAGCCTGTAATCAGATGTAGATTAGGTTTTAAATGAGCCTTCCTGACTCTGATTGTAGACATGTGATATGAGGAGGGACACATACTTGAGCGTTTGGCATGGAGTGGGTTCTGAACCAAATCTGCAACGTAAGCACAAACATCAACACATTAAATAAATAAAAGACACAAATACACACACACACAAAAAGAAATTCAACAAAAAACAAGTGATATTTTGCTGTCTCGTGGATTTCATACACTCATGAAGCAGTACAGTACACAAAAGCCTGTTTGTCTGCTAACACAAGGGAGATAGTTTTGGTGCTACACAGCTGTGATTTTAAAGATTAGGTTTGGACCTCTGGGCTACGTGAGGACTAAAACGGATGCACAAATATTCAGAAGAAATACTCCCAAGAGTGGCGAGCCTCTGCTGTGTAAAAATAGGGCCCAGGTGTACACTTTTTAGAGAGAGAACGCTGGATAATAGAGCGTCATTTCTTACACAAATAGTTAGACTACACTGTAAAAAGACTTAAACGTATGTTAGCTAAACATGAACAAACAACTGGGTGACTTTTGGATGATTTTAACATGGAGTATAACCCTCATTCCTCTCCTCTGACTTACTTCTGCTGCTGTTATGAATATCCAGAAATTACTAGCTCGTGATTTTGATCCCACATAAACAGACTTTGACTTGTCAAAGGTCTGTTCTGTGTCCGTATCTTTTAAATGAGGTGTGTGAAAGAGTTTTTATCTGCCTGTTCAATCTTGGCCTGACAAAATAAAGGCCTTTTATGATGGCAGTAAAGCTGCCCTCTGTACCTGTTACACACACACACACACACACACACACACAGTAACAGAGACACAGATAAGCCTTTCTCGCTGTGGATAGACTGATTCCACAACAACAAGGCTGACAGACACAACTTATCTCTTTGTCACACACACAAATACACATGTTCAACAGTGTATCACTCACACACGCACACACACACACACACACACACGTTCTCACAAAGTAGATCCACAATTTCTCAAAGCTTGTGTGCCCTCTGCTGAGCTCATATACTCCCCTCCACTTGTGCGACTCTGACTCTAACCTCTTTCTGCCTTTACTTTTACAAACCTCTCTCCCGTTTTATCTCAACCCTTTTTTTTCCCTCTCACTCTCTCTACTTTTTCTAGCTGGCAGTGTTGTCATGGTGACGGGATGAGAACCAGACAGGCACTTCAACTTTTAACAACACAAGAGGTTGCACCGACTTCCATCGTTTTTTTCTTTGTGCCAGGTTTCACTCACTCTTCACCATAAGTGTCCTCTTCTCTCACATCTGTTTGACTTTTTCTTGTCCCTCAACTTTTTTGTCCTTTTTCTCTGCATCTGACTTTCTTTCTTCTTTGCCTCACTGCTTCTCTCTTTCAGGCTCATCTTTCCCAAATGTATTAACGTGCATTTCTCAAGATCTGTTTTCAAATATCACTTTTCTTGTCTCTCTCTGTGCGCTGACATTTAGTTTCATCTAAAAACTCCACAACATAAGATTGGGGAAAAGCAAAAAACAGTGGAACAGGTGTTGTGAGACAGATGAAATCCCTTAACATTAAAATTTATAAGCAGTTGGAGATTTCAATGAATGAGTAAAACAGATTTAAACTTGCCGAATTATAATATGCATTCCTTTCTTTTTCAGTATGCATTACATTGAACTCTCTGGGTCTAGAGCCAGACTAAATATCTTAGCCCATATGGTGCAAACCAAGCCAATTAGTAGATTCTGGTTAAACCTGTAGTGGAAATAAGATTAGAAGTAGGATATGCTGTCTTCTGTCCAACAGCAAAACCATGCCAGGTTGTGTTTTCATTGCTCGCTTTATTTTTGCTAACAAGCTAGCAACAGGGTTCTAGTTGGTTTGTCATTTTTGTATACACTGAAATATCTTAACTAGGTCTGCAACTAGTGATATTGTTTCCTTATTGTTACATCTACCGAATATTTACTAAATTTATCAATTTGTTGTTTGGTCTATAAAACTAACAACTAAGACTCAAAGAAAGAAGAACATTCATTATTTACAATAATATAAAAGAAAGAAATGCTGCAAGAAGCTGGAACCACAGTGGTTGAACATTTATTCTATTTCTGTCATAAAAATGTCTTTATCCAGTATTTACGCTTTATTTTTCTATTTATTTATGACCAAATACCTGCAAACCTAATTACATTCTCACCATATGTTAAGTGCTAATTAGTAAATGTTGGCATGCTAACATACTAAACTAGGATTGTAAACATGGTAAACATTATACCTAAAAGTCACCGTCACAACATTGTGATTGTGAGCATGTTAGCATTTAAGTTTGTTCCTCTTTCACACCTTTGCTTCCTCTGTCTGTGTCTCTAACGTGTCCAGGCTTCGAAGTCACCCAGATAGGCAGAAAGGTTGAAAGGTTGTTGGTGTACTGATGCTGTGTTTGTGACTGTGACTGTACTGTCAGCGTGCTGTGAGTCTGCACAATGTCAAGTGACAACTACTGTGTGTCGGCTTTGTTTTTTTTTATTTCATTCCCAGCGTCACCGCTCTGCTCTGCTTTACTTGGCTCTGCTCTCTCCTCCTGGGCACTGCTCTGCTGTGATTTATTTTGTGCCATGTAAGAACCTTTTAACACCATTACTTCAAACTCCCTTACACACTTATTTATCTTCTTCTTTAGCAACTCCTTCCCTCCTAATAACTAATAGAGTCCACTTCCTGGTTGGATCAGTGCTGACATTCTGCTGAAGTCTGCCAAAATTGTTAGCCAGCCGCTTTCAATAGTTTGTACTTTCCATGATGGAGAGAGCACTTTAATGTTCAGTTCTAGCAGAGTCTCTGTTGATGCTCCCCCTACACAAGCACTTCACATCTATGTGCAGTATCGAAAGTCCCCGTAATAATCCCATTAAGACCTGAATCAGATTCACTGGGAATAGCAGCCTAACTGATTATGTTTACATCCAGCCTAATAATCTGCTGCTATGGCTAATTTCCTCTTACTCCAAATGAACTGATTTCCTGAACGCTCTATCAGGGGTTTAGACAGAGAATTAATGCAGCGTATCTGGTAAGAGGAAGAGGATAAAGCATGAGAGAGAGCGCAATAGGCAGATGAAGAGGAGGAGGAGGACAAGGAGAAAGGAGTAGGAGGAGAATTTGGGGGGGGGGAAAGGGGGAGAAAGAGGTGGAGGAAGACTACTGTGCAGTGTGTGAAGTGAGCAAGAGGAGGGTGTATTTGCGCAACAAGAAGAGATCCTTAACGGAGGTTTGAAGCAGAAAAATGAGAAAGAAGAGGGAGGAAAAAAAAGAAAGAAGGGAGAGGGTGCATTCAAGGACAGAGAGGGACGGTTGGGGAGGAAGAGGAGGAGAAACGAGGAAGAGCAGACCTTGAAAGAGAAATAAGAGACGAGGACAGTGGGGGTATATAGAAGCTGTGCGGCTGGGGGGTAAAGAGGACTGATGGTGGAGCGGTTTCCTGAGGAAATACCAGAGACTCTCTCAGACACGAGATACTGTACTGACTGCAGCCCTGCTCAACACATTTCTATTCACGCTGTATTCTAAGTAACTCATGTTCAGGTTACGGACTTACTGAGGAGAAGCTATTTATGGATTATTATGAATAAACATTACCTTGCCAAAGAGAAACCAACCCCCTGGAGATCAGACGTGTACATCACTGAACTGGAGAACAGTTTATAGACCTACAGGGCCCACTGTACTCATTAAAGGGCCAACTGTAGTAATGCTTATTAAAAAATATTTACAGAAAAAAAAAACAAGCTACTAGGAGCTCTGTAATGGACTCATGTTGTGGCCTAATTTGCCTGCATTTTTTGAATTCTACAACAGAGGATGATAATTACATTTGTGACTATCTCTCCCATGTGCCAGAACAATGGGATGCAGGGTGTTGATGCCCAGAAGTGTGAGAGTCTGTTCCTCTCCACCAGTGCACTGATCGACAATTTCACGGCTGATGAATTCCTCCACCGAGACGGTAAACACCATCAAAACTCTTTTTTCACACTCATGCCTTCAAAGTGATATGAGGAGGATGACGATGACTTAAGGAGGGACTGAGGCCGGATGTGAAACAGCAGAAGGCGGCGATACGCTACCCGACAGTGCGCCTTCATGTAATACTGACTGAGTAAACTGATTTGGAAATAATGAAAATTGAACATGATGACACACACATGCTATGCTAGCTGCTCCTGTGCGGCTGTACCTAGCCATAGCGGTGCTTTGAGCTGAATGCAAACATGCTCATAATGACGTGACGTTTAGCAGGTATAACGAATGTTAACCATGTTCACCATCTTAGTTTAGCCCGTAGCATGTTAACATTTGCTAATTAGCACAAAACACAAACTACAGCTGAGGAAGATGGGAAGCAATTTTGCAAAATTCGGTCAGAAACCACAGTTTTGTGTGGCGGCACTAAAAGGAAAACGTCAGGGGATCACAGAAGTTGTAAGGATTCATCCTCTGGGGATCATGAATGTCTGCACAAAATTTCACGGCAACCCATAAAATAGTAAGTTGGGATATTTCAGTCTGGATCAAAGTGGCGGAAGCCATCGACCAACATTTCGATCCACAGAGCCACGCAGCTACTGCAGTGTGAGCGCTGCTTCTTTTAATTAAAGACACAACTGTGGCACAAGATCCCTTTGACATTTCGCTCAGGGGTCTGACAGTGGACGCAGACATTAAAGCCGTGCAGCTGCTGGACAGATGTGTCGCCTGTTAATACTGCTTGACCGTAGATCAAATAAACAGCCCGGGCCTTTCTAGTGTGAAGCACAGTGGGCCAAAAACCATAATATGCTTTGATTTGACATCTTTTGGTCCTCTAGCCTGGTGTCACAACACAAAAGGATCACAGCCTAGTCTGTTAGCTAACTTACAAAAGCATAACAAGGCAGGACTTGGCTCTATCAGCTCAGCACAGCCCCACTGTGACTAAATGTGATATAGCGAGGTTTCTGTAGGGGGCTCATTTCTTAATCATTGCAGAAAATCAAAGCAACACAAGGAATCACATGCCTTTCCCCCCTTTAGCATCTCCCCTGCGTCCACGCCTGTTCTAAGACACCCACCTGGCTTATTCTTATTACTTAACTACATAAAGGCTACCTACTACAGCTTTATTATGTGCTGGACACCTCTTTAAGGAACACTAGCTGTGTCTGAAACATGTCTAGCTCGAACAGAGACGCCGGCTGTGATCCTGTCAGACCTTGGGGAGACAAAGCATCGAAAGAAGTGAATGAATTGATTGCACCAGCAGACACAGAGCTGTTTCCATTCGTCTACACATAATAAAACCTCAGTGCCTTATAACCACTGGCCAAGCGTCAGGGCATGCGTGGCGTATATTTAAACAAAGCGGTGCCTCCGTCCTCGGTGTCAGGATCCCACTTGGGACTGAAAGCAGTACGTCAATATTCAGGTTTGGCTTTTTACTGCTCAGTGACCCAGCTCACTGAGCTGTAGTCGGCTGTCAGACTCACACAGACAAAACGCACACAGACAAACGCAAAGAATGTAAATATTTCATTGTTTTTACATTTGTTGGAAAAGGAGACTGCGTGGTACTGGAACGAGAGAGAATTAACACAGAGAGGGACTGGAATGAAAGAAGAAAACTTGGCAGAGAGGATTGAATGGGACAAAATAAAAGAATGAATTAAGCAATGCTGCGTGCATCTCTTCCCCTCGCTCTGCTCCCACCTCCCTGTTCTCCCCTTCTTCCTCACATGTGGCCTCACCCATAGCAGCACGCCCTTCCTTTGTGCATCGCTCTCTCGTCTGTGTGCATTTGTGAGCCTCTCACTAATATGTAGCTGATTTTTATAACAATTATCATTTGGTGATACCACAATTGTGCAAACCTTGACAGTTAAAAGCGAAACATTCTTCCCGCCTGAACAAGGTCATTTGTTGCTACACTGCTAATGCAGGTGAACAGCCAATGCAGTGGCCAACCAGAGGCCAAGCTACCCTTCATTCAGGCTTATTCCTAGCAAGCTCTACGAGGGGTTATCTGACTGTTATTAGAAGGGGAAAACGCATCATGGTAAGACTGTGAATAAAGTACAAACCAATGCTGTGAAAGGAGTGGACTGTTTGGTTGTATATTTGTTTAAAAAGATCCGAAAGAGCAATGTGGCACACTATCCCTGTGCATTAGCACAAAGTTATTCAAAGTAAAATGTTTAAAATCTGCTCAGTCGACTGTGAACCCACCAACTGAGAAAATGTGAGGAGTGAAGTAGCGTAAACAATCAAGACCTCTAAAAGAGCAGCAGCGAGGGAGTGAACAGCTCATTACAGCACAATTTAGTGACTGGACTGTTTAAGCAGCTTTATTATGGAACAGAGTAATTATAAAGTATTAAGTCTTTATTTGTCTGATAGTTGGCAACTAATCTCAGAAAGAAACATATTTCAATTAAATTTAAAACTGATGAGATTCTGATGCAGATCACACCTCCATGGGGTATATTTTATACAGCGCTTTATGTTTTTCTTTTACTCAACCGTTATAAGAAAAGAGCTGAAACAACTCTTCTATTAATCAATTAGCCAATCAGCAGAAAAATGTGGTTAACATTACACATGCTTACTCAAGCAACAGATTTACCGATTTCACCAACGTGATGCTATAGTGTGATAAGTTCAAATCATTACTCAGTGGTCATGAGTTGTACTTGAAATTCTGCACGAGGAAAATAAGTATTCCCTTCAATACTTTCCATTTTATAGTCAAAGTTTATTTTTATTTAATTACAAATGGAAAGAATAACTATCCATGTAACAAATATAATGTCAAATTTCTGTAATACAAGAAGGAATGTCTCTCTTTTCTCGACTCTATGATTGTCTATATTTCTTAAAATATCAACTAAATGTGATTCATATGAAGAAAGTGTGTGCATATCAAGTACTTGTGAGAGGTACAGTGTGTTTTTCCACCTGCAGAGAGAGTAAACACCAGTGTGACACCTTGTCATATTGGTCATGGTTGAATACACACACAAGCACACACAAGCACACAAGCACACACACACGTGTCTTGCTGTGCTCACGAGGGTGATTGTCACCATATCACAGGGGTAGCATCTGACCTACACACAAACTCCCCCATTTAGTCTGCCTCCCTCTCCTCTCCTCCCCCTTTTTCTCAGTATCACCAATTCTTCATCCCTTCTTTTCCCCTCATTAGTGTTCATTCCCCGCATCACTCTTTCCCCCTTCTCCCTCCATCTCTCTCCACTCAGAAGTAGGGCACAGTGGCTCGACTGTTTATAGCAATGCAGCTGCAAGCAGGGGAGAGAGAGAGAGCGAGAGAGAGAGAGGGCGAGCGAGAGAGAAAAAACACAGGAGGGAGGAAGAGAAACAGAGAGGAGCAGGAAGAGAGTGCACACAGTAAAATATGTACAGTTTAATTACAGTTAGTTTTTATTAATTCTTTACAGCTATATAAGAGCACACATGCACCCACACACACACACCTTTTTTTTTCTCCAGAATCGCCATTTAAGCCAGTGTCAAAGTCTCCATTTATGACAGCATGATCAAGATGTTATATACATAAACACAGTGTACCTGCCACAAATCATTGGCTGATTTTATTATCTTGTATCGCCGTTTAATCATTAACCCAACTAACAGGTTAGCAGCAGTGATAATGTGAAGATACCGTACATTTCTACCTTAACAGAAAAAATATTAGAAAACTAATATTTGTAGTTGTAGTTTGCTTGTTTGAATTAAAAACAAAAATGGTTTCCTGGTGGTTGCATGAGGGGCAGATTTTCTACTGGTTCAAGTATCTAAATAAGATCAATTTCAATTTCTTAAACTAGAATGAAAACTGGGACAAACAAATACCAAATCCAATTTACTCCAGCAAACATTACAGCGGAAACTCTAGTTTTCTATCTCTACCCACTGAGTCCTTCCTTCTCACATAGCTAATCCATACCACACTCACAATGTCAGTCTGAGAGTAATAACAGGATAACTAACTTGCACTTATGGATGTGAAGATAATCATCTTCTAGAATGAGGCTGTGTATCTTTTTTACAATAATATCAGAGTAGTAAGTAAGTAATAACAGTGTTCGAGTCCATCAACATGTACTAGCACCAAAACTGAATTGTACATTCATCCAAAACCCAAATTAACCCCCACTACGGCTTCTACAGAACAATGAGAGAGAACTCGCTGCTTAAAGCTGTAATCAAACCGCAAGCTGCATCAGTAATTATCCTGAGGAGCTCATTTCATTTCATATGAGCCGAAGCAGAGCAGACGGTCTCCACTATCGCTATCACTGTCATCTTGTGTGACTTTACTTTGCTCCTTTATTTATCCGTTTTAATCTTCCTTAAACTGACCGCTGATGTTGTGTAACAACACGTGTTAGATAACATCAAACAAAACACATCCAGGAAAGGTTGTGGTTGTAGAGATGTGGCGATATCTAGCTAATCTGTGCCACATGGTTTTGTACAAAAGGAAAGTGGTATGATAATCCATAAGGAGTTGTTTAAGTCATTTTAAAGTCCCTCTCCACTCAAAAATTTGTTTTGCTTATTGCTACTTCACTTGGATGTGTGAGCTTCAATGAGAAGAATGATGTATGTGTAGATTCTGACATCCAAAGACGTCACACAGAAGTCAGAATTCACACTCATCTGTTGAAGGAGGAAAGTTTCTCTGTACTCACTTTAAATCAGTTATTCAATTTAAAACCTCTTCCTAGTTCAATATGGGACTTACCCAAGCGTGGTGTGTGTGTGAAGCTCTTCCAGTGCACATACACTGAGAAGAAGACTTTACTGACGCAGGAGACATCTTGTGTCCAGCAGTTAAATTTTTGAAATGAACAATATATGCATACTCATAGATTCTGAATTGTCCAATGATACAGAAGGAATAGATGTCATTTTAAACATTTTAATAAAGCAATTTAATGTTTTTGTGGAAAACCATATCAGACAAAAAATATTATTGAAGGCAAATTATTTGTATATAATTTAAAACATGTCTGGAGGGAATCTTAAAGCTTTCGGGCTATTCTGCGTAAATGCTGACGCAACACAGTAAGAACTAATAAAGAAAGTGGAAGGGGTTTTCCAAACATACACAAAAATATACCACTAATAAATCATCACAAATATACCATACTGTCAGACTGAGGACACTAACACTGCATCAAGTTACTTTACACCTTCCTCTGTTTAGTTCTCCATTAATAATTTTTCATTAAAAGAACACTGAGTATGATTTAAAGGTATCCTGTGGAGTTGTCTGACCAGTAGTGGCGCTATGGAGTAACGATTTCACAAGTGAATCCCCTGTTTTGTTTGTAGCGTGCACACAAGGATGTACATGTAGACACAGTACACAACCTGCCACCTCATGTTACTCTGCTGATCGACAGTTGGAGCCAGCGATGCATCAATAAAGGCAGCGAAGAAGAAGAAAACCACAAGCTAGCAAACATAGATGTAAACAATGCATGGTTTGAAATATATTTTAAAAAATGCCTTTGCAAATGTTTTATGAGGGTTTGTTTGACCTCAAGGATACACACAATGTGTTCTGGTGAGAAACACTTAAAGTAAACATACTTTTAGTTTGTTTTTAAGAAAAACTCCTAAGAGCACCTTTAAGTGTTTAATGCCTGGAGGTATTAATCAGATCTAACCAGTCCAAGGTTTAAGAACATACTTTAAATTAACTACTGAGAGTTGATATTTGCAGTAAGAGGACTGTAAGAAGATGCATGAGTAACTATTAAGGCAATTCTTTCATCTTGTTGCAGGAGCTCATAAATCATAAGCCAGACAGAGCCACTAAGCAATGAGAGATTAATTATACAGCTGGAATATGACTAATACATACACATATATAATACTAGAGTGCACACAAAGAGACTTGCATGGTCACACTCTCTCACCCTAATACTCCTTTGCTCATCTGTAGGTCACAGATGATCATGGATGCAGGCAGATGACTCAAAGCGAGAGACACACACACACACACA
>NW_023340246.1:9023296-9023643 GCF_004916995.1 Morone saxatilis
CACACACACACACACAGCATATAGTATATTCCTACATGCATACAGTCCCTACAAACAGACAGCACCACTGAGCATATTAATCCAATTGGTTTCTCCAACAACACACACCCACGCATAAAGACAGGAGCAGGAGACACTTACTGATTTTCTCCTCCGCTTGGGAGAACGGGAAGCAGCACAGTTGACCCATGGCGCCTCCTTCCCTCTCCTCCTGTTCCCCTCTCCCTGATGTTCCCCCTCTTCTAAGACAGAGATATGGAGCAAGAGTCCTGCTTCTCCCCCTGTCTCTCCCACTCTATCTCCCTCTCTCCCCTTCTGTGTCACTCTCCCTCCCTCCCCCCCCCCCC
>NW_023340246.1:9023743-9025662 GCF_004916995.1 Morone saxatilis
GTGTGTGTGTGTGTATGTTAATGTCTGCGTCTGTGCGGCTGAAAGGGGACAGAGGAGGAGGGGTGTGTTGTGTGAGCAAGCTTAAGTGTATATTCAAGAAAGAGAAAGAGTGACCATGCTTACGAGTGTGGCAAGTGTGTGGAAGAGGAAAAGGGAGCAGTATATATGAGGAGACAGCAGACACTACTCTGTGTGTGTGTGTGGAGGGGGAGGGGGGCTCCAGGCTCCACCTCCCCTCGTCACCAAAGCTTGAATAATGGTTGTTGAATAGCTGGCACAGCTGCTGCCTGCTACTGCATGTATCTGTTTTATTTATGAGAACTGTAATGGTATTTTGTGACAGCCAAGTATTCTAAAAGGAGTAATAATAATAAAAATCTATTAAAATTCATTTTAAATAAAATAAATCAATTTCAAGGTTAAAGCAACTACATGGAACTTCATTTTGTCTTGATTTTTCTATTATTGTTTGCAAGATGCAAACCAATGAGGTAACCTGTAGCTATGTAAGATTAATAGTTGAGAAAGCTAAAGTTATCAACATTAATATTATGTCTTCATAATAATAAGCCAACAGCAGGCTTTAGCTCAGATACATTAAATGTTACATTATAAGCCATTTGTACTAAAGTAATATCCACTGTGATTTCGAGGGGAATCTGACCCGGTCACTGGCATTAACAACAACTACACAGAAACAGTCTTCTCACTAATGGACTTGTTTGTTTATGTAGGTCATATAGAGGCAGCAGCATAAAACTGAGACTGTTTCATAACCAGTTTAAAAAACTTTTTTGTAGCACAAAGTAAAGATGGGTATCCGGAGGTGAGGGTCGAGGGAATATGGAGACACACGAGTAGATTGTGAGCAGTTTCACATTTATATTCAGCTGATTTCATATCATCTTGTATTCTGCAGTCATTCATAAAATGCTGCAAATGTAATGAATAATAGATAACACAATGTGTTATTCACCTCCTGAACCTAGCTGAGCTCGACCCGATGGTGTCAGGCTGTCACGCTGTTATTTCTTTAATTCCACCTGCCTCGAAAGAGCTTTGGTTTCTTTTTAGTGTTACTCATCCAAAACGAATTTTTAGCTTGCTTTCAAAGCCTGAAAATAAAGACAATTAATTGGCAACACGTAATCTATAACTATAATACTCTATAATCAATTAATCAATTTTTAGCTTTTAAAATATTACCTTACTTTTTAAAGGTGAGAATTTCTTTTTCTTTATTGTACAGACAAAAGAAGCACTTGAAGATGTCCCCTTAGGCCCTGGAAACTATTTTTCACATATTGTAGACTAATTAATTGTTAATGACAACAATCGTCGGCTGCAGTCTTGATTATTTTTATTCTATTATTTGTATAAAGTAAGTGATTTCTAAGACTGGCAGCAGGATCAGGGCTGATGCCTGGCAGATACAGAACATTTCAGTGTTTTAGTGCAGCCATACTCTTTGTATGCTCATAACTGACTACTCCTGGTTAGTTTTTCTCATTCTCATCATTGCTTGAATATATCACCATACCTCAATCAATGCCTAATCCCACTGCACGACGTTGGCAGCATCGCTGGATATTTGCATAGTGAGTCTCAGCGTCTGCACTGCACTTTGATGTAATGGCCTGAAACGAGCGCTCACAGTCGGAGCTCGGTGTAGTCTGGCAGCGTGAGTTGTTAGCACTGATTGAAAGCTCTATTCTGACAGAGCAAAAAAAAAAGAAAAAAAAAAAGCTAATACCACCAGGCTCTTTGAAGTTCCTGAGCATGAAAGAAATTGAGTTTGCACTGATTAGCAAATGTAGCAAGAGGAGTTTAGTTTGATGTGAAATGGAGTAAATTTGTTCTTCCACAGTGTCAATTCAATTTTATTTTATTTGTAAAGCGGCAATTCATAACAAAAGTTA
>NW_023340246.1:9025697-9032228 GCF_004916995.1 Morone saxatilis
AAATAATTTACAGAGACCCAACAGTTCCCACCATGAGCAAGCACTTGGCGACGGTGGCAAGGTAAAAACTTCCTCTTAGGGGCAGGAACCTCGGGCAGACCCCGGCTCTAGGTGGATGGCCGTCTGCCTCGACCATGATACAACTCATAAACTCAAATCAAGCGCGTGTAACAATGAAGAAGAAACTTGTTACTACCCAGTGCCAATGCAAAGGTATTTCATTTGCTTTGCTAATTATAATGTTGCGATACTGCAGGCTAGGTGTGCAGAAAACACAATCAGAAAATCCCTAATCCCTATGACACTTCCTCTGTGGAAATTCACACTTAATTCAAAACTGTGGGCTGCTGAAGAAAATGCACCCATATAACTCAAGGCTACTTTCCAGCTCTGCATGCCAACCTGCTCTCTGCAACAGAATCTGATATTCTAAAATTTAAGCTTACGTGAAATGATGAAGTTAGAAGTGATAAAAGATACTGCTTTTCAACCAGAAGGATTCGGTTCAAGCCCTCTCGAGAGCACCCATCAGCAGCTCTGCTGATGAGCCCTTGAGTGCAAAACTCAATCTCCACCATTTCCAGGGAGGCTTTTTTTGTTGCTGCTTGTGCACCACCCTGAAGGGGAGGCCTAGTTAAAAACACATCTCGACTCCTCAGAGTTAATGGAGGATTACAAACAAGGGGTAAAGGGATGTGAGTGTGAAGAGATGGAAGATGTTGAGGCAAATAAACACACACACACACACACACACACACACACACACACACAAAAGCACATCACATACATTGTATTGCATTATGCACTGACCTCAGCTGCGTGAGTACACAGTGGAGCCCTGTCTCCAACAGCAGCATTCAACTCACAGCTGCCACTTTACACACAAACACTTGCTCCTTCTCACACTCACTCGCACACACGCACACACACACACACACACACACACACACACACGGACATGCAGCTGTGATGACTGCTATTTGTAGGGCTTAAGTGTTGTCATTGACGAGGCCGAATTGCTATTGAGTGTCAGCTGTACTGTTCCCATATGTGTACATGAACACATCATACCCCGCATACACAGACATAATCCAATTGATCTGTGCTTTTTAAATGGTTGGTACCAATCAGGTTATTATTAGTATCTAAAACCATTAATCACAACCAGGTACAAATAACATGTTTATTATAAAAGCACATAAACAACATGTCATTTATGGATGTATTAATTCTCCTGTACATATTTATTTCCTGTAACTACAAGACAGCTTGAGGGCAAATCAACCCAATGGAAATGTATGTTATATGCAGTAACGTGCATGTTTGTGAGTACCTGTGTAAGAGCCACATTCAGCACATTTTCAAAGCAGAGAGAGAGAGAGAGATGACTAAAGAAACACTGCAACAGTGTTGACTTTGTTTAGCTGAAGGTCGACTCTGTGCCTCAGTACTCAGTCACAAGACAGGTTATGTACATAAAGAGAATAAGACAACTGCATGCTGCAGATAACAGGGACTTCAGTCTGCTGCGGTGATATGGCCTACTGTTTATCGTAATACTAATAATTGACTGTAGACACGCAAACATGCACAAAAGAAAAACATCCAATGCACACACCATGAACAAGCACAAAAACAAGCACCTGATAATGTTAAGCCTGTGTGTGACATGCCTACCATTTTAGCATTTCTACTACAACAATTAAACAGGTGCAGCCACACAGTGCCACATGTCCAGCAGTTTTGCTACATATGATATCTATTTAGTGCTGGTATCAACACCTGGTAAAGTATTTTACTATTCCAAATATACATGTGTGTTAAAGCTATAGGAAACCCCACGTGTTCTTACTGTTCTTGCTCATTGCTCACCTGCTGTATCTTTATTTCTTGGTTCAAACCATTGACAGTACGGTTCAAACGCTCAGCTCTGAGGAGACAATTTGTCACAGAGGTGAACATTTTCCATATAGGTTACTGCTTTTCTCTGGGTGTCGCCATTAGTAGAAGTTTGCCATTTGGGGGGATTTTTTGACCATGCAATTGATAGTACACTATGACAAAGAAAAACATTATTTATATGCGTTTATATGCACCTTTCGGTCCAGACAAACAAACATTGTAGTACGCGAGTATGCGACTTTTTGTATTTTGCGGTGCTCAGGAACATGTGAGTTTTTCTCAATTGAATTATGAATTGGCCCTACCATTAAATTACCTGGCCAGCCAGAACACCATTCATATTTTAATTATAGCTGTAGCTTTGGGTGGAAAAATAATGACATTTTAAAGCCTGTTTGCTTCTCCAATTGCCTCTCTCTGTCTCTCTCACACAGTGAAAACTACAGGCCTTGTCATACCGGTCACTGGTTTATTGTGTTGAATTTATTTGGTGAATCTAATGTGAAGCTGCATTTTTCACGTGCACTCGTGCTCTGTCAGCATTTACTCACACTCCAGTGGACAAGCTGACCATTCAGTTAGTTGTTGAATGTGACTGCTCTGTGGTATTTTTATTTGCTCATCCAGACTGTTCAGGTTATTAAAGCTTCTCTGAATCAATCCTACGGTACACGGCTGTGGGGGTTTTTGGTTATGTTCACTGCTGTGGGTTTGTATGTCTGCAACAGCTTGAGGTTGTTTGCATTCTTGACATAGACTTCTTAAATTTATTTCTTAATTGAAATGTTTTTAATGGCAATCAGATTTGAATGAGAAAAGACTAAACTATGGTCATTTAAGGGTTATTAAGTTTTACATGAAGATTTACAGATCTGAAAAAGAAAATGTTTCCAGATCGAGCTTCCTAATAAAACTGGTTGATTTCCAAAGTTGCAGTTTTCACATGCTGCAGCAAAAGAAAAGTTCTTCTCATCCAAATAAATCTTCAAATGATCAACACTAAAATTTAATGTTTAGAGACAGTCAGGCAGAGAAACAGAGTGAGTAAAACAGAAAACCTGAGGGACAATTCTCCCTTTCTAAACCCTTATCCAATCTTTCTCCGTCTGTCGCTATACTTTACTATTATTCCTCTCCCTTTCTTTCCATCACACCATCTGACACCGTCTTTGCTTGACCCATGTCGGCCTCCTTGCCCGCCACCTTTAATATCAAACTTGAATTCCCTCATCTGTTTAATGTCACCTTCACTCAGACTCTCAATTTTCTCTCGCCGTCTGTCTGGCCATCCTATCTGCTGTTCTCATCCTCGCTATCTGTATAATTCTACTGCTTCTGCTATCCCATTCTCCTCTCCTCTGTCTCTCCTTTCTCTTGCCATACTCATTTATCATTCTTGCTTATTCCCTGCTCTATCCTCTTCAATCTCCAAAGTCCCTCCATCCTCCTAGCTGCGCAGTCAATGCTACTTTAGTTTCTCCTTCTTCCCTTGTCTGCCTCTTTCTTTCTTCTCTCATCTGCTTAATCTCACTCCAGCCCTTCTCCTATCCTCTTAACATTCACCACTGCAAGCACTAAGATGCCAGGTGCTTACTGTTTGCTGCATTAGTGAAGATTTAGACACCAACATGTGATAACATACTAGCATACTACGCACAAGGTTTACTATTCTTGCTTTACCAATATTTGAAAAGCACTAGCAGGGCCTTGTTGCTACCGAGACGTCTTCAGGACCCTACAGTGGTTGTTAGCAGCAGCTGCCTCTACAGAGTTACCTTGTGCGACGTGTGACCCAGACCAATCATAGCTTGCCATCTTTCATGCTCCGTATAAAGTAGATCGGGAAGGAGGGTCTAGGGACCGACTTCTCGGTTCACCTGGTAGCACCACAAACATCCTAGCCAGTACTGATACACGTGCCTGGTAGAACATCCCTTTCTCTTACTTGTCGGCAACATCTTATAGAAGTCGGGCCATTATTTGGTCGATATCTTGTAGTCTGACAAGTAAATACGGTCTTAGCGATATGACGTGAATGTGGCACAAGCAGGACAACCTACATCTAAGAACAGACTGTTGGATTACCATTAATATATCTTGCCCTCAAAGAGCACTTTCTTCAGCTGTGTTATTATGCTCTGCAGTGTTTATGAAGCGATGAAATTACTTAAGGCTCAATCATGTGAAAATGCAATGCTGCTGTGGTATGAGATGGATATATGCAATACTACAACAAAGGCGATATTCAGATGCTCTCTAATGAATTAGGAATGTGGATGCCTGCTCACTCTAATGAATTACAGAAAAGAGAAAGAGGGTGAGTGGGAGGATAAGGAAGAGGGATGAGGGAGTTTGAGAGTCTATTCAGTACAATTAATTATTAGTAATAGGGCTAATAGTGATGATCTTTCCATGAGAAACACCTTAAAGAAATAAGAATATATATATTTATACTTCAGGCTGACCGCTTTTGGTTTGTATTCATCTTTGTCCCCATGCTCCCAAAAAGCGTACTTGGTGCTGAAAGAAAACACTGATCACTGCTGTTTAAAGTAAAATAGGTCTTCGTATAATAATGACAGCTTAAAGAAAGGCTATTGGGAATCAAAGTGAAGAGAAAAAAGGGGAAGAAAATGCAAATGACCTGCTGAGTCACAAGAAATAATAAACAGTTACATACAGTGCTTGTGCTAGAAATTGTGGTTTTAAAAATCAATCTCTTGCGCAGAATTTCATGAAATTGTTTTTATTTATCCAATTTTCCCCAGCCATGTTACTTTTAATATTCAAGTCTTTTTAGTATCAATATTATATATTAGTATTTTAGTTTTTAGTTGAGTGAACAAAAAATAAAAAACTATCCATCGAGTTCATTGACAGCATTTTGACATCAATTCTGTTGATATTTTAAGCCCATTCACTGTGTTTAGTGTATATTATCTCCAACTGGACATGATAGTGTCTGTACGTTTTTATATTACATTTTACATTTAAGGCCCCAATAATCCCCAAATACTATTTCTCAATATCAGTCTTAATGAATCCGTTACCAGATTTAATATTTTGCCATGAAGAAATTAGCCCACTTACATGCAAATGAGCAAATTGCGTCATCTGGCACTCACGACTGGCGACTGGAAAATGAGTACTGCCAAAGACTCGTTTTATAGGAAAAAGCAAAGCAGCACAGTCTGTACAGAAGTGAGTGACCTTATCTCAATAAAATACCAAAGGGTCACAGAGCAACAAACCACCTTCATCTGTCCATGTGTGCAAGCTGTTTGAGTGCCGTGTGTTTGTGTCTGTGTGCTTCTGTATGCATATATTTATGCCTGTGTAGATGTGTTTCCGCACTGTATGTAAAGTGTGTTGTACCGTAAATACCAATAGGCCGTGACAGGAGCTATACCTATCAGTCTACTGCGTATACCTCCACTTTACAGACCAACTGGAAATGTCACACTGACCATTTATGTGTGTATGTAAGAACACAAACAAGTAAAGCCCTGACATTTTGGAATTTCTCTCTCAACATTTTTTTTTTTGGCCTTTCAACTACCCATTTCCGGCATCGTTTCAGGCTAACTGAAAGGAGTTTAAACATTACTTACTTTTTTCCCCAACAAGGACCTTCTGAAGTGACGAGTACGGTGACTTGTCATGGAGCAGAAAACAGCAAGGACCGATTATCTATCTCATAAACACTCATTTATTTTAATACCTCCGTTCTTCTGCTTACATTAACATCACAATCCATCAGAGCAGTGTGGAAAAAGAATGAGAAGAGATTTAAGTGTGTGTTTTTGTTCTAATAAACTTTGTCCCGAGTTATAAACATTCATCCATCGGTTTAAACAGAAGTGGACAGGGCAACACAATATTTCATGCCATTTTTTCTTCTTCTTCTCTAGTATATAGAACAGAAGGGAGAGAAAAAAAGACATGAAAGCAGGAAGGAGAACAACACGTGACAAAGGTTGCAAGCCTAATGTACTACCAGTGTTATTCCATTAGGTTACAGACATTAAAGCGGCTATAATGATATTTTTATATTAATGTCAAAGTGGTTGCTTGTAGAGATTCATCTACAGAGAATTACCACCTAAATCTGCAGCTGCCCTTTGCTTTACAGAGTTTTATAGTGAGTTTAAACCCTATTAACTCTCAAAGCGTAGTTTTCAGAAGACACATTTAAAACATGAACACAGTGGAGAGTTTAGCAGCTAAAGAGTCATATTAAAAAAAAGTTGTTTTTGTTTTTGATATGTGATTACAAATAGCAATTTAATGTACTTACATTCTGTAATTAGTTTTCATTGTTAGTGGCCAGGACAGGATTACAATGACCTTTCTGCATTGAATGTAATCCAGGGTTACTGTTTGTAATTTTATTTTATGATATCAGCCTCACTCTGTTCATGTTAAACCAACATCAGTTTGTTTGGCTGCACTGTAAACAGATACACCAGCCGCTCATTTCTTCACCCTTTCATCTGACTGTCCTTATATTCTGGCTTCCTCCCCCATCCCCACACAAACACACTATTGGGTTTTGTATTACAGGCTCAGTTGTGGATTATGTTGTACTGTGGATTATGGGATTAACATATACACATACACACATACACA
>NW_023340246.1:9032252-9045739 GCF_004916995.1 Morone saxatilis
AAAAAATCAGTCACTGACCACTGTACACCAACAGAAAAAGCACACTGAACCTCGGAGGAACCGTGTGAGGAACAGGGATGCAGAGCAGGACAAACCCAGCAAGAATCAATTTAACCAGGAGATATCACTTTCTCTGGTGTGATTTACACAGGGTGATATCATATAAAGCAGCAGTATTAAACTCTGTGGTACTATCTAGAAGATACATGAAACTATTTCTTCCAAGTCTACCAACCACACACACAGTCCATATTTGATTAGGAATACAATATCTAATGTATGACGTTATTCTTATTCAATAATTTATAAGTAATTTAGATGTAAGCACTTACTGAAAATGAAAAGTATGCAATAGAGCTGCCCCCTAATTTCAATTATTCATGTTATTAGTGAATTATTAGTTATCTCTCAGTTGAATTGTTGACTAAGGAGTCAATTCTTTATTCCCTGCTGCATCAATGTCTACATTAAGTAATAAGAATTCTGAGTAATTGCTTATCTATAGAGAGCAATGCCATCCAACTAAGTGTTAGGTGCTGTTAAGTACTGTTCACTGTGGTTTTACACTACAGAAATGTACAGCTCTACCATTCATAAACCACAGGTATTCAGACTATATTCATGTGTTCTCCTACCTTCACTACAGCCACTGTTTTCAGGTCATGAAAAATGTCTTCAATCTAACAACTGTAAACCTACTGTATGCTTTGGAAGTTGTCCATGCTAGTGTGTTGACATATTCTTCTTCAGTACAGATGGCTAAACTGGCACTACCAGTTTCTCTTCAAGTTGTTATAAGTGTTGTAATTATTGTTATTATCTGATCATCTAAAAATACATCTATGATAATTGGATGTGAAGGTCTAACCTTGCCTCACCTCTCCATATAGATGTCTGTGTCATGTCAATAAAGTGTCCCAGTGCCTCAACACCCTGTGGCCACTGCACCTCTGTGCATGTGCGTCAGTGAGCTCTAATACTCAATTTATCCTGCATTAATTTAGTAACATGCTGTGTGTGCAGGTCAGTGCCTCGGAGGAGCTAATGTTCAACTAAGACCTGGTGACAAAATTACAAGTTCAACCACCACCATCTGCCTCCAGCTGCAGTTCCTTTGATGGTCACTAGATGTTGAAGAACTAAATTCAAAAAGCACAAACTTCCAAAAAGAATGATGCAACTTTTGCAGAAAGGCAACCGCTGTGGCTACTGCAGGATAATCTCACATTTAATTTCCTTTCATTTTCCAAGATTCTCTTGAGTCATTTGCTTTAAATACATCATCATCATTAGGTGACCTGACTGAGAGCGAGTGGAATGGGACCACATGCAGCTTTCTTTTACTTTGTGATTATGCCATTAAAAGAGAAGGGAAGAGCCAAGTTAGAAAACTGACTTAACAATGTCAACTACACAACATTATTTATCTAAGGTTGCAAACAAGCTACTGGTAACACCAGACCAAAAACAAGTGGAGGGCGTGTTTTATTTCTTACAAATGGTGGATGGTTGATTCTTTTAAATTTATATAGTTGTTATTTAAAAAGCGTATGTAACTTTTAGGCTTGCAGCAGACACAAACTTAATTTGTACAAACAGAGAGCATTATAACTCAGTATTTAGCGCCACGCTGTGTGCTGTTAACAGTGCACTATAATATCAGAGAAGTGAATGCAGAGCTCAGTTTTACCTCTCATGCATTTTAAATATGTATGTATTGTTGTGAAAAACACTTGACAAAAACACAAGCTTTCTGATGATGAGACGTGTGAGGTAAACATCCCCCTGCTCTGTCTGTCACTCCCACACACACACTGTCGCTCTTTGTCTCGCACAGACAGCCCAGTGATCCACAAAACATTGTGACAGCCTAGTTCCACTCATGCTGACAGCTCCCCCCCCACACACACACACACCAATTAGTGCATCTACTTGACAGTGGGACTTGGGGAGTCCCTGTCAATCCATTATAAACTCTATATGTGAATGTTTGCATGTGCTCATGTGCATTTGGAGGTATACACTAATCCTGTTCATGATAACAATGTGATAATTAATTAATGTATGTGTGGTTATTGGTGATCCTGAATGACAAATGCAATAAATAACCAGTTTTTTTTCTCACTAAGATTTAAAAATGGAACATAGCCCATGTCTCAATATTATAAAAGTACTCCAATTACAGAATACTTAGCCAATTTTAAGCTATAAAAAGGCACAACATCAAGCTTTCTTTTTGCTAAGGCTGGCGTAACAATGTTTGTTTTGGTTTGTCTGTTGGTTTATAGGGTTGTGATCATCAGAAGGCTGATTTAAATATAACCACAGACTGCGCTAGCTATTACTTCAAAGCAGGAATCTTCAAATTGGACTATAATGCAGCAGATGCAATCACTGATTTCATGTCATTGCAGTTCTAAAAAGATAATATGGTTCCTGTTTTCTCACATTTTCACCAAAAAAAAACATTTTCCCTCCAATCTCACTGCACCATGTTATACTACTGGCAAGTTATTTTAGAAGCAGCAGGCTATTTTACTAGGAGCAAAGATTCATTAGGTTTTATTTTATTCTTGTACGCTACATGCATCCTTCTTACCTTAAAAAATGTACCTATCTATTTTCCGCTGCATGTCTTGAATCATGACAAAACAGTTTAAATGATTAAATGATATTACAAACAACTATTTGACATCTCTTCCAGACACTTGCCATTAGGAAAGTACATAGAGCATTTGCCATTACCACTGCTAATCAATCTTGGCTTACGACAGTCACAAAGCTCCACACTTGTTGCGTCTCACATCTGCTGTGACAAAGCTGGATGAGATACTGTGTAACAAAGAGTGGCTGCTCAAAATCTGACCAATTGTTTTACCTGTGGACATATAAAACTGATATATTCATAAAATAATCCTCACAGCCTGTTTTATTTTTTAGATAAAATGCTCTCTGTTCACTCCGGGTAAGCCTCCAGCATTCGATAATCGACAGACACTAGAAGCACATCCATACTGCCTGTCTGGCTTCATCCCAAGTCCCACAGTGATCAACAGTGCCATCTGGAGTTCATGTAAGGCTATAAAGCAACATCAACTACCCAATAACAAGCGTTTGGCAGTACAGATGACACAGTACAAAAACCTGGTCATTATATTTTTCAACATTTGGCCTGATGTGCATCATATTTTAAACCACAGAGAGTGACACTGAACACAACAACCAGAAAGTGTGTTTTTTCTTCTGCCAACACAGTCAGAAAACAGTCTGAATAAATCTACTAGGTTTACATTAAATTATAACAAAAAGGGGACAATGTTCTCTGTGCTTCACTACTATTATATACCTCAGGAAAAGCCCATCAGAAGATATATACGTGTTCCACTCACATCAACTGTTTCTAACCTCTTTAGGCCATCAGCATTGCATTCATTCATTAACAGCTAGAACTACTATTCTACAACACTGCCAGCGTTTGAAAGAACTGGCAGGGTGATAAACTGGGCATGCACGTCTAAAATGGAAATGAGCTCTTCAGTATCCCCATGGTGTTTCATTGGGCCAGTTTGTCTCCCTTTTAGCCTCCGTTAAGCACATTTAGACTGATGGTGCTACTTTACAAAAACATACTCAATAAAACTGGCCTCCCAGTCATACCACCAGCTTTGTTAACTGGTATGAAAAATAGTTACATACAAAAAATAGTTACAAGTTATTTTCCAAACTACACCATTTTTAGATATCTTACTGAATGATAAAATCAGAAACAGAAAGGAATAAAAACAGATTTAAAAAAAACAAAAATAAACAACAGTTACTGCAATGTATTACTACTAAATATGCTGCTGCAAGCACAACTATGGCAACAAATTAGTATGAGAAAGTCATTGTCCTGCATGTGAGCAGAGGGCGCCCTCTGGTGGCTCAATATTACACAAACACACAAACACAATTAGGCTCTGTGCATGCTTGTGCGTACTAACCAAGCTGTAGTGAAGTCTCAGTATGATAATATCCATCTTGTTGCTTCTTTTTCAACATGGAACAAAGATCCACTCGCTCAACTGTCTGGTCTCCAAAAAACCTGAGTGTGGTAGTGAGAACAGACAAAGGGACAGTTAGAATAGTGCGAGACACAGGAGTGTGCTGATGCCTCCAGCAGACATTAAAAGGCAGATGTCAGTCATAATAACCACTCGATGACAACAATCACTCAAATTAATTAAAAGTGACAACCAAATTAGAATATACTGGGCCAACAAAACATTATGCAGCATGGTGCTGTTCAAATAAAACTGTTGTACATTTAAAGTGCAAAGAAAAGTATGCGGTCTTAAACTATAATAAATCATGATACAAAATTGTCTGTTTTCTTGTTACTATATATTGCCTAAAATACCATTATACAGTAAGCATGCAGTATGGAGACAATACATTTCACAATGTGTCACAGTACTTATTGTAGAGTACTGACCCTAAACAACTATTATTTGTTACATTAAAAACCTACTTGTTTGTATAGTTGGAGTAGAGGGCTGGGTCCACACGCTTTATACCCTGAGAGACACAAAGGGAAAATGCAGTTTATTATATGAATTGTTTATTAATGAATGTGCACATCCTCAAAAGGATGTGCACAGACTGACGGAAGACAAGAATGCCGCCCAGGAGACGCCAGGCAGGATGAGATGTCATCAGGTGTCAAAGGAAAAAAAAAAAAAAAAAGTATCTCTCCACTCCTGACCACTGCTTCTCTGTCTGTCCCCTCATCCCTTCACCCCCTTATCTTCTTATTTATATTCGTATCTACAGTTCCAATTCTGTACCATTTTTTGATTTCCGATATGATTGGTGTCACTGTTATGTGGCCTGGCTCAGGTTAGGCCATTCGTCAAAGTCAGAGTAGGGTAGGACTTCGCTATCCTGGGGGAAAAGTGCTGCGAAGTAGCAGTGTCCGGTAAATTACCTGGTATTGGACTGGTGCACAGACGTGCGTACTCGCCGATACTCCCTTATACACCTTTCTCTTAAGTTCATAAACTCTAAAATTATATACATACAAATTTCTTTTTAAATACTACAGCAGGCGTGTTGTTCCCAGTAGTAGTTTTGGCAGGAGGAATAATTGCGCAACTATTGGATGACACATTTAATTTCACAGCCACTGAGAGGAATGTAAGGGGAATAAAAATGGTGGTTGGTGACAGAGGAGTAACACTGCAGCTGTTTGGCAGTTCTGTCAAAAGTCAGTTGTTACAAGAAAGTAATATAATTGCGACTGTGTATGAAAGCAGGATTGCGGTGAGTAATACAATGCAAATCTATGCTGACACTATTCATTAAAAATAAAACCATGCTGTGCCAGTTCAACTTTGTGGTTTTATTTTCTAACTTTTATTTATTATGTAACTACAGCGATGTTGAACATAATATTGAATTTTAATGACTTAATCACCACTAGGTCTTTAAGTTTGAAAATGAATTACTATTACTAATGACTAACTGTTCTCCCACATGTGTAAGAAAAAACAAACAGTTAAAAGAAGGTTAATTAATGAGACACTGTATTTTCTCTACACTAGACAGTTAGGCCTAAGCACGACCTAAAGCACTTAGTAATGATACTTAAATTACCCTTTCAATGACAAACTTGTAGAAGAAGATAATTAAAACCCAATTACAATCAAATATTGGCTACTATCACTCCGCACTATATAGGTATATAAGCTATTGTAATGACCTAACTCTACCCAGAATGTGTTTGTGTAAGCACGTGTGTGTGTGTGTATACCTGGGATCGTAGTTTTGACGCCCTAGACAGCTTCATAATGGTTAGGTGGGGTTCAAACCCACGATTGTCTCCTTGTAGAAGACCCTGTTCCTCAAAACGGCTCCGCAACAACTCTGCAACACACAAAAACACCAACAGCAAGCAACTATTTACTAAGGCCAAAGAGAAAGGCCGTCAGTTCATAATGTTATCATTTAAAGAAAGCAGAAATGCGTATGCGGTACATCCACCTCTATGTCCTCCCAATGAACCATCTCAAATCCTCTTTATGGACTTTTGTAAAAGCCAGAACGGAGGACACAAACAGTGCAGACACAGATGGCAGAGAATGTGTTTCAAAAGATGGAACAAAAAGCTTTTTGCTCGCGTAACATTTGACCACGCACATGAAGACAGATGAGGGCACGAACACACAGACAACCTGCAAGGACAGACACACAGGGACAAAAGACGCACACGCCAACTGATGAGGTTAAGAGGGAAACCACAGAGGTATTTTTAGACGTGGAGCCTTACATAGAGGGAAAGGTTAGTAGATAATCAATAACGGTGGTGGAGGGAGCAGACAAGAGGACTGGAGAGGCTGACTTCCTGCCTTATCCTTATTTTGCTTTGCCAACAATAAAAACATGGACTTTCTATGTGTTATCTTCTGTTGCTGCCGTTTCATTTTTCGTGTCAGGAATATAAATAAAACTCTGTGAATGGATAAAACTACTTGGCACAGTTACTTATGAAGTAATGAATATCAATACTTATTATACTACACTCCAAAGCCACTACTGTCCTTCACTTCTAAACACTTAATAGATATACAAGGTAATACTTAGAACACAGTTTAAGAACTATACACTAACTACACTGAGGCAAGGCCTTTCTAATCATTGTATAAAGTGCATTAGCAAGGGGTCAGAACTACTGTGTTAGGTATCACAGCAAGCAAAATGAGTTTGAATACTTAATTTTGTAGGGAGAAGTAACGGCATACTGTAAGGTAAGTGGATAGCTGCAATGATTAGTGGATCCATGCTATCAATTAGTTGTTAAGTATTAAATTAACTGCCAACTATTATTTAAAGAAATATGAATATCTTTGATTTGTGGACAAAACAAGACATTTGAGGACGTCACCTTGGGCTTCGGGAAACAGTGACCAACATTTTCCACCATTTTCGGACATTTTACGGACCAAACAACTGACTCAAGAAAATGATTGGTGGGTTAATCTGCAACGAAAAAAATCATTACTTGCCAAAAAATTTTCATAAATGTTCATTTATACAGTAAGTATATGGATCTGACTCGTTTGCTGTTTTTCGATGCAGATATGTATTTTATTATTTTAAGGAGATAACCGGGCTCCTCTTGGACACTCCAACCTCCTAGCGTGTTCGACAAGTGCTGACCTGCAGTGTTACTTTGTTTTTGCCCGTTTTAAAGCCTAACTAGTGCCACACTTCACCACCCAAACGTCAAGACTAAATGAGTAATTAAGCAAAACTAATGAAACTTTCTCAACACACTTCACAATTGCTGAAGCCCACATTTAACGGTTAGTGTTGGTTGTGTATGACTTGGTCAATTAGGGAGGGTCTGCCTCTTTTTATGTCAGCTAATATGCACGGTTTGTGCATATTTTTAAAATTTGATGCTGCGTGTCATATATGTCACCCCCTGCATCACTACCACGCCCTCTTCTGCTCATTTAGTATGAAAATCTCATCGCTACTTCCTCATTTCCTCACTGACAAACATTTCATGCAACTCCAATTAACTTTTTAAGATAAGCTGAGGTAATTATGTAGAACCTGGACTCTTGTGGCTCCATCTCTCTAAAAAGATTGATTTATTGCATTTATATCAAGCCCTAAGATTAAATGACTTTTGAGATTCGTGTCAGCTTGGCCATCACTAATATGTCAAATGTGATATTTACTCGGATCTGAGCAGTTAATAAACTGAATGAGCTGCTAGGAAAGCAGAATCCAAACATGCTGCTCCAATACTATATACATGTATCACATAGGTCTTCCAGAGCTGGACACAAAGCATCAGCACCTTCTGGATCACGTACACATTAATCAGCAAGAAGTCCCTCATTTCCTGTTGTGATAAATGCATGTGTGTCATTTTAGAAATCACTGCATATTTTTCGGATATTTAGAGTGGGAATGGACCGTATTAAGCTTATGTGAGCTCATTTACTTTGTGTACGTGTGTGTTGGTGTTGCAAGAGCAATGGAGCCGGAATCCTCTTAGAAATGTTGGCTTAATGTTGTTGCCAACACAAAAACATACACGCAAATGCTTCTGCACACACTCCCACACATGCACAAAGATGCAAAAGGACAAATATAAGAAAATAAATGAAGACATATCAAATGTGCAGACCTGGCTACACACACACACACACACACACACACAGATTGCAGGGAACAGAAAGGAAAGAAAGACAGATGGGACACAGAAAATCACACAAATACTATTTTATTTGACCAAATCCAGTTTGATGGTTTAAGAAACAGGATGTGGTTGCACTGAATATCAAATCAGTGTGCAAGTGATCAGCTATTGAGTAACTAGATATATGTTTTTATGGGTTTTATTTTTAAATCAAAACCACATTTTTACATACTACATGTAGTGCATGGTCCCACTGCAGGGCCTAATGGCATAATGTAACTGGGCTTCCACAGGAATGCCCATCCAACTTTTGGCACATTTGCCATTTATTTCTAGAATTCTACTGTTTAACCTGCTCTCCAGTTCACTTCAGAACAAAAGTCAGACTTCGATCACCTACAATCGAGAGTGTGAGAGTTAGCCCTGTCATCTTACCAATAACAACTCCCCAGAATATATCCTACAATCCCTTAGGTCTAATCTGTGACTTCCCATTACAAAGACAGCAGCCATCCATCCAGTGAAAGTGTCTTTCAGAAAGACAACAAATCCTACAATCAGCTGCACGGCTCCTCAGCTGACCACCAAGTTCACATGTCCCTCCACTGGGACACAAAAGAGAAGCTACTGTATCATATTATCATCCTCTAATGAAATGTATCCCCAGCATGAGAAGCCCTTACAAAACTGTGAGATGAACAAAAATGGAATTCAATAATTACAGAAGTGTTGATGAGGACAGAAGGAGACAGAAAGGACAAAATGACAAAGAGTGAAAAGCTAAAATCGGCCACTGACCTGCCAGACTGTCCAGTGTGTGTCTCTGCTGTCCGGGGGCCAGTCCGACAAACACCACCTCCTTCCTGAAATGACCGATCCCTGAGAAGGGCAGCACCAGATCCCGCCCACCCAGCAGCTCAACCAATGACGGCTTGACCTGAGCCAGCACGGTTGCCGCCCTAAAAGGAAATATACACATGAATATGCACAACACACACACACACATACACCAATTCATGACTTAATCCCCCCTCTCTCTCTTCCTCTCATATTACATAATCTAGTCATTATTAATGACACAATCTTCTGCTAGATGTAGATTAAAAATCAGTTCCGCTGCTGCATTGGGTGATGACATGAAAAAGCTCTGGTCATATCCAAGCACTTTCTGATGAAATGTTAGGATGGTAACTTGGTAGCATTTTTTTCCTCATCTATAATACTAGTCTGACAATGTCTGTCATTAGGTGGGCCTATTGTACCACTACAAATAAAAACAATGACGATTAACTTAAGTGGGACAATATAACCATTTACATCAAATGTAAAATTATTAAGGCCCATTATTGAGAGACCTTCCAACTAGTTTTCCTGGAAGTGCTGAGACGAAGAGATAAGCAGTATCTAACGGGAATGCTGTGTAATTAGTCACTACAGAACGCCGCATCCCTGTCTTCAAGCTGTAACATTAGTCTGTACGTCCACTACTGCAACAAACACAAGCTTTGTTGGGCTATCTGATCCATCTGATGTTGTGATATTGTCATCACAGAGGCTGAACGGGAGAGCATGAGAAAACATGATTGCTGACAGTAAACTAATTTGAGAGGTACTCTGTTTGATTGAAGTTCAGCATTTTAGCTGTAGTGTGGGTTATATCCTGTGAGAGCAATAAGGGAAATGGAGAAACCAGGACAAAAGAGAGATTCTGTCGCAGATTAGACACAATCGGTCACTGTAGAAATATAATGTGCAGAATGGGTCTGTCTGTGCATATACTGGATGACTGTGTGTACATCAGTGGAGGGACAAATCCATATCGCAATATATATTGTCATCTGCGCTCACTTTTATTGATCTGCTAGCACCAGTAGGCCATAGGAATAAAATTTGGCATTTAACTATTGACATATGTTCCTGTTGTTGTTTGTGTTATGGCTTAAATTCTAAGTAATTAGGTACACACGGTTTCATCTCAGCTGACCTGAAAAATCATAAAACTGAAAGGTGTTCATAACGATCAGCATGAATCCTGCTTTTTGAAAAACAACAAAAAATAAAAAATAAACTAATTACATGAGAGATTTTCCTCTTCAGTTACACAGATATTGTCATGTTTTGTATACAACTGTCTTTCAATGCATTTTGTGTCAAGGAATTACCCATGTTTCGATGTCACTACTATTGTGCAAACTATTGTGATGCTATGAGAACTTATCTAAAGTGTTACCAATGATACTAATTAAGGCTCTGTTCCATTTAGTGCAGCAGAGCCTTTCCACTGAGCCAACATGCACAATAGCAGCACCCTGACTCTGTTTGACCTGAATGAACAGAACCTTAATTAGTCCCACACCTGGGTTTACCCTTTTATTAAATGTAACAAAATGGCTGCTGTGAATTGTTGTTAATGTTATTAGTACCACCTGTGCTTTTCCTGCTATCGCAAGTCAAAATGCTGTGAAAAAGTTTGGCATCATTTTACTGTATTGTAGCTTATAACATTTAAAATTTCACAAATTCACCCCAAAAGTGCTGAAGTGACAATTACTGACTGCAGGTATCGTTCCATTTTTTGACTTATTAATGTTACACAGTTCTACTGTAGCTTGTGTTTGAGAAGTCAAAGGTAACTTCATTTCAGCGGTGTGACAGTGTGTATGAATATTACTGAGCCAATCAGGGACTGACGTGTGTGGTTGTGTTTGTGTGGGCACAGGCATCCACTCACAGATCCACTTGCTCCTGATTGGCGAGATGAGTGACTAATAGCGTGATGTGGAGAGTCGGGACAGGGATCACGGCTTTGGCCAGTCGGGGCTCCTGCTGAAGCACCGTCTCTTGGACCTCGGCCACAGCTGAACTGATCTGTCATTGGACAAATTGACCTGACCATCAGTTACAATGAGTAAGATGCTCACCACCACTCCTTTCCTTACGAGAACTGGCGGTGGTGAGGAGGAGGTTCAAAGGAGGAGAAACTAGGGCAACTTCTGCAGTTCAACATCACAGATGAGGCGTCAATAGATGGCGACCATGGGTTAAATCAATGTCCAATCAGAGGAGCTTTTTGGTCAATAAGCATTAAGATTTCAGTGTAATCATCAGTTGAATCTTGAAGGTTTTTTCCATAAAAGATTTTCTCCAAGTAAAGATTGAGCTACACTGACCACTGAATTCATCAATAGTCTGGAGAGAACAGATGAAAGTCTTTTCCTCCCTTTGAGGGCGTCTGAAACAAGTTCTCTTATCTTCTCCACTATTGTTAACCCACAAGGAGTCAGACATTAGTTCCCCGCTCCACCTTTTTTTCTTGAATGATCACATTTTGTAGTTTTAAGCTAATTTACAACAAGCAAACACAAAAGTTGTGTCAAACTCATATTTCTAAATAATTTCATATAATTATATATGGTAGCTATTAGAGCTGGAACAATTACAAGATGAATCACTTAATTAATCATTTGACTGAAAATAAATCATATGTGATGAATAAATGGGGTACAATGTGCACAAACTCCAGAGGGATCCTTAAAGTAATTCTTTACCTGTGTGTTAGTGATGGGGATGGAGACAAAGTAGTTGGGCCGCTGGCTCTCTTTCTTTTTCTTCTTCTTCTCTGCATCCTCTTCACTGTCCACTCGCCCTCCACTGTCTCCCCTCTTCCTCTTCCTCTTCCTCTGGGTTGACTCTTGGCTGGGGACTGGAAAGAAAGGGCAGCTCATCATAGTGACCTACACTTTGCTGACATTTTATGAAGTACACTGCAGTAAACTACTGCAGTCTAATACAACAGTCCTGCAACAAATCGTACCATCATGAAGGTATGAATTTACTACACAGACAGATAAAATATAACACAGACATCTGGCACGTCTGCGATAGGTGGAGGCACAACTTTGTTGGTCAGTAAATCAGACCTGCTGCCTTTAACCTTGTACAGTGGGTTATAAAAAATACTAACTTTTAATTCAAAGAACCATTCAAAAATCATATTAAGAAGATACACACATCCTAGCTCTTTCCATGTGGTGGGGCTGGTCAGAGAAAACGGAAGCTCTGACATTAAATTGTCTGAAGTATCAGCCGACTTGAGATTTTTCTTCATCAATTTCTTCTTCTCCCTCCTCGTCTTCCTCTTTGTGTTCTTCTCACTTGATGCTGCTGAAGAAAATAAATACATTACAATCACACAAAAGCACACAACGTAGAGCACTCACACACACATGGGGTACGTGCACAGGTGACGGGCCTTGGGCTTACTTGCTGCCTGTGCTTATTCCTTTAAAATATTGGTGGTAAGTTCACCAAAAACTGTGACAGATCCTGTGGTAACACTTCTTTATGAGGATGAGTTGCACTAAGGTATACCTGAAGCAGCAAAATATTAGTGGAGCAACATAATAAATAGTTTAACTGATGTTTAGTTAAGGTACGTGCAAACACACACGCTCACGTTGTCTTTTTTTATTTGATGCCAAGCCAGGAGAAATATGTGTTTGCCTGCCTCTACTGTTTGTCATGCTGCCAGTACACCTGAGTTTCTGTTTTGTTGCCACATGAACAGCGAAGTGCAATTATGTATGTCAATTTGAAATTTTAAATTGTGTGTAAACTCGAGATGGATGGATGATATTGGCGCTTCAGAGGTCGTTGCACTCCTGTGAAGGGAACTGTTTCAATACATTTAATCTGAGCTTGTGTCAAATGAAGAACACCGTGACGTCCGAAGCTTCAAACGTCACTGCTGCTTCAGAAGGCGCTTCATTGAGTTAGCGAGTTTTGAAAGTTTTTAATCTGTCAGGGACAGAAAGAGAGGAGATAATTGAGAAATACTGAAATGTACAGTACAAAGACAATATAGAAATAAATATAAATATAGAAACATAGGCTAATTTAAATAACATTACTATTCTACAATCACATATTGCGACTCATGTGTGCAATAAAAGTCACATCACATGGTGTTATTGTGCCTTAGTCTTGAGGAGCTTCTGGAAGTCCCCTGATGTCACAGTACTGGCTTTGTTAGGAATATAAAGCTACAAATCTTCTTCCAAAACAAATAAAAAGAAGCCCTAAAGCTTCACGCAGCTTCACCCCCCCCCCCCATCACCAGTGTATCCATCCATCCAGCGAGAACAAAGTGGCACTGTGTTAACTAATACAGTTCAACAGATCTGCGCTCTACTCACCTGACACTGTGCAAACTCCTGTCTCCTCTTGCTGGACCTCCATGCTGACTGTCTGCACCGGACCTGGAACCATCATCGTCTTCTTCTTCTTCTTCTTC
>NW_023340246.1:9045839-9047196 GCF_004916995.1 Morone saxatilis
TCATCATCATCATCTTCCTCATCATCCTCCTCTAAGGAAACCGCAGTGGCCTCTTTGCCATAGGAGATATTGGCTGCCTGCATATCCCACACTGCTAGCTGCCAGAGACAGGAGATATAACCAGGTCACAATCAGCAGCACGTTGTATTTGGTTGCAAACTGAGGTGACAACATGACTTTATTTTTTACTTTCATTTCATTACCTTAAGTCTGAACCGGTGTGCAGACAGCTTAGGCGCGCTCACGTTATTGACGTTATTGACGTTATTAGCAGAAAATGGACGCAGTGTCCGCACTGATACTTCACTGGCAGAGAAAAACCTCTGTAAACCAACACTTCTTGAACAGGTCGACTGGATCGGACTCAACAGGACGCGGCCGATGAGCATGACACACAAACTTAAAGCTAACGTGCAACGGGACGTAAACAGCTGGCTAACTGAACAGATGTTACAGCTAACTACAGAAAAAATGAGCGAATATACGCCTACAGGTCTGTTCGGAATAGTTACCGATGAGAAACCTCCAGAGACGGACTTTGCCCGACTGTAGTGAACACCTGTTGAAGGGAATCAAACAGGCAGCGGAACATCTGTGGAGCTGTTAGCTAACTGTTGGCTGGCGGTCTCTGACAGAGTCGGACAGCTCATTAGTCAAACTAACCGCGATAGCATCGGGATAAGTTGTCATCACGTTGGTTGTGCAGAAAGCTCCCTGGCGGAAGTCATTGTAAATAAAAATACAAACAAATGACAGTTAGCTCCACGGCACGCGCTAAATTAGAATGCCGACCGGAAGCTGCTTCTGTTTGTAAACAATGTCGAACTTCCGGCCTGGTTTTTCAGAGCAAAAGAGCTTTTCACTTTCCAGGATAAAAGCATCAGGCACTATTACTATTAAGCGTTATTATTAACTTGAATAATGAATCAGTTGTTTTGGTGAATGTAATACATTTAATCCAATAGGTGGGACTGTATTTAGGTGAGGTGAACTACCTCTAGTCAACTGATTTAATTAGCAGTATTTCTTATTATTAATTGATGACCGAATCAAAATAAATCTGCATCCAAACTATCCTTACAGTATAAAACATACATGAGCCAGGTTCCTGTGTTTGGTCACATATGAAGCTGTTAAAACAGATTAAAATGTTTTAAAACGACCACATACAAAATGATTAGACCCATACTTGCAGTTTATTTAAAGTATTGGAATATTAATTATCACACCGTATATGCTTTCTGCAACCAGATTTTACAATAAGGTACAGACAAATTGCCAATTCATGCTTTATCTTTATTTTTACATCAGTTGTTAAGTATCTGTCCAAGATAAATAAACAACCCTTTGGCTAGTT
>NW_023340246.1:9047242-9047971 GCF_004916995.1 Morone saxatilis
AAAAAAACAAAGAAATTGTTAATATCATCATTAGAATAGAAATTAAATTACAAAAATCAACAGCAGCACAACAGTGGAGGCTGTGTATACAATAATTTCCTTGTTTTCATTACAAAGCACAAATCTATTGCACACAATCAACATGTACAGTGTTTTTGTAGCAAATGGAGAACTGAACACATTTGATTAAATCAATTTTATTATAAGGTGGTTACATTTGAACTCACTTTAAATCAACAATCAAATGCTCAATTAATTTTTTTTTCTGTTATCGATAAAGTCTGACTTTTTTAAGAGGTTTTGAATAGAAAACACACGTTATATGATATAGCTTTAGAAATTCAATAGTTGGTAAGTGTGCAGAACTCTGTGGTAATTAGCTATGTGTGCCCATCTTTAACATGAAGACCACTTTTGGCAGCTGATCTAAATTTACCAACCAGAATAAAATGTTTTCTGCAAACAGTAAACAATGTAAACTGATCAATTTTGCTACTTTCTTTTGCTTTTGATGTGATCTATTACATATTGTTTTACTTGTAATGTGAGCTGGAATAATACCATCATGACCAACCCCAATACTGCCAACTCTACTTACGCCCTAAGAAATAACCAAAAACACTGCCACCCCCTTCAGAAGCCTTGTTCTTGCTGCCATGTCTAACAGGAGTATTACCAGTCCTGCCACTTTCAGGGACCACACCCAGGGCATTTCCGGGCATTACACTA
>NW_023340246.1:9048071-9049038 GCF_004916995.1 Morone saxatilis
GGGTTTTGAGATGACACCCTTAGAAGTTACATTTGCTGAATAAGGCAGTCGGATACAGTGGAAAGCTCAGGAAAAAAAGATGATAATAATATAAACCTGATATAAACCTAAATCCCTTCACTGTAAACTGAAGTATGCTTCCCCATTTCAAGGCTTTAAATCTGCTTTTGATTTATCAGATTAAAGGTTCAGTTTTCTCATCATCATGTTTTCTCTTTGAATGTTTCTTATGCACTTAGATATTAAAATCAAACAAAAACTGCATTATAACCTTTGTTAGGTTCCTGATCTGGCTGATCTGTGCTTAATTCTTCCAGAAGACCAATGTGAGCATCAAGGAAACCCTGGACATTATTCATCTGGGTCTTCATGTCCTTCAGGATACGGAGGTAATCAACCAAGACCCCATTGTTAGTTAGAGCAGCTGAAGGGAAAGAATCAGGTTGTGTGTGTTAGAATTTGGGTGAGTATATAACACACAGTCACATATGTTGCCTCCCGGAACACGGTCCAAAAAACACAAACCGAAATAGCTGTCAAATGTGAAATTAAGAGTAGCTGCAAGCAAGGCTGTACACACCTCTGAAAGATTCACGTGGGATGAAAGCTTTCAGTTCATTTATGAGCTCATCAGCTGGCCTCTGAAACAAAAATATTCTATTTCAGGATAATCCTCATGGAGCATTTGACTTGTATGTTGTACAATTCCAAGTAACTAGTTTCTATCTATGTTAGTTATCAGTTTTAATCTTATTCTAATCAGACATTTTAACCTGTTAGCTCACCTGTTCATGTATTATTTCGAAGATGCTCCTTCTCAGTTTGAAGTTCTTAGATCCAGGAAGCAGCTCAGTCAGTTCTTCTCGAGTCAGTGACTGGATATCCAGGTCAGTGCGTAAATCTGCGTCTGCAACAAGAGATGAGGTGTTCAATGGCAATCACTGGGAACATTTCGGTTGACGATAAC
>NW_023340246.1:9049255-9051259 GCF_004916995.1 Morone saxatilis
GTGGTTGAGCTAGAGAATGAAGGAAGGAATGAAGAGAAGGAGTGGCGTTAGTGAAAACAAAGCAGAGATACATTTTTTATTTAAAATATTTTCTGGCCACACCTTTGCACAACCCTGCAGGAAGGTGCCGCATTGCCAAATTTTGTGCAGAAGGGAAAGCTTCACTCTGCCTGCTGTGGCCTCTCAGCCCTTGGTCAAACAGTGAACAGATTCACAGACCTGCAGCTCTTTATACATCCATGACACAGACAAAGAGGTAGTGGCTAGGGGCAAGAACCCAAGAAAATACAGGCAGAGGGCAGGGTCCCCGAAGATCTATGAGATCTATACATTGGTTTTAGGAAAATCACACACATTCTGGCTTTGAAAGTCCGAAAATAAAAGTCACCAACTTTCTCTGAACAGGAAGGGTATAAAAACTTGTAATCTGAAAACTCACTACTAACTAAAGCTGTCAGACAAGTGTAACAGTGAGTAGAAAGTACAATATTTGACTCTGAAATGTAGTGGAGTACAAGTACAAAGTAGCATAGTACCTCATAGTACCTCAGTGCCTCAAAGCTGTACTAGTCTACAGTACTTGAGTAAATGTACTTAGTTACATTTCACCACAACAATTCTGTTTACCAAATAAAGTATTCTTTTTCTGTGTTTATGAAACTGAACCCACACTTTCTGTTTCATACAATAATCCTCTCTTAAAACGGCCACTTACCTTCTAATGCCTTGGCTACTGATGGGTTGGTGCGCCTTATTTTCTGTAGTAAAACTGACATGACTTCACCTGTAAAGAGAGAGGACACAAACATAGAAAAATGTCAAAGTATCACCTGTATTTCAACGTATGTTATAGCCTATACTTGAGTGTGTATATATACGCAAGAGAAGGCGGTGGGAGGAAAGAGAAAGACAAACCTTTGAGCTGATCGACTTTAATAAGAAAACAGCTATTACTCAAGTTAGCCGTCAATTATTTAACCAAAATAAAAGTAGTGTAGATCGTACGTCCGCCTTATTCTACGGTGGTAAAAATGAAACTCACAATTTACAGTCAAGAGAAAGTGAAAGTTAAAAGAATGGGTCGTTTCCTCACGTCATGACGTAGAGGACGCTTCAAACGCTCATTGGTCGCCGCTCAGAAACTCACATTCACATGTTTAAAAGGTTCACTCAGCTGCTGTGACCTCCAGGCTGCCGCTGATTAGAGATCCATTATTCTCCCAGCTCTGAGCCGGCGTCATGTTTCAGTAACACAGCCTGTTCATATTTTCTATAGCAAAGCCAGTAGGGTGCAGCACTGTACCGCACTGCCACACCGCAACCTGCTGGAATACATGTAATTCAAAATCAGATGTGCTTCAGTTACACACTTGTTGGCATTTTGTAAAGTGATATTCTTTGCTCTGTAAGGGTGTATCTATATTTTGGAGGCCAGCAGTGCTCAGTTTTTAAGAATCAAGACGTTGTCTGAAATAAGGATCAGAGGACCAAAATCAGCTGATCAGTTTGTGGTTTTGTATATGATTTTCTGGGGGGTATGTTGAACATCTACCCTCAGCTCATTAAACTTTCTGCTGCTTTTAAAGCGTTGTTATTGAAGCCCACCCCACCTCCAGATGCTTTTATTCACAATATCATAATGATTTAAATGAATAAAAACCCTTTTGGGGCCATCTAGGCAAAATTACCACTGATTACCTTGACATTACATTATATTTGTCAATATATGTTAACATGTTGTAAGATCAAAATCAAGAACTCCCTTGATTCACTGTAAATTATGTGATAGAAAACAAAATCCGACATTATTTCTTGCAGTGGTCAACTGATATGGGTTTTTCACTGGCTGATGTTGATATTTAGAGAGCAAGGCTGCTGATGGCCAATATATAATGCCAATATCAAAGCAAAAAAATAAATAAAATCATGCATAATTTTATTTTGTCCCATAGTAAATTCATGCATATGTTTACAGCATGCGGCATCCCCACCTTCCAAAACTCA
>NW_023340246.1:9051292-9051439 GCF_004916995.1 Morone saxatilis
CACTGACAAGGCTGCCTGCAGATGTGTCTGAAGACATTTTTTTGTCTATCGGCGTTGTGAGCGCAGACATTGGCCGAAGCAGATTATCTTAAAATGCCTAATAATCAGCCTGATTAATCGGTTTATCGCTAATTTCTTGTGTTGCAA
>NW_023340246.1:9051539-9054314 GCF_004916995.1 Morone saxatilis
CACTGACAAGGCTGCCTGCAGATGTGTCTGAAGACATTTTTTTGTCTATCGGCGTCGTGAGCGCAGACATTGGCCGAAGCAGATTATCTTAAAATGCCAAATAATCAGCCTGATTAATCGGTCTATCGCTAATTTCTTGTGTTGCAAGTTACAATCTCCTTGCTCCGCATCGTATATATGGTGTGTGTGGGTATTTATGTTTCCTACTTGCTTGTCTGCCAGTTTGGACAGCTACGGTCCCACCAGAAACTTTGGACAGTTCTCCCCTTAGACAAATTGTATGTTCTCTCTTTATAAATAAAGAGAAGTAAAGAAACCAAAAGCTGGTGTATGTGTTTGTCTGTTGTGTCCAATGTCATGCGACAGTTTGTCTGCAGGTGCTGGAAGCTGAGTCTAGCCTTGGAGGCCTGTTGTCAGACTCTGACAGTAGGTGAAGTGTTTTTCCCTCCTGTGTCAGACTTCCGTGTGCCTTTCTGCAGGGGGTGAGACAGCTCCTGGTGGCTCTGCTTGGTCTCCTTTATGTATGATGGTGGAATAAAAGACAGTTTTGTGTGGATCTGACTGTGTAACATTATGCTGTCTGTGTAATGACATGCAGAGTCTGTTTGAGACCGTGAGAATATGTGACTGCTTAAGAAGGGCAGCTGAGATGGTTTTGATGTAAGATTAAGTCTTTTGAAGCCTCTTCAGTGGCATCTTTGAACAGAACACGAACATTAATTATGTCAATAGAAGGATTAAAGCTTTATTTGCGATGTGTACAGCTGAAGTGTTTGGATATTTTCAGTCTTTTCATGTAATTGTTGGTTCGGTGGCCTTCACTATTTTTACAAGCAGTGGCAAACTTTAGCCAGAAGATGGTAATCAGGTATCAGAAGTCCATCTGTTTGATTCAGCAAATGCAGGAATCTTACTAGAGAAGTTTCAGGGGATGATTTGGCCTCCAGCCTAACTTTCAGATCATGCCAACTCTGCAGTGCATCAGCAGATTTAAGGTTGGAGCCAACGGTTAACACAAACAGATGTCTCAGCCTTACTTGCTGGTCTCATTTACGACTATCAAGATTACATCAAACATGTTTGATTCTGAGTCAGTGAGTATAAGATGTATTTATAGAGCACTTTTCAAATCAAAAGCGCTTCACAATGAAAAGCATCCAGCACAAAATATCAAGCCAGCAGGATGGTAACAAACAACATTTAACAAAACAGAAACAACAAAAAGAGCAAATACTGAAGGAAGTCTGCAGCTTTTTTAATAATGAGATCAACACTTTTCCAAACCCAAGTTAAAAAGTTATTCAAACAAGGCAGCAAATAACAATCAACAAATTATGAAATAGTTAGTAAAAAGAGAAAAAACAACTCCAGTAATCCAAGATCAATGCAAATAGATAAAAAAAAAGATGATTTGGGTCAGATACAATTTAAAAACTCATGTATAATCAAGATAAGCTAAAAGTATGTTTTGAAAAGAGATTTAATCTGGGCGTCTGGAACAGATAAAATACCTCAAACCACGGACAGAAGAGGCCACAAGGAGCCTGAAAACAATCTATTCTAAAAACTGCCGGCCAGAGTAAAGAGGTTTAAACATGTGTGATGTGGTCAGGTGTCTTGGTTCTGGTTAAAAGCCAGACAGCTGACTTTGGTGCACTTGGTAGTTGATTAATAGAAGTAAAAAGGCTGTTGCCATAATTAAAGTGTCAGGACATAAAAGCATGTAAAGAAAGAAAAGAAAGGCTCTGTGTCTTTAAAACTTAAAATTGATTTTTTCAAATATTTCTAAGATTATAAAAACACAATTGAGCAAACTTTTGTTGTCTGCTGCTTGAAACTTTAAACTATTGAACAAAACACCAAGAGTTCTTGCAGAAGACAGCAGATATGAGATCTCCCTTCATTCTAAGCCAAGCTCTGAGAACATCCGGTTAGACACTGGTTGTACACATTAAATCCTCTGCTTGCCCCATCATCTATTCTACAGTGCAGAGTTGATTTTGGATGCTGGAACACAAAGGTGAATACAAAGCAAATTGACACAGGCAGAAATGTTTGTGTATGAGATTAGAATTCGACAGATCAAAATATAAGACTCTTGTTTAGTTTGGATCTAGTCATGATAACAGGATTATATGCGCACTTCAGTTACTTTACTGAACAGCAGTGGAGTGAAACAGTAGCTTCTAGGCAAATAATGTAACAGGTGTGGGTGTTTTTTCTGCGATAGTTCCCCATACAGGCAATACCTCCAGTCTTCTGGCAACACCAACTAAAACAAAGGTGAGGAGACAAATGTTCTTCTAATAATATTCCTCCAGGGAGGTGGGACTGAGTTGCAAGACAGTTAAACACCAGGAACTAAGGAACAGAAGATAAAATGGACACATTATTGAACCACACCAGTCGCTGTACTGGAGGGTTTTTAACAGGCGCAACCTTGTGAGTCTTTTGTGTGTCTGTGTCATTAAGCCAAAATGTGGTCCTGGAGGCACATACTACTGTTGCGAGAACTACCACAGAGGTGATTTTGAGCACTTTGCCAGGTGTTTATATCTCTGTGGACACATTGTGTCAACGCCTTAGCTTCACGATCTGGCAAGATGCAGTCGCAAAACTTTACAGGTGTGTAGCTGAGATCAAAATAAAATCAGAGATCCGACCCATGAGTGCTCAGTACTCATGTCATAATGTAGTAATGACTACCAACTACAACCACAGAACATAAACATGTTGGCAGGCTGCTGTGATCCCATTGCAAGATGGTCTCTAGTT
>NW_023340246.1:9054372-9054950 GCF_004916995.1 Morone saxatilis
TAAAATCTTCCTTATTAATAATATTGATATTCTCTACAGTTATGCAAATTTGAGATTACAATTTCACCAGAGCTGCCAAAAAAGAAAAACTATGACTATGCAACAATTAGAGAAGAAATGCCTCTTCCTGTGTGTGCATACTGGAACGAGCAGATGTTGACCTTTGGATGTTTTACACAAGGAATGGAAAGAAGGAGTCGAGAAGAAGAAATTCTTATGAGGAGTCGATGCTGTTAAACAGGGACCCAATGATGCAACTCATGCTCCTTCACACCAGGAGTCTGATCTTTCCCTCTTAACACGCTCAATTATCGCAAAATGTGATTTTCTCTCAACTAGGCACAAGCAACATGTTAGATTAAAAGTCAGGGCTTTGTAGACACACACACACACACTTGCTCACAGTCACAGACATTGCCCTCAGTTATTATGCATTCATAAATCAAAAGGTTGTGACGGGAATTAATCTAAAACGATGGTGAGTGTAAGTCACCGGATGCAAATATGACAGCTTTATTAGAAAACTAGATTGCTTGAATTTGTCTGAATTAATGTGACACTTTTTTTGATTAAACAGC
>NW_023340246.1:9055058-9055253 GCF_004916995.1 Morone saxatilis
GAAAAACAGAGGTGGTTCATACTCCCAACACAGCAAAACTTTTTAATTATGTTTAAGTACATTTATAGAATGAGCAGAAATAATTCATTCTGAATAAGTCCCAACCACAGACTGTCTGTGATCCAAACAAATTGAGAAAATTGTTACAGTAAGAGTGCTTTGAGCTAAACGATAACATCAGCATGCTAATATGCT
>NW_023340246.1:9055305-9059876 GCF_004916995.1 Morone saxatilis
AGGTATAATGGTTACAGTAATGTAATTAATTAGCATTTGCTAATTAGGGCCTAACACAGTACAGCTGAAGCTGATAGGAATGACATTAGTTTGGGAGGTATTTGTTCACAAGGGAAAATTAAGGGTTCGACCTGATGATGGCGTTAAAGGAATCATTAAGGGATCAGTCCTCATAAAGATTTGTTTTATTTGCAAAATAGATCACTTAAATTTTGAACAATTTAGGGAGGGGAAATTTCACAATAAAAGCCTGCAGACAGTGAAAGTTTAAAAAAAAAAATATATACTATATGAACTACCTGTTTGGGACAAAAAACATCAAACTGCTTAGTCAATAGTTTAGTATTTATCATACATACTCTCTCCTCTATCATGTTCTTTCTCATTGTCTCTCTATCTCTCATGCTTTTCCCCCATTTGGTGCTTACTAAGCCTGCAGCACATTCTCTCACCATGAGTGAAGAGAAACACTCCTTTTTCTTTTCATTAAAGTCACCAGGGAAGTATGGAGATGAAGAGTTAAATGACTTCAGACTTACCTGCCAGTTTTCTTTCTTTTTTTTTTTTTTTTACAAATAAACCACCCCAAACACAATTCCCTCGTCCGAACACATGAAGGAGATGTAAGTCAGAGGTGATGTGATATATTTTTAAAGAGACATAGGTTTTGGGTTATGATGGAAAATAGGGAGTGACTCTGCTGGTCTGTCTGGAGTAAAGTTATTCCACCTTTACAGAGGAGGAGGAGGAGGGGGACAGGGGAGTGGGGAGGAAGGGGAGGGTGAGTGATAACCAGCCTGCCGCAGGGAGAGTAAAGCTAAGTGGCAGCTAACGACAGAATGCAGATCACAGGCCGACGTGCACAACTAGACAGTGGCCTGGAGGTTTGAGCAATGGAGTTTTGTATTCAATACAAACAGCCTTGTGGAGCCAGTGCAGGATGTGTGTGTGTGTGTGTGTGTGTGTGTGTGTTGGGGGGTGGGGGATTCTGGATGTAAGGGCTAAAGAGTGCTTTGGGAGTGGAGCCAGGAGGGATGTTGCAGCAGCCCAGGCGGGATGACTAAAGCATGAAAGGAGGGTTGGGTAGAGTCCCTTGCGAGGGAGGGAGGTGGGGATCTAATACAGTGGATGGTGTAGACTGCAAACCTGCAGCAGCACATGCACGATAAACGGAGGCACAGCGCATCTCTAGAACGGAAATTAGCCTTGGTGCAGGTAGAAAACATCCATGAGACAACCGCCAACATAAAACCACCTTCTGTATTCGTCTCATATTTTCTATGGCTTAGCTGCCGCCTTCAGATCGTTCAAATGCCTTTTCTGTTGAATAAAATCCTTCTGCCTTCAAAAATCCAGCATTTGTAGAAATAGTGAATATTTCAGCTGAAGCCACAGCACGAGCCACATCTTCATTTATTTCAAGTAGAAGAAATTAAAAGCAGCGTTAGAGTTCTTCATGTGGCTGCCAGTAAATGCCTTATGGTGCCGTATTGAATGTGGGATGGTTACAAAAACATCTAAAATGTTGGAAAATAAAATAGTTTTTGTCTCTTTCTCCAGTCTGAAATGGCGTGGGGGCTTCAACTGATCATTTACTCTCTTGCTGGATTCTGCTGTGCAGCTGCTTTGGGTATTGTGGAATGAATGTGTTCAAATGTGTGTGTGTGTGTGTGTATGTGTGTGTGTGTATGTCCATTCACCCACTGCCATCTTCCCAGCAGGAGCCAAGCTTCTTAAAGAAAACACACAACATCAAGCGGTGGTGAGATTTGCTTTGTGTGTGTGAATGTAAGTCGCACTGTTTGGGCTCGTGTACTGTAAGTCCATGTGCATTTCAGTGCATGTGTCTACGTTGGTGCGTTGAACATATGAGTCAGGGTGTATCCATGTGCCTCATTGTGTCTCTGCATGTGTCTGTGTGGGTTGTTGTGTGTGATAGTCATGGGACCATGATCCCTTTGATCACGACAGCAGCATGGAGAAACAGATTACCTTTCGGTGCCGCAGTGACAGAGAAGCGCTCTCAGGTTGACAAACCTCACCAGCAAATTTAATATCCTCCTCATTTCAACGACAAACACTGGGCTACAAGAAGTTGTATGGGGAGATGAATTGTGAATATAATGCTAAACAGTCTGACAATATCTGTCTTATTATTCCATTTCTGGTAAGTAGAGAATACCGCGCTGGGCTGCGCTGTGCTTTCAAAAAGACTGAACACTAAATTCAGCTGTGAGAAGATTAAAATGGATCCCTAAACTATTGACATAGCACAAGGATTGTTGGCTGGGAAATTATAATTAACTACAAATATGCTGGTTATAAGATACTACTAAAGCAATGCCAATCTTTTTCAGTTAAAATAACAAACCACAGAAACATAAAATAGTTTAAATCAAAGCTAGCTGGAACAAAGAAAATGTGAAATTGTATACGCATTGATTAACTTAGCTCCTCTTTAATGCATGTGCAGCACAGCATCTGTTAGGCTCATCTGTGCTTTGATAGATTGTTATGTTCAGTAATATTTAGTTTAGCTCAGTAATTCAGGCTCTGAATAACTGAATATAACTGTGAATTTCAGAGTTTTGTTATCCTCAGACAGAGCCACAAATAAAACCTACAGACAGAGCCAGGCTAGCTGTGTTCTCGTGTTTCTAGCCTTTATGCTAAGCTACACTCACCAGCTGACATGAGAGTGGTATATAGTACTGAAAAAACACTGAGAAGAACTGTTAGATCAGTAATTTACTACATAACGTCTGATTTTACATTGCAGTTAGATTTAACTAACTATTTGACACCTCAATTAATCTTACATGCCATTAAAAAAGCCCAACCATAATAGCAGGTCTTTGTGAATGCACCAAGGACCATTATGGTCCTACACTGATACTCAAACTGAATTCTGGTTCTCAAGAATTATATTCAAGGGTTTAATATTTTGTGCAATAACCTGACCATGGCCAGTTTTGAAAAGCCCCCAATTTCCTGCTGGGACAGTAATAACAGGAGCAGCAGCATGCTACTGTAACACTGGCCAGCATGTAGGCTCCTGCAAACTCATAATACAGTCAAATGTTGGCTTTTGTGCTTAGCATTTGATTTCTGTCTAATATTACGGTTTCAAGAATTATTAGCGGATATGAAGATGCATGTATAGTAAACAGCTTATTGTGATTATGATTATTACTCAGCAGGATTATGGGCGGCCAACCAGAGGGCTGTAAACACCGTCTGTAAACACACTCTGGGCTTCTGGCAACAAGAAACTCATCATGGGGTGAGCGTGATCAAAGGTTGGTGGCACTGCTGATCCTGAAATCTGTTTTGGATTTATAGAACGCCTGGGATAGAAGATATTAGAAGATAGAATGGCTGAAAACCAAACCATAACTAGATCCCACACCTGTGTGTTCATGATATGTCCTGTAAGTGAAATTGTTATTTTATGTAAGGGCTTAATCTTGACAGCTGTGTGGTTGGGTGTCTTGTAGAGAGTTCACAGAGTTCAGTAAACACACAGACACACACACACACGCACAGAGATTGATATCCTTATACATTAAACTGATTCTGAATACCTATTCATGGGTAGGCAAACCTCTGCCACGTGTTACTCTGCTATGATGACAGTTTGGACCTGGCATCCCAATCCCAGTCAGCACAGGGGAGGGGTTAAGAACTAAATCTGGCAACCCAGAAGGAGCCGAGCAGGAAGGGTACTGCTCGTTTTTGGATCATTAGTACAGAACAGCATCTTCCTTCCCGTGCCAAGTGTAATCCTGTCAAACAGTATACATCATTTCCTAACTGTGTTTTGTGGCAGGTTATCCATTTTTGTGCAGTCATTACAAAAGGCTGAAAACTGTAGATATTGTCTATATGAAAGGTCCAGTGTGTAACATTCAGGAGGATTTATTGGTAGAAAACTGTACTATATTTATTCATCAGGGTATGTTTTTTCATTAGTGTATAATCAGTGTATAATCATCCGAAAATAAGAATTGTTGTTTTTTGTACCTAGAATGAGCTGTTTGTTCTACAGAGGGATCTCGTCCTTTCTACAGTTCGCCATGTTTTCTACTGTAGCCCAGAACAGAACAAACCAAACACTGCTCTAGATAGGGCTTTTAGCATTTTTGGTGATCAGAGAGTTGGCTAATCCACAGATGTCATAGATCAATATATTTCGATGTGTACTTGGGTATGGTGAGCTTGTGTGTGTGTATGTGAAACTCTGCCACTCAACAACATGTAACTATTCATTTGACTGGTGCTGTACAAAGGAATGAGTCAATGCTCTATCTATCTGTTGAATAAACATTATCAAACTTTTCAAAAATGAAATCCACAAGGGTAAAAACTAACTTCTGACAAATACAATGCTTGGAAATAAATGGTTTCGATGGGACGCTAGCAGACTGATGGTGACATCTGTTATTGTTGCACTATTATTCAATATTCAGCATTATTCTTGAAAGTGTGAGACACACTGATTGTCTCTGACATGGAAGTTGCATAATAGAATAAGTGTCATACTTGGTGCAGTTGTGTGTGTGTATGTGTGT
>NW_023340246.1:9059893-9062218 GCF_004916995.1 Morone saxatilis
TGTGTGTGTGTGTCATATGTACTTTTTCATGTATGCATGTACCCCTCCCGGTGCTGTTCAGTTTTGTGTAATGCACCTAGCCTGAGGCCCAGGGTTGCCAGGTTGTGTAAATAAATTAAAGCAACAAATTATGTTTAAAAGCTTTTCCCTCAGGCCAGGGAAAACTAAGATCCATTATTCATGGCTGTTACTGCCGGGAATCTAAAGGAAGGTGTGTGTGTGTGTGTGTGTGTGGGTGTGTTGTGTGGTATTTTTTTGGTCAATTATTCAAAGATTAACCGCCCTTACCCCATCACATTATCTTGTTGATGAAATTGAATACCATTTACATTTTGATACCAGTAATGAAAACCACAACAATGGATGTTGAACCTCGTTTTTTCGTGTTGTAGATGGAGAAATTCTTGTTACAGTCTAGTGCAAGAAACTTTTGAAAGCTGACACAGCAGTTTTCCTTTGCAATCACACTTCAGTAAACAGAGGAAGACAGAAGGAGAACATTGCCTATCTGCGTAATTAAAAAATGATTTCTGGCAGAATATATTTTGAAGCCTTCAAAACGAGATACATCATGTGTGGCAATGTTTCCTTAAATCTTATTAGAGAAATGCTTTGTTGTAATTGTGAGCAAAATAATGCATTTGAGATGAGTAATTAGGAAAGTTGCACAAAGGAGAGCTGCAGCAGCCTTTTGCAGGTCATTCGACTTACAATTCGTCCAGCATGTCCTGGCCAGTACAAGGATCTCCCCCAGCATGTAGTTAGTATCCTACATCTCCAACAATAACCTTCTTTAGACCACAGCATCCTGGCTCTTGTCTTCTCTGTGAATCTACTGTGGTAGATAGGAAACACATTACATCTCATTTGTTTAACCTGTGCAAAAACCGAAGTGTTAAAACGACAAGGCTAGCTTTTCCTCCTGCTCCCTGTCTATGTGCTAAGCTAAGCTNNGCTAAGCTAACTGGCTGCTGGTAGTAGGGACACTTCTAGCAGAGTTGACAGTGGTATCAAGTGGTATCGTTCTTCTCAGCGAACTCAACGAAACAAATTTTCCCCAAATGTCTAATGTTTCTAAGTGATATAATAGTAATCATATAAAAATGCTATCTGATTTCCCATACTGCATCGCTTTGTTTTATTTTGTACAATCAAACCACACAGTTTAATTAAATCTAGATCATCATTTCACCTACATTGTCTGGATACTGCTCAGCTCCCAAACAAACCACTAAAGTGAAAGCAATGTTCATTAGCCTGAACTATGACAAGACAGTGTGCACTGGAGTGTTTGCTTTTACAAATCACAGGCCCTTTTCATTAACATCTCCACAGAGAAAAATAAGCTTTTGTAAAGTGATTTTCACTGAAGAAGTTTTAGGTCACGTCCTAGATGTATCAAGAAAAGAAATAGCCAAAACTTGTTCTAGGTTGATGGTCACTTTTATCTCTTATAAGCCATTATATCGTGAGCCAAAGTGGCAGGTTCTGGAATAAGAACAAATGTCATTACCTTAATGTTAATGTTTCTATTAAAATATCTTGCTTAACAGGGTCTAACTAGATGCTGATGTATAATGTATTGTAATTTACCAAATAAACTCCCTGCACAGTCATAGAGATTTTCTGCTACACTGATACATTCACTGCAATATGGTTAAAGCTCATTAGAGCTGTAATAAAGTTAGAATTTCATTTTAATTTCATTTTAATTTTGTGACAATTGCATTACACCAGAAACACATTCCCACAATACTGACTGCAAGCCGACTCACTCTAGTTAAACATTAATGTATCCCATTTACATTTTGTATGCTTCTATTTGAGGCTGTAGACAACAGGGTTGTCAGAAACGAAGAAGCAGATGCAGATATATTCGTCTCAGAAATCAAATGGGAGTTGGCTTTGCACGCATGTTTCCATACAAACAGTAGAAAGTAACTATGTTCATTTACTCAAATACTGTAATTACATGAATTCAGAGTTTGAGGTATTTGGAGTTCTCTTGAATTTCATTCTACTTAGGATAGTAGAGATAGAGAGTTATTGTTCTTTCCACCCTACTATATTTATTTCTTAGAGTTCTAGCTTGTGCTAGCTGTATTAGCATCCACAGACTCCTCATCATCTGCATAGGTGTCATCACGCTGCCTCGACAGGTGAGTCTTAAGATTTGTTGTCCTACGCCTTTTTTTAAATGCAGCAGGCTATCATCTAGCCACAAAACATTTGAAGAGAGTACAGACAGTGAATGTTTGTCTTCTTCCACATTGCTCATCTTGCAAAATTTAACTGGTTGACTAAGGTAAGAAAACTTCTTTTGTT
>NW_023340246.1:9062318-9067869 GCF_004916995.1 Morone saxatilis
TATGGTGTATCTTTTCTTACAGTGGCATGTTCAGGATTATAGTCAATTTTTCTTATTTTCCCACCTCTTTTATTCAGTCGTGTTTTCTTTTAACTGTGGCTCATACTGTCTTCTTTATCTCAAGAAGAATTATACATTTGCAGTTTGGTCTTTTCTCTTTGTCACCCACCATCATCTACTTCTAATGTTCAAGCTCCCTGTTGGAGTCACACAGTCTGATACTGGAGGGGCCCACTGCAGGCAAGTTGATCCTTATCTCTTCCATGTTGGCTTCCTCCTGGAATAACTGTTCATCTTCCTGCCCGGCAGGTTGTTGCTGTTACCGTACCTCATCATTTGGAGGCTTATTAGTCATTGGTCATCTCCAACTCAGACAACCTGCTGTGCAGACAGATAGAAAGGCTGGAGAGGGAGATGAAGGGCTGCCACAGTGGTTAACAGTGTGGTTCTATTACAAAGAGAACCTGCCTCAAAATGCTATGACATATCATGTGTAAAAACAATTCATTTTTGGTTAGGGTTGAGGTGAGACATGTTGTGGTTTGGTTCAGGTTGGAGAAAGTCTCCAGGGGATGAATGTAGGTCAATACAAAGTTCTAAAGTGACAAAGTTGTGTGTGTATTTGTGGCTCTGCGTGTTTACATGGGAATGCATTCTACATTGTTTATGTACGAACATTATTGCTAAGTTCAAATGTTCACTGTTGAATATGGAGTCCCTGAACTGGCAAAATCTAGTAAAAGGTTATCAGATAGGTCAAAAAATATAACTGAAAAAAAAATAAATAAAACAAGATCCCAGCACTTAGAGATAACTATCTTCTTGTTTATTGTCTACATTTTGTCAGTTTCAGGTCTCAATTGTAGGATGCAGTTTGTAAAAAGTAGAAAAAACTTAGAGAAACATTGTAATGTGCTTGCTCCACTGTTTATTTAAAAGATAAGATAGATTTGATTTTAAAACAGACTCACCTATATTAACTCTTGTGCAGAATATATGAACAGATATGGATAAAGACTATAACGGGGTTATAATTACACTCACAGAAGAAACCAAAACCAAGGTTTCAAATCGGCAGTGTTTATTCATCAAATTCCAGCTGATGACAGACAGACAGAAACATAACTGTGATAAACTGTACATCCTCCTCCTCCCTCTGTTTCTTCACATCTTCTCTTCCACTTTAGTCAGACTCTTTTAATCTCTTTTTGTCTCCTCTTCCTCTTTCCAGCTCTTACTTGTTCATGCTTGTCCCTTTTATCTACGTACACTCCTCTTGCTCAGAGCTCCTCAGAGTGGAAAGCTGAAGAACAAGAGGAGAAAACAAGGTGTTCATCAGCCGCAGTTACTGCAGGTATAAATATTAGGTATTAGGTATGATTGTGAATTGGCTCTTCTCATGCAAAGAAAACCAAAAAAAAAAACTTTCTTGGCAGATAATACAAGCAATAAATATTAAAGTATATAAAGGAATTATTTCTTCTTACTCTTCTGCTTCTCATGTTCATGGTTCAATAACTCTGACTCTTTCTGCTTGAGTCTGAATGAAAGCATCTATTAAGTGTCATTGAAGAATTGTGAAATACACAATAAGTGTTTACGTTCAAGTTCTTACTGCAGTTAATTAACAGTATTTTTAATGGGCCATTGGTTCTGATAATTGGATGACAAAGATAAGATGGGAAGTTTATTTTATGCCTAATGTATTTCCACTATTTAGCGGGTTAAAAGGGCATCATATTCATTGTAACTCTGTTAGTCAGTGAGTGATTATGTTCTGACAGCTCCATCATTGCTATTATCTGCACGGCATGGATTATCATGATGAGCATTTAAACTAAAAACATCTGGTTTCAACACATGTACACGCTGATATATTAATGTTAAAATGTTTAATTCATGATTTGGTGGATGTAAATGTCATGTCCGGAATAAGATGTCAAGCATCTTATTCACAATATTTTAGTTTTTAATTCGTCGTTACATGGTTAGTTAACGTGAGATGATGTTTTCTTACATGTGAGGGTTTCAGTTAGCTGGTGAATACCTTCCTCCTCATCATCGGGAGCTACCAAACTGGCTGCAAAATTCCACACCATCTCCAACCAATCAGTGCTCTCCAGCGCTGTGACATCAGCAGGGGCTGCAGCAGGGCTTGATCTTATTGGACGAATGCCTAAACAGAATAGAGTGAAGACATAGAGCAATATGAATGAATAGAAGAAATATTATGAAATATTTAGACCTAAGATGTTTTAAAGAGTGAAACTGAACTTGATCAAGTAAACAGGGTGGACTAAATATCAGGAAAACTCACCTACTACCTCAAAAACATCCATAGATTTAAAATAATTTTACATACTACACAGTTTTAACAAAATAATAGAAAATAGCATGTATATACTGTATATATAAAGTGCATGTGTAGGTGTTGTATGTTATTTTCTTCACCCCATATGGGTTATTAGACACGGTCTCAGATTGGTCACAACAGGAGAAAGCAATACGGTATAATATTAGATATAATTTAAATTGAGTACTAGGGAGTGAATGTGAATGTGATATGTATGGTGGTTCATGAGTTTCTGCTTGCCTCTAGCCCTCAACCCTCTCTTAGCGATGGCAGAAGGAGGAGGGAGACCTGAGGGGGAGAGACACACAAACACGACGTTAACAGAGACAGCATCATGTGAAGTGTAAAATACAGGTTTCAGAGAGACAAAGAAAAAGAGAGGGTGGGCAAACAGAGAGGAACAATAACTGAAGAGAGAATCCATAAAGAGAACAACGATCAGTGGCCTTCATCACACTGCATATTTGCCATTTTCAATTATTCACACCCACATGCAGCTTTAGATTTATTGTTTTTCTGCAGTGGTGGCAAACATGACAATAAGATAACACACTTTTCATCATGCAGAACATGTAAGGGTTTATCTCTCGGCGATGCAGAGGACATGCTCAGTGAGAACACGGCAAGAAACAGCAACAACACAGCCACATTTTCAGCAGCATTTCAACTGTCCTGACACAGTTTTATCATATATTTCACACGTTAGTGTCATTCACTAACTTTTGCTTTCCACTCTAGTAGTCTGCAGTTCCAACACTAAAAGAAACATATTGATACCACTTTCTAATACAATATGAATGTTTAATAAAATATTTAGAGATGCTTTATAGATCACAAGCCAATAATATCCTCCTCCAGCAGGATCCCTGCTTTGTCTGTGATAAAGTCCATTCTCAGTGTGTGTGCACTGTGGGCTACATCGCACTTATAAGTTGCAAACTGTACCAGGGTTGACTTTCAAACTATTTGTGATGATTTTCAATGAGCACAGAGAAACTTTCCACTTTCAGCAGATTAATGTGAAAACATCCTTCAAGTGTCAAACTCTGCACATACATCATTCTGCATAGTGAAGCTCAAACATCGCAGGAACAAGGAGAAAAAAAGATTTTTGAGTGCAGAGGGACTAAGAGTAATCAGACCTTCTGGGACATAGCTACACAACATTCATCTAAAGTGCAGACTAACGGATAATTATACAAATAATTTATTTATTATTTATATTCATAAATACAAATGCTGTTGTCTTTATGAGACAATGAGAAACAAGAGATTTGACTTATTAACACCATTAACAACTGCAGACTGGAAGACAGTTTGTTCATGATTTTATGAATAACTTGAAAATAACTTGAAAATACATTATTGTTATTTTCTGTTTATACAGGAAAACTTCTTCCACAGGTAATTTTGCACACTTAAAGCCTTAATATGTTACATTTCCACATTAAAATGTCTCAAAACACTAGACCTGTGTTATATATTTTGTTCTGTTGTGAACTTACAATATCCTAAATGTTTCAACACGTTCAAATTAATTACCGTTTTTTTCCGTTATCATTTAACAGGCAGCTGTTAAAATCTATATATTATCTATCAAATAATTAAATTAATATAATAAACCTGCTACGACTAGTCAACTATTGGCTTAATTTAACAACTGCTAGTCAACTAGGAGAATCTTTAGTTGGGGGCAGCACTAATTTCTAACAATGTTCAAGCCCAGAGATATCTGTCATTCTATTCAGGTAATGGTGCGATTCATTGGTTGCCTGTCAATGGCGTCGCGTGTCCTTTGTGCATGCGTTGTGGTTGTCTGCCAGTAGCTGTCATAAATGTACTTTTTATCCAGTTGTAAGCCTAGATTGTACTAGATTTTGGTTGTTGGTGATATTTTACCTGGATGAAAGATTTTAGACATTAGATGTCTGGATCTTAAGTTACCAGAGAAACAAGCTGAGCTAATGTTAGCAGCAGCTCGACTGGCTGTCTTTTGTCTGCAGAACAGCATTGGAGATACAATGATTTTCAAGCTGCTTTATTTAGTGTTTTTAACTATTTTAATCTGTGGGTCCATTTGTTTTGGAGAGGAGGAGACCTCTGTTGTTCCTGTTAGAAATGATGAATACTGAAGGAATCCTAACCAGAAGAAACTGACTGCAATGGAGGTAATTGTGATGAAGACATCAACTTCCATGAGCCAATGATCCGTCATCAAACTTTGTTTTGTTATTGTTTTGTGTCCCCTAGCGGCAGAAATGACATATTGTACGTTTGATAATTGCTGTTAAATACACACTGCAGGAGCCAGGTAATGCCAGGGTTCAACCGCTAACAAAGCTGGTAATAGTGATAATTTAGTACCAAATGATGCACTAGAGGCATTTTAAAGCAGCTAGCCTATTATGCCAAAAATTATTACAATTATTTTTTTTTTTTCTTGTACACTGACCCTTCTGTGCTATTCACAAGAGCTTTGTCCCAGCGGCTGCTCTCATTAATTAATCTCTTTAATTTTCCGTCTCCCAGGTGGAAGAAGCTTTCTGCCTGTTTGCTGCCCAGTGTGGAGGAGTCGTATAATGGAGCCTCATAAACAACTGATTAATGCACTGACATTTCTTTGATTGGCACTCAGACACAGTGCAGGAGACTCCAGGAATAGAAGGCTAACATTTCCCCCCTGTCGTCCTTTTATTGCCTTTCTACACTCTGTCTTTCTTTCTCTGATTTATTCCACGTCTCTTTTCTTCTCTCTTTTTCCTTTAAATCTATTTCCTGTCTAGACTTTCATGTTCTCGTCCCGAGTCTCTTTTCTTCTCTCTGCTGTTCTGCCTTTGTTTTTTACTTTTTTGTAGTTTAGCAACCACATCAAAATGATAAAAGAATAAAAATATAAATTGTGCCGCAGAGATAAAGAAAAAAGAAACCCAAGAGGCTCTGAAACATTTTATGCTCCTTTCAGAGCATAAAGTAGAGACAGAGCTTGATAAAGAAAGCTTTGTTTGTTTCTTTTTTCTTCCTCCGTTCCAGCCTCGCTTCCTTCTTATCTTACTATATTTCCTTATGTCCTTCCTCTCCCTTTCTTTTTTCTTTTCTCCTTCCTTCCTTTCCCTGCATTTTGAAAACAACAAAAGAAAACAAGTTTCCTTGAAACTTTCTCCAGCCTTTCTTTTTGTTTTTGAGTTCTTTGCTTTTTCC
>NW_023340246.1:9067943-9068423 GCF_004916995.1 Morone saxatilis
CTTCCTTCCTTCCTTCCTGCCTGTCTATCATCCCCTCTTCCTGTATTCCTTTCTTTCTTTTTTTCTTTTTTTCTTTACAGGTGACACAGACCTTGCATACAGGAGGAGAGTATATTTTGTAGACACGTGACATGCTCAGGTTTTACAGTTTAACACCCCATCAGTAACACTGGATGGTTGTAAAATTTCCATCTGTCTCAATCTGTTTTCCTTTTCAAGAAGAATCACATTAAGAATGACTCTTTTTAGCTTCTGCCCCTCTGTCAGAGAAAGAAAGACCAGGGCTTTGATAAGGTGACTGATTAAACTGTTGGCAACGCTGCTACTTTGTCTCTCCTCCTCCTCCTTCTCTTTCTCTGAAGTCTACTCTCTGCCTGAATTACTGTACTGCCTATGCAAGTGTGTCTCTTTCTCTCTACTCCTATATCCTTTTCTGATGTTACTTTTTCTTGTCTATTCTCTACACACACACACACACAC
>NW_023340246.1:9068485-9076398 GCF_004916995.1 Morone saxatilis
TCTCTCTATCTATCTATCTATCTCTGCTCTTTTGCGACAGGGAGAATTGCATTTCTTCTTTATTGTCCAAAAATGTCTCCTTGCTGTTTAATTTATACACACTGGCCTTTATTGAAATGTCATGGTGGGAGAAAAGCCTTGTGATTAAAAATGCAGCCCAGCATTTTGTCATTGTCAACTTGCAAATATTTACTTCAGAAAATAAAAGATAACTACAATGTACAGGGGACACTCTCTTTTCAGGTGCATTTACCCCTCAGCTCAGGTCTATCCATAACCCTGAGAGAAGCGTTTCCCTGACTTAGGGAAAAGACATGTTACTTTTATTGATAACTCTGCGTGAAATATGGGGGATAAATGAATCAATCTCATCCAGAGACTCTGTATTTCCCTGCTCAAGTTTACTTGGATTATCATGTTAGCCTCGCCAACGTGAACATATTTTTCAATGTCAGAATGTCACAAGAAAATAAATCTGCAAAACTGAACAAATGATTCAATTTGAAATCCCCAACAGGTCTACAGAGTAGACACTGTTGTTATCAGACACAATAGTCTTAACCCAGTACCCACGTATGTCTGTTTTAAGCCTGTGTGTCACACGGCATCTTGGCAACGGAGGACTGGCAACAAAAATACACATGCAGGTCCACAGTAATGCAGGCCCACGTGTTGACTTATCGTGCACCTAAAGACAATACTCAGACTGGTGACAAATTAAAGAAAAACTCTGACTAAATGAGTGAAACATAACAAATGCAGATGATTCCACAAAGGGCAAGGGATCACTGAGTGGTATAAAAACTATATAAATAGCAGGATATGGCTTTCGAATCACCAGAGCTCAATGAACCCAGTTGTATTGTAATGAGAGAAATTGGAGAGATGTGTTGCTCTCTACCAACATCATCAAATCACCCTCACCAGTAGTTTCAGACACTTTCTTTTAATTTGCCATCCATCTGAGAGGCTTGATAAACACAATTTAGGCGAACGTTTGGGTGAACTCCAATGGAACCACCATAATCAGAGGATTCATTGGTTGGGGTGAAGTAAATCTTTTGGTGAACTTTGACCTGTGAATTTGTGAACGGCAGTACCTTTGACAAAACAGAGAGCCGGAAAATGGAGGAAAATATGATTAGCTGTGTGGCACCACCAGGTTTTCTTTAACCCTCCTCTGTCATTGTATATACTACTCCACAAAAAGGAAATGTTTCGCAGACAGTAACAGGAGTCAAGGGTACAAATAAGTCTTTTGTAGACGGCTCAGTTAAGAGAAAATAGGCTGGGGATAATCCACAGACATCACCTTGGACACTTGCCCAAAGTCTCAGTGGGAAATATCTGAAAACCTCTGCAAATGTGTGACGCGACCCCTTAGGGCAGAAAACCAGCTCTTTGAAACTTTCAAGCTCAGTGGCTTCCCCCATTAGAGGTGTTATGGGTCACAGCTGATGTTTAGCTTTTGACAGCTGCTGGAAAACACTGGCAGGTGGAAAGTTTCAATCAATAGAAAGCACCAGTGTTTCTGCTGATTGTAGTGTTTTGATAGAGTCCCACGTTTTGGAATGCTGGGCATATACGAGACAAGGTACATCATGTATATCTTGATTTTCTCTGGTCTGTCACAGGCAACACTGTAGTAGTACAAGCAAGCAGTGCAGTCAAACTGTTAGTGGTTTTTGTTGTTGTTTTTTTTACCAGGAGATAAACACACGGGGTCGTCACAGTATGATGTGTACTCTTTGGATGGGATGGCAGGTGATTGACGGCATGAGGATGGAGAAGAGGTTGGAGGGGGGCGGGTGAAGGAGAAGGAGAGTGAGGAGAGGAGTTACAGATGAGTGTGTTTGGATGTGTGAGGCAGGACTATCCTTACACTGTAGAATAGTCCAAATACATGGTGATGTGTAGTAGTTGTGGGAGTGATAAGGAGCAGATATGAGTAGAACTGATAGAAAGGTCCGTATCGCAGTAAATTAACTGCACACTGGAATACTCCTGTTACAAAATCAAGGTGATTGATTTCCTGTAGTGTGGTTGGAAGATTGGAGGCAGTTTGACCTTTGTGTGTCAGGTCTATTTAGATCACTGTAGTGCATATGCACATGAAGTAATGCTTTATTTCAAAGGGTTCAACATTTCTGAATGTGATATGTGAAAATAAAGCATTACCAAAAAGGCATAGCAAAAAATGGAGCTGAGGTGAAACTGTAACCTATCATCCTGTCACACAGTTTTAAACAATACGGTGATAATGAATAAGTAACACTGTTTCAGTACACAGGTTTTTTTTAAATGTATAACTGTACTAAATGCTGAAGTTTTAATAAAGTTATACTAATGTGATTCAACATTAAACCCTCCATGTTTCATTGTATAACTTAAACAGTGTTAATTTCCACATCAACATCAATGTTTTATGGTTCAAATATAATGAACAAGTTTACCCTGAGAATGCATACTGATATATTGATCCTAATTCAATTAAAGTAAGGCCGTAACTGCTTATATTTTCATTGGAATATACAGCATACATCTCAATATTAGTCTAGAAATGTAAAGAAACTGTGATATTTTGGGGAACGTATTCAATTTGCTGCAGAAAGTTAGAAGAGAAGATTGATCAAGTCTGTTGAGCCAGCAGCTGTTTAGCTTAGCTTTGCATAAAGACTGGATACAGGCCTGGCTCTGTCCAAAGGTAACAACATTCACCTATTGGCTCCTGTAAGCTCACTAACACATACTGTTTAATTTGTTTATTTAACTTGTATGAAAATTGTGTAAAGCGTAAAAATTATGATTCATTGTACAGAGGGTTATGTGCTCGACTAAGGGTGAAAGGCCAAACAGCCAGTGTTTTTTTGTCCATTCTGGGATACTGTAGAAACAGACCCACAGCGTCTGTAGATAGAAACGTCTCATTTCAAGGTGACAAAAACACAATGCTTCCTATATTCAGGTGGTTACACACTAATATAAACGTACCTATTAATATTCTATTACATTTTGCCAATAGATCCTCCTAAATGTTACACACTGGACCTTAAAACAGCGAGATATAGCATGTCAGTTAGAGCGCTTTAGGTGGATTTTGTTACTTTCAAAGAGCCAAGCTAGCTGTTTCCCTCTCTTTCCAGTCTTCATGCTAAGCTAACTGCTGGCTATACTGTAGCCTTACTTAAGTACGGCATTTCCTAAAAAGCCTTTGAATGTAAAGTAAATATAACTGGAGTAATCACAGTAACATAGCTACATTTTTGTTCAGTGTTTTTATTTCTGGGGGTAGTTAACAACCCTGATTTTATGTTTACAAAAATAAAACAACATGCTTCAGAGTGCGGCACGGTTGGTCTTTCTTGATTTCTCCTGTTATGCTGCAATCAGATGTTTCTCATTATCTCAAGATAAGAATTAATGGGTAAGCAGAGCCTTGTAAGCCTGATCACAGTGCCAGCGAATAGACAGTCCTAAGCGGAACTGAAAATGTTTGAAGGAGATCTTGACTGCTGCATTTACTTTAATCAATCGGAAACATAGTTACATTCCGAGGGAAATTCATTTTCTGTTATCTCATGACAATGAAATAATTAAAGTGTGATCACAGAGAATGAAATTTGATCACACAAGACAATTAAGTCATGAGCTGATAACAGGATTAAAGATATATGAGGAAACAAAGCTGCTCTCAGTTTCTGTAGAGCAGCAGCAGCCAATGTATACAACTACAAAGAGCTGCATATAAATCATAAAGATCATTACTTTAAATTACTTAATGTTTTAATAAGAATAATAACTAATTACAGCCTGTGACTGTTATCAGTATTCATATTAACACCACAGAAGGAGCCCTTTCAATCCATTCTACGAGTGTATGAGTCAGATGTGTAAGTGAAATGAGAAGTGAATAGACCTCAATATGTACACAGCTGTATTACTACACTGGTACATAAACTGTCAACTGGTGCATGTTAGAGTCTAAGTGAACGTGTGAGTGTGACAAAATGCACTCTTGAAAACATGTGTGTCATTTTCAATACATCTGTCTGTCAAGTGAAGGGAAACACACAACGCACCATGTGTCACTTTAAATCAGTGGTTGCCCAACCTTTTTCCTCAAGGGACCCCTTTTCTGTCATTGAGTAAGCTCACAACCCCTGAGGAAGTGACATATTTAATGGATATTTTGTATTATGTTCAGTGGGTAACAATATGAGTATAGAACAACTCATAAACTGTACAATTAACCCAAATAGTGAACACAATAACACCAGGACGTTTGTGTAAAACGGCCAATTTGAATGAATTTTGAGTTGATTATTTCCTGTGAATCTTGCATCAGAGATCAGAGAGTTTTTTTGCATTTATCCATTGAGATAATAATAATCTTAACTTTAAAAATAACAATTTCATTTAGTTTTCTTCAGAGAAATGAATAAGATGCTGAGATATAGGCCTACTGTATATATATTTTTAAGTTTCAAGAAGGCTTTGCGACCCCCCCATGAAGCTTTTGTGACCCCTAGTGGGGGTCTGGACCCCCCCAGGTTGGGAACTAATGCTTTAAACATCTTCAAAGCAGCACTGATGTTGAGACATCATATTGTTATGAACATGTGTTGTGATGTGATGGTGTGTGTCCCCCAACTTGACATATTGATCATGTTGAAAATGATGACCTTCATGAGACCACGTCCACTTTTGAAGTCTGCTTCAAAAATGTCTGAAAGGTTGTTGAAAAATGTTTGGATGAAATATGGATGTGTAAATAATCTGTGAATAAATGAGTTGAAGCAAAGTGTCATAAGGTGTAATAGAACATCACAAGCACATTATAATCACATTATGATGAAATTATAATCATTGTTGCATGTATGAAAGTTTTTACTAAAAATGCAAAAATAAATCTAGTAAAAGATTAAAATAACAATAATCAACAATGACTTGTTACCTGCTAGAGCTTTATAGTCAAGCAGATCAAAGAGAACGATGGCAACTCCCGACCACGTGAGGATCAGAGCCACAATCAGCAGCCAGGCCATCGGTGAACTAAAGGTCAAAATGACATCATCTAAAAATGTCCTCCGATTGGTCTGAGCTGGAGCGACCGCCTCCCCGCCGTTAGGTTGACTGCTCATTGTTGAAGAGACCTGAGATCAGAGAGAGAAGTTAGAAATGGAAGGGCATGATTGCGAGAAAGAAAATGAGGAGAGCAAGGAAGAGAGACGTAAAGTGAGGAAGACGAGTGGAGGAGCCTCAGCTTTAGGATGACTGAGGAAAATTACTTTCAAATCACAATAAAAAATGCCAGAAAAAAGGAACATGATGCAAAATGTATTGTAGGCCTACTGCAACAAAAATACATAAACAGCCTGCTAATAGAGTGAGATAACATCACAAAGTATCTTAGCTAACTTAGCTACAAGCTAATTTAAGTAAATGCGAGTAATGTGAATAGAAAGACTTTGTAAGCTTGCTGTTTTGATATATATCAATTTAAAGTCATGCTCCAGTGATTTATTATTTCATTTCCATAAAGTCAGAGGACTCACAACAGACAGATTTGAAAAGATTTTAAAAATAGCTGCAGCAGAGGCCAAAATATTCTTTATTTTTTATCAAGCTCAAAAAGTCAACCATCAAAAATTAACTGAATCTCCCACATTTATTCCCCACTGTGCAAACTGCAACGTCTTCAATCTGCAATCTCTATGTTCTCAGTTATAGGCTTTCTGTTATTTTTCCAAGCCAAAAGCAAAGCAAGACAATTCAGATTAGAGTTTTTCTCTCAGACTTGACAAATCTCCCCCACAACCACAGCAGACGTTATACAATTGTTTTGGCCTTTATGTGTATAATTGAAGTAGTAACCCTTTAAACCTCCATTCACAGATGTATTTATTTTTTGGCCACTTGGGGGTAGCAAAAACAACTGGCAAACAGTTGCTTATTTATATATCTGCTCTCCACCTCCTGAGGAAAATATCTTCCTCTGTAGCTGCTAAATGTGCCACTGTCTTCAAAAGCTAACTGTGTGTGCCTGCTGTTTGGTGTTGGGCAGGTAGCGTACAGGGAGTTTTTTTTAATAGCTGCCTGCTGCATTATAAACAACCAAAACCACGAGTTGAAAGACACTACAAAAGCTCTGTAGGTTTAGCTGAAGGGGACTGTAGAGACAGGTGACAATATTCTGTGGGTTTGTCACTAAGAGCAACACCTTTCACATACAAGTAGCTTTTTTAACCATTGTTAACATAAAATATTGATTATAGCAGCTTTTAAAGTGTGGGGATTATGTGTAAGAATGTGTACTCTTTCCACAATAAGCCCTTTTATCATCTTGTCCCTGTTGTACAAGAAACAATATAGATCTCACAGTCTAGTCCTTTTTTTGTTTCTTTTTGCTTTGACAGTGGTTTCTTCAAAGTCTCTAGAATTCCTGACCTCACCTATAAAATTGTCGATATCTATAAACATCTATAGGAATTAGAGGGCAATGCAATTAGCCTCTGCTTCAGAAGAGTATGATTAAAAATAGATGTGTGGGTGCAGCAACAAATTGTCTGGCTTTGGTGGGAGACTTCTGCATCATAAGGACACATGCAGTAAAGAAAACCTGTTATAAAATTTCAAAATAAACTACAGAAACCTTCTGACTATCGTTGGGGTGGAACACTTTGCCTTAAGGCCTTTGGCTGAGTGCAACACAAGGTTACAGCCCATGATGGTGATGGAAGTACATGGCATGATATTGACAGCTTCCCACCATGAATTCACCAACTTTAATCTGTGCTTGATGAGTAACGCAAACAGGCATGCCTGTTGCATTCATGTTACCAATTCTTTTAATTAATGCACACTGCTGCTTTTTATTCACATGGATGTCAGTGAATCATTCAAGTATGTTCTGTTGCTCTTTGTGTGAGGATGAGAATGACAGATATGAGGAAGGGAAAGAGTGGGAGAAAGCAATGAGAGAGAGAGAGAGACAGACAGAGCATGCCTGAGGCGATGAGGAGATTAAATTCCATCACAGTTTGAAAAATCTGCTCTACAAGACAAATTACTTCTCTAAAGAAAGTTTTCATCATTGTATGGCAGTGGGGCAGTGTGCTATAACATGATTACGCTCCCGCGTTAGGTTGTTTGTGTTCATTATGTAGCGTGCTGCGATGAACGCCTCAGATGATTTATTTTTTAGTTTCTCTGCTTGCCTCTCACACAGCTTATCTGCAAATATAAAGTGATAGTCTCACTGTGGTGGAGATTTGAATTAAAATACGACTGACTCATTTGGAAGAAATATGCCCATCTCAAGGTTATTAATGAGGCCCTGAAGGATGCAGATCCACGTGAGTCCTGTATGCTCTGTGCTGGTCCAGTGGAGGCATTTAACACCATTCGTTATGACAGTCTCGTTGACACAATTAGGTGGCGGTTGGGGCTCTAATGGTTCTCATCTTCACTGTCAATTAATAGAAGCTGAGTGTAGATTGGTGACAATGTTCCCCCGTCACCTCATTATATTATATATGTACCTCAAGACACAATTCAGTGTTTTTTTCTCAATACATTTGCTTCTGCTTGAGAGTTAAACCCAATCATTTGGCCATATAATTGGCTATATATATATATATATATGTAGCCTGTGCGCTAAAACCCAGAAGAAGATATGCTTGACTATTATCAACTATTAAACAGTGAATGCAGCAACAGTGCAAATGCAGCACTTTGGCATGGCTGGATTAACTTGTTTTGGGGCCCAAGGGCAAAACATTGATTTTGGGCCCCAACTGAACCCTCTATTGAAGCCCTTCAAGTTCCCATCAATGGTGGTGCAGGCATCACAATATACATTACAGCTGAATAATATGCCCAGACATCAGTACTCTATCTATCTATCTATCTAT